>NC_134355.1:524184157-524493657 GCF_048569485.1 Anomaloglossus baeobatrachus | reverse complement strand
TCCGAGGTGGACCGGGACAGGGTTGGAATCCCGCCGGTACCGACACCGGAGAACTGACCCGGAAATCGTGCACAGAGGGGGTACTTGGACCCTGAAGCCAGGCCCGGAACCAACGGCCTAGCTAATTAATCAATTGAGGGCAGGATTTTAGGTCCTGTCCCAACCAAAGTCCCAAAAGCAGACTTCCACGCACAGAGAGGGATAGGGCAACCGCCGGGCCCGATAGATCACACAAGTCAGCGTCAGCGGGCTCGGCTCCTCAGGTACACAACAAGCTGGGAGCGGACTCCCGTGTTCCATACCGGGAAGTCCAACACAAGCAAACACAGTGCAGAGGGAAAAGACGGTGACCACCAGCCCAGGTGGGGGACCAGAGTACAACCGGCCGCGGTGGCCGGCCACCAGCACCTTGGTTTACCAAAAGACTCGTGTGATTTATTCAACTGTGAGTAATCAACCATCCACTATTACGTCCGGGCGCGCAGGCCCCTGCCATCGCAATTCCCTGCACACAGCCACTGAGCCTCGGGGCAACCATCCCTACCCATGGAGGGGTTAACATCCATCTGCCATTACATCTCCTGTGGCGCCCTGGACAAGCCAGGGGCCACAGAGAACAACACGTACACACCCCACACTCCCGGTCAGGCACACCGAAGTCAGACACAAACCCTTGTTGCCTTTCTCCAAGGGCTGATGTTCACACCAGGGGGGTGGGCCAGGCGGTTGGCCCCACCCACCGAGGAGTTCACAGTCCTGGAGGCGGGAAAACCAGGCAGTTCAGTTTTGAGTAAAGCTGAGAGAGGAGTAAAGTGGCAGTTAAGCAGGCTGAAGTTGGTCCGGGTGTGTGGCCCGGACGGATCAGCAAGTTTGGCAGATGGTGGTGACCGTCTGCAGGAGTGGCCTATTGGAGCTAACCGTAAGGACCGTGGACGGGCGGTGGCCCGGCGGTACCAAACCGGTATGCAAAGAGAAGCCAGCACCATCCGGCAGGGGCTTATGGACCCCGGCAAGGCTAGGAGTCGCCGTGAATTTGCCAAATCCGTTAGCGAAGGGAACCTTCTGGGTTTCCCAGCAGCCAAGTCCCGACAGAAGGCAACCGTCCAACCGAGAGAGGGAAACACAGTCACCGCCAAGGCTAAAGTTCCCAGGGCCAGAGCCTGCGGGCAAAAGGGGCTCCTCCAGCACCCATCCAAGCTGGGGAGCGGGTTACCGGTGGGAACCCATTGGAACCGTTACACTACATAGGTGCAGTGAAAGGCAGTCACCATCAACCTGCCGGGAGAAACAACACCGCAACCGTCTGTGGGACCCATCCATCCAGCCATGTGTTTTACCGAGAACTGTGTCCTCATCATTGGCTGAGTGAGTACCACCGTGCCGTGCGGCACAGTGCTGCCCCCGCGACCCTGCACATCACCAGGCCCCGTAACCCGCCTGCCATCCATCCCTACTAGTGAAGAGCGAGTATGCTTGTTACTACTCGGTACTCGCACGAGTATCACTGTACTCGGGCTACTCGGCGGGGACCGAGTAATCTCGCGATACTCGTGCTGTACTCGTGGTCTTCATCCCTGCATGTTGGTGCTCTTTTGAAAGCCAGCCCTCATGCAGGGATTGGCTGGCAGACCACTGCAATGCCACAGCCCTGTTAGTTGTGGAATTGCAGTGATTGGCCGGCCTGCACAGCGTGACCGAGCCTTTATACCGGCGGGCGCGCTGTGCTCTGCACACAGCCATCCAGACAGTGAGTGCAGGGAGAGTGTTGCTGCTTCAGTGAAAGGTTTGCGGCCCTCTATAGTTAGTTCCGGAGCAGGGCTGCAAACAGTGTGACTAGAAGTCCTTCTCAGGACTATTATAGTTGTATACAGGCAGGCAGGGTATAGCCAGGTCGGAGTACAGTAGCAGAGTCCTTCTCAGGACTATTGTTGCTGTATACAGGCAGGGTATAGCCAGGTCGGAATACAGGCTAGTGACCAGAAGAGTCCTTGTCAGGACTATTGTAGCAGTATACAGGCAGGCAGGCAGGGTATATAGCCATTCCTAGTGGTGACCGTATACCAGCCTTCATCATATCTGGGGCTGGTGTACACAGTCTAAAACAGTCCAGATAGTGTCAGACTTCTCAGTAATTGTCGCTCCTAAAAACCTGTTAGGTTCTTAGTGCGTCCGTGCTTGCATTTAAAAACCGCACGTGTGTGCCTGTCGGTGGCAGCGTACAGGTGCACGTTTTGCACAAACTATTATATAACGCACAAGTCTAGTGAATAATACACGTCAGTCAGCAGTGTCTGATAGTGTCAGACTTCTCAGTAATTGTCGCTCCTAAAAACCTGTTAGGTTCTTAGTGCGTCCGTGCTTGCATTTAAAAACCGCACGTGTGTGCCTGTCGGTGGCAGCGTACAGGTGCACGTTTTGCACAAACTATTATATAACGCACAAGTCTAGTGAATAATACACGTCAGTCAGCAGTGTCTGATAGTGTCAGACTTCTCAGTAATTGTCGCTGCTAAAAACCTGTTAGGTTCTTATTGCGTCCGTGCTTGCATTTAAAAACCGCACGTGTGTGCCTGTCGGTGGCAGTGTACAGGTGCACGTTTTGCACAAACTATTAAATAACGCACAAGTCTAGTGAATAATACATGTCAGTCAGCAGTGTCTGATAGTGTCAGACTTCTCAGTAATTGTCGCTCCTAAAAACCTGTTAGGTTCTTAGTGCGTCTGTGCTTGCATTTAAAAACCGCACGTGTGTGCCTGTCGGTGGCAGCGTACAGGTGCATGTTTTGCACAAACTATTATATAACGCACAAGTCTAGTGAATAATACACGTCAGTCAGCAGTGTCTGATAGTGTCAGACTTCTCAGTAATTGTCGCTCCTAAAAACCTGTTAGGTTCTTAGTGCGTCCGTACTTGCATTTAAAAACCGCACGTGTGTGGCAGTCGGTGGCAGCGTCAGGCTCCATATTGTCCCTGGATAGAGACGTGCATGATGGCCTGTAAACCTGAAGTGCCCATTGTAAGGAAGTGGGTCTATTGTAGTATAGCCCTTAGGCAGGGCAGCCAAAAATTTGGAGGCTCCACATTGTCCCTGGATAGAGATGTGCATGAGGGCCTCAAAACATTGTTCCCATTGCAAAGGAGCGGGTCTCCTGTCGTTGTAATGCCCATTCTGAAAGAATGGGCGAAAAAATTTACCACTGGGGGTATACCTGAAACAACGGCCTAACTAATGTAACGGTCATCATGATGGCGCATGAGGAGAAGGAGGAGCAGTCCAGCGATTAGCCAAAGTCCAGAAGTGTGTTACCATGGGTGAGTGGAGGTACATGGCAAATTCCCGTTACAAACTTTAAATTCCGCTGTCATTTGCTGGTGGTGTGGTGAAAACTGGCCCAATCCAACCCTTGTTCATCTTGATCAGAGTCAGCCTGTCAGCATTTTCAGTTGACAGGTGGGTGTGTCGCGGGCGGGGAGGAGGGTGTCAGCACACCGCGCTCACCCCTTCTGCTCGGGTCCGGCAGCTGCTCCTGGTGGCTTGAGCTGTGGGCCGGATCCCGGGGTTTCTCGAGCAACACTCCTCGCCCGTGAGTGAAAGGGGGTGTTTGTTGGGTGTGGGGATTGTTATAGTTCGTGACGCCACCCACGGTTGTGGTGATTGCACCACCGCTGCTCAGTATAGGGGTCCCGGGGATGGTGATGCGGAGCAGCCAGGTGTTGTGTTGCCCCTTCGTGGGTAGGGGTTGGTGATCCCGGGGCCCAGTGATGAGATGTAAAGTGTAGGGCCTGGAGGGCGCAGGGACGCGGGGGCAGCGCTGTGCCTTGCGGCACTATGGTACTCACTCAGCCTGACACACGGACACAGTTTGTACGGTAAACCAACGGCTGGTAGGACGGTCCCACAGACGGCTGCACCTGCACTCCCGGTAGGTGACGGTGATGTCCCTCTTCCTTGCACCTGTGTTGACTGATGGTAGCGGTGGATTCCCTCCGGTTACCCGCTCCCCGGCTGCAATCTGGGCCAGAGGAGCTCTACACTTTGCCCGCAGGCGCTGGCCCTGAGAAACTGGTGCCGGTGGTGGCGGTGTCTCTCCAATACGGGTTGGGCTGTTGCCTTCAATCGGGACTTGGTTGTTGGGGGATCTGCGTCCCCGTCACTGACGGATTTGGCAAATCTGGTGACTCCTAGCCTTGCCGGGGTCCGAGAGGCCCCTGCCCTGGTGCTGACTGTCCTTCGGAACACTGCTCCAGACCACCGGGCACACAGCCAACGGGGTCCTTCCAGGAACTTCCAAACGGTCCACCTCTAGACAGTCACCGCCGTTGCTGACCTTGCTGTTCTGGCCCTCACAAAGCTGGGCTCTCAGGCTCTCTTTCCTTCTGTCACTTTTCCTTCCTTCACTTTCCACTTGCTGTTTACTTTAGCCCTGCCTGGGCTACTCCTCCACTCCTTCCACTTCCTCCTCCCTGACAGTTCTCTCCTGTTTACTCAAGCTCGTCCCTGAGCTATCTGCCTGGTTACTCCCTGCCTCCAGAGTGGTGAGCTCCTCGGTGGGCGGAGCCAACCCCCTGGCCCACCCCCTGGTGTGCATCATCAACCTCTGGAGGAAGGCAACAAGGATTTGTGGTTAGCTGTGATGTGCCTACCTGGAGTGTGGGGTGTGGTGGTGTTGTGACCTGTGTCCCCTGGCTTGCCCAGGGCGACACAGGTGCGTTTATCTGTAATGATTCCACCTGCGGCACTAAAAACACGCTGTGGCAAAACGCTAGCGGCAGGGCAGGCCAGGACTTCAAAGGCGTAGAGAGCCAATTCATGCCACGTGTCCAGCTTGGATACCCATTAATTGTAAGGCACAGAGGAATGTCGGAGTACAGTTGTTTGATCTGCAAGGTACTCCTTGAGCATCTGGGCAAACTTAGGATTTCTTGTGGCACTACCCCGCACCTCAGGGGCTGTGGTATGTGAGGGGCTGAGAAAACTGTCCCACATCTTGAAGACTGTTCCCCTACCTCTGGCGGATTGGACTTGTGCCCCTCTCGGCTGTACGCCTTGGTTGTCCACAGATTCCTGACCTATGCCGCTAGCGTTTTGTGAGGGGAATGCTTTGCCTACTTCCGTGACTATGGCCTTCTGGAACTGCTGCATTTTGCCTGACCTCTCCGCCTCGGGAATAAGAGACATAATGTTCTCCTTTTAGCGTTGGTCTAACAGTGTTACCAACCAGTAATGATTGTCGGCCAAGATGTTCTTAACGCGAGGGTCACGAGACAGGCAGCTTACCATAAAGTCAGCCATGTGTGCCAGACTCTTAACAGCCATCACTTCAGTATCCTGACCAACACGATGACTGAACATGCTGTCCTCCTCCTCATCATCTACCCTGTCCTCTGGCCAGCCACGCTGAACCGAGGATATGACTGCATGTCATATCCTCAATTTGGCCGGAGAGTTGCTCCATGTCTTCATCCTCCTCCTCGTCATAGTCCTCCACTGCACGTTGTGATGAGACGAGGCTGGGCTGTGTGTTATCACCCACACCCACTACTGTTTCTTGCTCAAACTCATCGCGCTCCGCCTGCAATGCATCATGGTTGTTTTTTGAGCAGAGACCATTTTAGAAGGCAGAGAAGCGGTATGGTGACGCTAATAATGTCGTCATCGCCGCTCACCATCTTGGTGGAGTCCTCATAGTTTTGGCGGATGGTACATAGGTAGGACATCCATCTCCACTCCTCAGGTGTTATGTGTGGAGTTTGACCCATTTCCCTACGGCTTAGGTGATGCAGGTACTCAACAACTGCCCTCTTCTGCTCACATATCCTGACCAACATGTGCAGAGTTGAATTCCAATGCGTGGGGACATCACACACCAGTCTGTGAGCCGGAAGATGCAAATGGCGCTGAAAGCCGGCAAGGCCGGCTGAAGCAGTAGGTGACTTTCGAAAATGTGTAGACAGGCGGCGAACTTTTACCAGCAGATCAGACAGCTCTGGGAATGACTTTAGAAACTGCTGAACCACGAGGTTGAGCACATGGGCCACGCATGGACCATGTGTCAGCTGGCCTCGCCTCAAAGCCACCACCAGGTTCTGGCCATTGTCACACAAAACCTTTCCTGGCTTTAGGTTCAGAGGTGTGAGCCAGTGATCTGCATGCTGTTTCAGAGCTGTCCACACCTCTTCTGCATTGTGGGGTTTGTCACCTATGCAGATTAGCTTCAGCACAGCCTGTTGCCGCTTCGCCGAGGCAGTGCTGCAGTGCTTCTGTGTCGCCCTGGACAAGCCAGGGGCCCCAGAGCACGACACTTACACACCCCACACTCCCTGCAGGCACATCATAGTCAAAACACAAAATCCTTGTTGCCTTCCCCAGGGGCTGTTGTCCACACCAGGGGGTGGAGCCAGGCGGTTGGTCTCCACCCACCAAGGAGTTCACAGTCCTGGAGGAGGGAAAACACAGGCAGTGAGAGTTAAGCTAAGGAAGTGGAAGGAGGAAAGTAGTAGAGAGGAGAAAAGTGACAGCAAAGAGCCTGAAGTTGGTCTGGGTGTGTGGCCCGGACAGGACAGCAAGGTTGGCAGGATGTGGTGACCGTCTGCAGTGGAGGCCGATTGGAGTCTGCTGTAAGGACCGTGGACGGGTGGTGACCCGGCCGTACCGGACCGGTATACAAAGAGAAGCCAGCACCATTGGCAGGGGCCTTTCGGATCCCGGCAAGGCTTGGTGTCGCCGTGAATTTGCCAAATCCGTTAGTGAAGGGGACCTCCGGGTTTCCAAACAGCCAAGTCCCGATAGAAGGCAACCGTCCAACCGTGAAGGGGAGACACCGCCACCGCCAAGGGCAACCGTCTCCCAGGGCCAGCGCCTGTGGGCAAAAGGGGCTCCTCCGGCCCATATCCAGGTCGGGGAGCGGGTTACCGGTGGGAAACCATCACTACCAACACTGAACTTAGATGCAGGGAGAGACAGTCATCACTAACCTGCAGGGAGGAACAACCGCAGCCGTCCGAGGGACCCGTCCATCCAGCAACTTGTTTTACCGTGAACTGTGTCATCATCATTGGGCTGAGTGAGTTCCTCCGTGCCGTGCGGCACAGCGCTGCCCCTGCGACCCTGCACCTCATCAGGCCCCGCAACCCGCCTGTCATCCATATCTACCCCATCACCGGGCCCCGGGACAACCAACCCCCCTACCCACGGAGGGGAGAAATAACAACAAAGCTGCTCCCTGTCAGAGGCTCCCGGGATCCCCATCCAGAGCAGCGGTGGTGTCCACACAATCACCACAACCATGGGTGGCGTCACGGACAATATCCCCAAAACCCAAACCACCCCTTTTCACTCACGGGCGAGGAGCGCCGCTCGAGTCCCCGGGATCCGGCCATCGCTCAGACTGGGTCCCAGCTTCCACAATATTAACCCAGTGTGCCGTCAACGAGATGTAACGGCCTTGCCCACAAGCACTTGTCCACGTGTCTGTGGTTAGGTGGACTTTGGCTGAAACAGCGTTGTTCAGG
The DNA here is from genome assembly GCF_048569485.1 of Anomaloglossus baeobatrachus. NCBI lineage: Eukaryota > Metazoa > Chordata > Amphibia > Anura > Aromobatidae > Anomaloglossus > Anomaloglossus baeobatrachus. The sequence goes on along the minus strand of NC_134355.1, from coordinate 524,486,144 downwards.
GCACGTGTGATGTTTTGTGACACGTGGTTATGCAATGCGGGGACGGCACACCGGGAGAAATAGTGGCGGCTGGGGACCGAGTAACGTGGGACAGCTGCCACCATCAGGTCGCAGAATGCTTCTGTCTCCACCAGCCTAAAAGGCAACATTTCCAGCGCAAGCAGTCGCGAAATGTTAGCATTTAGAAGTGTGGCATGTGGGGCGTTGGCAGTGTATTTGCGCCTGCATTCAAAGGTTTGCTGAATGGATAACTGAACGCTGCGCTGGGACAAGGACGTGCTTGATGATGGTGTTATTTCTGCGTGGGCAACTGCAGGTGCAGGGCCGGAGGAGGCTTGTTCGCAGACAGCATGGACAGGGGATTGGCTCGCATACACAACAAGCGAAGACGTAGCAGTGACATCAGCAAGCACTGCTCCTCGATTCTGTTGTACATCCCACAAAGTCGGGTGCTTGGCTGACATGTGCCTGATCATGCTGGTGGTGGTCAGGCTGCTAGTTTTGGTACCCCTGCTGATGCTGGCATGGCAGGTGTTGCAAATGGCCTTTTTTAGAATCATCTGGAGCCAACTTAAAAAACTTCCAGACTCGGGAAGACCTAACATTTGTACAGGCACCTTGTGTCGTGTTGTTGTTCCGGGGAACGGTTGCCTGACGTCTGCCTGGGGCCACCACCCTGCTTCTTACTGCCTGTTGGGATGCTACGCCTCCCTCCCCCTGTGCACTGCTGTCCTCGCTCTGCATATCCTCCTGCCAGGTTGGGTCAGTTACTGGATCATCCACCATGTCGTCTTCCTCTTCCGCACCCTGCTCCTCCTCCTGACTTCCTGACAATTGTGTCTCATCATCGTCCCCCCCTTGTTGAGACACGTTGCCAACTTCGTGAGAACGTGGCTTCTCAAATATTTGGGCATCTGTACATACAATCTCGTCATGGCCCACTTCAACAGGAGCTGGCGAGAGGCCAGAATGTGTGAATGGAAACGTGAACAGCTCTTCCGAGTGTCCAAGTGTGGTATCAGTAATGTCCATGGACGTGTACTCGGCCTGGTGGTAGGAAGGAGGATCAGGTTCTGAAATGTGCGGTGCAGTATCACGGCTACTGACACTTGACCGTGTGGAAGACAGAGTGTTTGTGGTGGTGCCAATCTGACTGGAAGCATTATCCGCTATCCAACTAACAACCTGTTGACACTGGTCTTGGTTCAAGAGCGGTGTACTTGCTGCGGTCCCCAAGAAATTGGGACAGGACATGCGAGCGAGTAGATGTGGCCCTTTGTTGTGGCGAAATTAGAGCTTGCACACGACCTCGGTCTCTGCCTGCACCACCATCACGTCCACTTCCTTGTTCGTTGCCAACGCCCTTGCGCATTTTGCAATGCTGTGCTGATGTGTATTCACTAGACTTGTGCGTTATATCCAAGTTTTTGCAAAACGCACACAAGTGCACCTTAACGCTGCCACCAACAGGCACACACGTGCGGTTTTTAAATGCAAGCACGGAGGCACTAAGAACCTAACAGGCCTCTATCCAGGGACAGCGTGGAGCCTCCCAATTTTTGGCTGCCCTGCCAAAGGGCTATACTACAATACACCCACTTCCTGACAATGGACACTTCAGGTTTACAGGCCCTCATGCACGTCTCTATCCAGGGACAACGTGGAGCCTCCCAATTTTTGGCTGCCCTGCCTAAGGTCTATATTACAATAGACCCACTTCCTGACAATGGACACTTCAGGTTTACAGGCCCTCATGCACGTCTCTATCCAGGGACAATGTGGAGCCTCCCAATTTTTGGCTGCCCTGCCTAAGGGCTATACTACAATAGACCTACTTCCTTACAATGGGCACTTCAGGTTTACAGGCCCTCATGCACGTCTCTATCCAGGGACAACGTGGAGCCTCCCAATTTTTGGCTGCCCTGCCAAAGGGCTATACTACAATAGACCCACTTCCTTACAATGGGCACTTCAGGTTTACAGGCCCTCATGCATGTCTCTATCCAGGGACAACGTGGAGCCTCCCAATTTTTGTCTGCCCTGCCAAAGGGCTATACTACAATAGACCCACTTCCTTACAATGGGCACTTCAGGTTTACAGGCCCTCATGCACGTCTCTATCCAGGGACAACGTGGAGCCTCCCAATTTTTGGCTGCCCTGCCAAAGGGCTATACTACAATAGACCCATTTCCTGACAATGGACACTTCAGGTTTACAGGCCCTCATGCACGTCTCTATCCAGGGACAACGTGGAGCCTCCCAATTTTTGGCTGCCCTGCCAAAGGGCTATACTACAATAGACCCACTTCCTTACAGTGGGCACTTCAGGTTTACAGGCCCTCATGCACGTCTCTATCCAGGGACAACGTGGAGCCTCCCAATTTTTGGCTGCACTGTCTAAGGGCTATACTACAATAGACCCACTTCCTGACAATGGACACTTCAGGTTTACAGGCCATCATGCACGTCTCTATCCAGGGACAATGTGGAGCCTCCCAATTTTTGGCTGCCCTGCCTAAGGGCTATACTACAATAGACCCATTTCCTGACAATGGACACTTCAGGTTTACAGGCCCTCATGCACGTCTCTATCCAGGGACAACGTGGAGCCTCCCAATTTTTGGCTGCCCTGCCTAAGGGCTTTACTACAATAGACCCACTTCCTGACAATGGACACTTCAGGTTTACAGGCCCTCATGCACGTCTCTATCCAGGGACAATGTGGAGCCTCCCAATTTTTGGCTGCCCTGCCTAAGGGCTATACTACAGTAGACCCTCTTCCTTACAATGCGCACTTCAGGTTTACAGGCCCTCATGCACGTCTCTATCTAGGGACAATGTGGAGCCTCCCAATTTTTGGCTGCCCTGCCTAAGGGCTATACTACAGTAGACCCACTTCCTTACAATGGGCACTTCAGGTTTACAGGCCCTCATGCACGTCTCTATCCAGGGACAACGTGGAGCCTCCCAATTTTTGGCTGCCTTGCCAAAGGGCTATACTACAATAGACCCACTTCCTTACAATGGGCACTTCAGGTTTACAGGCCCTCATGCACGTCTGTATGCAGGGGCATTGGTGAACCTCACAATTTTGGACTGCCCTGGCAAAGGAAAATACTACAAAGACTCAGTTCCTCAAAATGGGCACATTAGACTCAAGAGGCCTTCATGTACGTCTCTTCTCAGGGACATCGGAGTGCCACACAATGTTTTACGTAAAATCTTTCATGTATTAATCTCAAAAAGTAACATACACCAGCTCTATCTCACTATTGGGTATGTGCCCTTAACATTTCTGCCATGAAAATTCATTTTGGTGTCATTTTTGAAGGTTTTCTGGTGAGTCCGTAAAAATGGCGTAAAACGCGGACAAAATTGTTCACAGCTGTGACTTTTGAGTGATAAATGCTTCAAGGGGTCTTCCCCATGCTGTTGCCATGTCATTTGAGCACTCTTCTGAGACTTTTGTGACATTTTTAGGTTTTCGACATGCTGCCGGGGGTCATTTCATAAAAATACTCGGGTCTCCCATAGGATAACATGGGCTCGGTGCTCGGGCCGAGTACACGAGTATCTTGGGATGCTCGGCCCGAGCCTCGAGCACCCGAGCTTTTTAATACTCGCTCATCACTAATCCCTACTCCATCACCGGGCCCTGGGACAACCAACCCCCCCTACCCACGGAGGGGAGAACTAAAATCAAAGCTGCTCCCTATCACCGCTCCCCGGATCCCCGTCCAGAGCAGCGGTGGTGTCACCAACCTCACCACAACCGTGGGTGGCGTCACAGACAATCTCAAATCCCCACAATCAATCCCCACCCTTTTCACTGACGGGCGAGGTGCGCCGCTCGAGTTCCTGGGATCCGGCCCACCGCTCGAGCCACCACCGAGCAGCTGCAGCAGCCGCGGCTGGACCCGAGCAGTGTGACAGAGCAGCGTCCCCTCCTCCGCCCGCGACAACTTGGCGTCACAAACAGTATCCTACCGCTCTGCCATCTGGTAGAGGTGCGCCTTGTTACCGCCGGAGGTGTCCGGCCGAAAAATTGGAGAAGCCGCCATCTTGGGCGTGAAACGTTCCCGCTCGAGCGTCTCCTCGAGTAGTGGAGGCGCGAAGGCCAAAACCCCGCCCCTGTAGAGGAGGAGCCGGAAAGAGGCTAAGGGGGACAGAAACAAGATGTCTGCGCCCGGAGCCGCTGGAGGAGCGGCGGACGCAGTCGTGGGAGCACCCGTAGATGGGAATGGGCCTGCCCAGGTCCCGGCCGCGCTGGTGGGGGGCGTCGCGGCCCCAGCTCTCGCTCAGGTGATGCCGTTCTCTTTGCCCTATGTGCCTGGAGCTGCCTGGCTACCGCAGTACGATGGGAAACCTGATGCCTTGCAGGTTTTCCGGAAAAAACTTAGTCCGCTACTAGAACTGTACCCCCTGACTGATAAGCAACGTGCAGCGCTAGTGCTGGGGCAGCTAACCGGCGCGGTTGAGCAAGAGGCGGAGACCTGGGCCGAGGGGGACCGGTCCTCTGTAGCCACCATCTTTGAGAAGCTGCAGACTGCATTTGAGACCCGTACCGAGGCGGAGTTGCGGATGCAGTTCTATCAATGCCGGCAACAGCCCGCAGATAGCATTCGGGACTATGCCTTGCGCCTGCAAACCGCACTCCGCACACTGAAGCGGGTGGACACCATCAACAGTGCGGACAGTAACAAAATGTTAAGTGAGCAGTCTGTGCAGGGGATGAGGTCCTCAGAGGACCGCAAACAACTTCGGCTCTGGGCCCTAGAACACCCTGATGTGGACTTCGCCGTATTAAAGGAATGGGCCATCAAAGCTCTGCAACCCCCCGCATCTGAAGCCCCTGAGCCAGCACCATGGCCGGTTGAGACTGCTCCCGTTGTGGTGGCCCCTACCCCATCAGCACCTCCAGTGCCTGCAGCCCAAGCGGAACAATGGAAGAACTCGCTGCTCAAGTTCGCCGCATGGATGGGGACCTCGCTAAGATCCTCGCCGCACTCCAGCCTCCGACCAGATCCCAGGCCCCGGCGAAGATGCAGCTCGCCGACAGCCCTGAGGACGTCCCCTGGATGCAGCGGAGAAGGGCCAATGACTCACGGTATGGACTCCCAATCTGTTACAGGTGCGGGTTTGCTGCCACTACTCCCGACGGTGTCCATTAAACGAGCAACCCCTGGGGCCACGGGCCAATCCTCAGGAGTAGAACCCCATGGCCCCCCAGACTGGCGGGACCGGTACATCGGGGCCCGGCCCATCATCCCTGTAGCTGTGGACGGCATACCGGTGATGACTCTCCTGGACACTGGATCACAGGTAACCACTATACCATACACACTGTATCAACGGTATTGGGGAAAAGACGAACTGGCTCCCCCAGATGCCAGTATGACACTGATTGCTGCTGATGGACTCCCATTGACCCAAGTGGCGTACAAGCAAGTGGCCATGACTGTGGGACGAGCTGAACTGCAACACCAGGGTATGATTGTGATAATGAATGAACCCAGTGATCATAACCCGAAGGTAGTGCTAGGGACTAACGTGATGGAGCACTGTATGAGTGATGTGCTGACCCTACTGCAGCAGCTGGCCGCTACGGCGGCGGGGAGCCAACAAAGAGCTGTGCAGCGTGAGATCCGAGCCCTGATGTACCGTCAGCATGTGAACTCGACAGGAGGAGAGATTGGTGGGGGGAGAGTGATGGATGTTGCCCCTTTGATTGTGCCCCCCAGGAGCGAGATGATGACTTGGTGTAGGGCAGTGGTAGGGCCCCAGGGGCGTGACTACCCCACCATGATAGAGCCCATGCCCTCTGAACACTGGCCCACAGTAATGGCCGCCCGCGGGGTGGTAGACGTAAAGAAGGGGAGAGTGCCCATGAGGGTGCTGAACTGCGGGGAGGAAGAAGTCAGGCTTCCCCGGTACGCTACCCTTGCCAAGTTGTTCACTCTGGATCCCCACACCATCCGCGAGGCCGTTCCCCCAACCTCACCACCTACTGCCAGCACTCACCCATCACCAGGGGAGTTAGACGAGTGGTGCCGACAGCTACATGTAGGCACTGACAATACCCCTACACATCACAAAGAAGGGGTATACCGGGTGGTACGGGAGTATGAGCATGTTTTTAGCAAACATCCCCTAGACTTTGGGCAGATTAAAGGGGTCCAACACCATATCCCCACCGGTGAGCACCCCCCTATCAAGGAGAGGTACAGGCCTATTCCCCCTGCACACTACCAATGTGCCAAGGACATGTTGAGGAACATGAAGGAGGCAGGGGTTATTAGGGACAGCTGTAGTCCCTGGGCCGCCCCGTTGGTACTGGTTAAGAAGAAGGATGACACCACGCGGATGTGTGTGGATTACCGGAAAATTAACCAGATAACACATAAGGACGCTTACCCTCTGCCCCGTATTGAGGGATCTCTGGCTGCGCTGAGAACCGCTAACTACTTTTCCACCCTTGACCTCACCAGTGGGTACTGGCAGGTGGCTGTGGCGCCAGAAGACCGAGAGAAGACTGCCTTTGCCACCCCTATGGGACTCTGCGAATTTAATAGTATGCCGTTCGGGCTGTGCAATGCCCCTGGAACCTTCCAACGGCTGATGGAATGCTGTCTGGGGCATCTAAATTTTGAAACCGTCCTGCTGTACCTGGATGATGTGGTTGTATACTCCCAGACATATGAAGCCCACCTGGAGCACCTGGCCAAGGTGTTCGCGTCCTTTGCAAAATATTTGATGAAGGTGAAGCCCTCAAAGTGTCATCTGCTGAAACCCAGAGTGCAGTACCTAGGGCATGTGGTCAGTGCAGAGGGTGTCGCCCCTGACCCTGAGAAGATGTCCGCCATCCAGGACTGGCCGAGGCCGACCACGGTGAGAGAGGTGAGGCAGTTCCTAGGCCTAGTGGGGTATTACCGTCGCTTCATCAAGGGGTACACGAAGATGGCTGCCCCCATGCAAGACCTCCTCGTGGGACAGACCAAAGGTGGTAGACCACTAGGAGCCCCATTGGTGTGGGAGGAAAGGCATGAGGAATCTTTCCGTCAGCTGAGAGCGGCCCTGACCGGGGAAGAAATCCTAGGATACCCTGATTACAACCACCCCTTCATACTCTACACCGATGCCAGCAATGTAGGCTTGGGGGCAGTCCTATCCCAGGTCCAAGACGGAAAAGAAAAAGTGATTGCTTATGCTAGCCGAAGGCTTCGACCGACTGAGAGGAACCCTGAGAACTACAGCTCTTTCAAGCTTGAACTCCTGGCACTGGTGTGGGCTATCACCGAGCAGTTCCGCCATTACCTGGCAGTGGCTAAGTTTACCGCTTTCACGGATAATAACCCGCTGACCCACCTGGACACAGCCAAGCTCGGGGCTTTTTTAACAGCAGTGGGTGGCTAGGCTAGCCAACTACGATTTCACCATCAAGTACAGGGCCGGCCGTGTCAACGTTAATGCCGACGCACTCTCTCGGATGCCCCACCAGTTGGAAGAAGGGCCCGACGATGACGACCTCGAAGAGATTGAGTTGCCCGCATTTCATCAGCCACCGACTGAGAAGGTGCATGTCCATCAACAACGGGTAAACCTAGACCCGCTGCCCAGCCAGGAGTGGCAAGAAGCCCAGGATCAGGCACCCGCTGTCCGCCTAGTCAAGATCTTGGTGGAACAGGGCGCTGCTGGGATAGACCCTGCCGCCCCAGCTGAAGCCCAACGCATGTGGCGGGAACGGACCCAACTGTATCTGCATCAGGGGAAGTTGTACCGTGAGCTGATTAACCTGAAGACCAATGAGAAGATCCGCCAGTTGGTGATTCCCCAAGCTAACGTGCCCACCGTCCTGCAAGCATACCATGATGGTGCTGGACACTTTGGATGGAAGAAACTAGAGATGCTGTTGAGAGAGCGGTTCTATTGGAGTGGAATGCGGGAATCTGTAGAGGCCTGGTGCCGAGAATGTGGCCCTTTTACGCTGAGAAGGAAAGACGAGGCTGGCCAGAAGGTGCCCCTACACCCGATCGTTACACATCAACCGCTGTAGCTGGTTGCCCTGGACCATGTAAAGCTCACCCCCAGCCAAAGTGGGTACACCTACGCTCTAACCATTGTAGACCACTATTCAAGGTTCATGGTGGTTGTCCCAGTCAAAGACCTAACTGGCCGTACCGCCGCTAGAGCGTTCCAGGCTTATTTCTGCCGACCACATGGATACCCTGAGAAGGTGCTTACTGACCAAGGCCCGGCCTTTGAAGCGGAGGTATTCCATGAATTTTGCCAGTTGTACGGCTGCAAGAAAATCCGGACCACGCCTTAGCATGCCCAAACCAACGGCATGTGTGAAAAGATGAACCACCTGGTCCTGGGCCCCCTCAAGACGTTGCCGCTAGAAGAGCGGGACCTGTGGCCGGAGAAGCTACCTGACCTAGTCGACATGTACAACAATATTCCTTCCAGCTCAACGAAATGCACCCCAGCATACCTGATGAGGGCTCGCCCCGGCCGGCTACTGGTGGATCTGGACATGGGATTGGAAGCCCCAGAAGCACTCCCTTCAACAGCTGAATGGGACACTCGGCGGAGGGTGCAGTATCGACAAATTCAGGAGTATGTTGAGAAGAACTTGAGTCGGAGTCGGGAGTAACAGTAGCAGCGGAGTCGGGAACAACAGGAGCAGCGCTTCAACCAGAAGGCGTCTGCTGGCCCTTTCCAGCCTGGAGACGTAGTGCTGAAGCGAAAGAGGAAGACCCACAAGCTGGATGATCAATGGGAGCAGACCCCATATGTCATACAGCCCACAGGATGGGAAAATGGGAAGGCCTACCAGATCAGTCGTGACCAAGGGGGCACTTTGGCCACGGTTTCCCGGGACCATCTAAAGAGGTGCCCACCAGCATTGAGGGCAGCAGCTGAAGCTCCGGTTCCTAGACCTGCGGAGAAGGCAAAAGAGGTAATCCACACCGTGATGGGTGACTTTCCAGCAAACTGGCCTACACAGAATGGCGCGGTGATTCTTCCAGTGATACTATTCCCACAACCCGTGGATGAGGAAGTAATGGAAGTGGTCAACCATGAGCCAGTGCCCAGGGATGAACCTGTACCCAGCTCCCCTATGCCTTCGCCTGCCCCACACGATAGCAGGGAAGAGGAACTGATTGTTCCCTCTGTCCCACTGCCTGTCCCCACTGTTACCGGACCCCGGAGGTCCACTCGTCCTAACCTAGGTAGACCCCCACTTAGGTACAGGGAAACTACTCTTTAAAGGGGGGGGGGGAATTGTGTCTGTATGTGTTAAAAGTATCGTTCAAAAGAATGATAAGAAAGAATGATAACCGAAGATTTACCTGATTGTCAGCCTGATTGAGACCGGTAGTTGCCGGCACCGTTGTCCCCGTGGGGACTGCTTACAAGTTTTGAATAAGGGACTCCTTATGGACAAGCCTGAGAACTAGCAAGGCAACCACGAACTTGTGGCTTGTAAATAATTATGTTTGTGGCTTTCACCGTTGCCGCCTCCGGAGAGGCAGATTGGAGGAAGGGCCCGCAGTGGAGCAGGCTGGGGCCCAGAGGGTTCCCCATGGACGTGGGTCCCCTGAAAAGGACAGAACCCACTCGGGTAACTTGTGCTAGACTGGGGTCAAGGGGTGCTGCCTGTTTGCTTAGGGGCAGCATCAGGGCCAGGTTACTTGGGTGGGAGAGAGCGGAAGCCGTTACCGTTTGCAACGTTTAAGTAAGAGTACCTCCCGATGTGGGAAGATGTTATTATGCTTGTAATATGTTACCGTTTTATTCCTGTTTGTGAAAATTAAACCGGTGATGGACGGGCAGCCCGCGGACGGTCTGCATTTTACTAAGGGGGAATGTGGCGCCCTGGACAAGCCAGGGGCCACAGAGAACAACACCTACACACCCCACACTCCCGGTCAGGCACACCGAAGTCAGACACAAACCCTTGTTGCCTTCCTCCAGGGGATGATGTTCACACCAGGGGGGGTGGGCCAGGCGGTTGGCCCCACCCACCGAGAAGTTCACAGTCCTGGAGGCGGGAAAACCAGGCAGTTCAGTTTTGAGTAGAGTTGAGAGAGTAGTAAAGTGGCAGTTAAGCAGCCTGAAGTTGGTCCGGGTGTGTGGCCCAGACGGATCAGCAAGGTTGGCAGACGGTGGTGACCGTCTGCAGGAGTGGCCTATTGGAGCTAACCGTAAGGACCATGGACGGGCGGTGGCCCGGCAGTACCGGACCGGTACACAAAGAGAAGCCAGGACCATCCGGCAGGGGCTTACGGACCCCGGCAAGGCTAGGAGTAGCCGTGAATTTGCCAAATCCGTTAGCGAAGGGAACCTCCTGGGTTTCCCAGCAGCCAAGTCCCAACAGAAGGCAACCGTCCAACCGAGAGAGGGAAACACAGTCACCGCCAAGGCTAAAGTTCCCAGGGCCAGAGCCTGCGGGCAAAAGGGGCTCCTCCAGCACCCATCCAAGCTGGGGAGCGGGTTACCGGTGGGAACCCATTGGAACCGTTACACTACATAGGTGCAGGGAAAGGCAGTCACCATCAACCTGCCGGGAGAAACAACACCGCAGCCATCTGTGGGACCCGTCCATCCAGCCGTCTGTTTTACCGAGAACTGTGTCCTCATCATTGGCTGAGTGAGTACCACCGTGCCGTGCGGCACAGCGCTGCCCCGCGACCCTGCACCTCACCAGGCCCCGTAACCCGCCTGCCATCCATCCCTACTCCATCACCGGGCCCCGGGACAACCAACCCCCCCTACCCACGGAGGGGAGAACTAATATCAAAGCTGCTCCCTGTCACCGCTCCCGGGATCCCCGTCCAGAGCAGCGGTGGTGTCACCAACCTCACCACAACCGTGGGTGGCGTCACGGACAATCTCAAATCCCCACAATCAATCCCCACCCTTTTAACTCACGGGCGAGGAGCGCCGCTCGAGTCCTCGGGATCCGGCCCACCGCTCGAGCCACCACCGAGCAGCCGCAGCAGCCGCGGCTGGACCCAAGCAGTGGGAGAGCGCAGTGTCCCCTCCTCCGCCCGCGACACTCCCCCGGGGTGTCCCACAACAGCAGCGGTGGTGCCATCTTTCACCACATGCTGTGGGTGGTGTCACAAACTGAATACGCCCGAGTCCGTACAACTACATCCCCCTTTTTATTTGGCATGTCCGCGTGACCCCCGGGTCCGGAGGATCCCTTGAGCCACACAGCGGGTTTGGATTCGAGCAGCTCAGCTGCTACAGGCGTGGGGACGGCACACTTCCAACTCTCTCTCCACTCACAGATAGACTAACTACACTCCTCAGCTCCCCTCTCTGACTCCCCAGGTGGACGACTCTATTCTACTCAAGCCGTCCACTGGTGGGTCAGGTGGGTGTCGTGCAGGGTGTCTCTACGGTTTGATTTGCTGTTGAAGGCAACACCACTTAAGTAGGGACCCAGAACCAAAAGGGAGGCGGAATAATGCACAGAATGCAGCTTGTTCAGTACCCTGTGACGACCTGATAGTCCAGGGGCGTCACATTTCCAAAATGCAACGTACATTTCTCAACAAATTTGCTTTTGTGATCTGGAGCATAACATTTTGCCATGCTCTACAAGATGCATATATATGGAGGTATTGCTTTAGGTTCACATTGGTCCACATAGTAACATCGGAAGTCACTGTAGTGCTCTTGTGCAGAAGTGGGTCCCTTACCCCACAATATGAGCTTACGGTCTACAGAAAAGATAGACTTACCCAGTGAATCTTCAATTTGAAAGAAATGCTGCGGCACTCACTCCCATAAAATAAAATCTTCTTTTATTGCAGTATAATAAAATTTACTTTGCAATGAAAGCCAATGGCAGAAGTAGGGTGAAGGAGGACAAAGTGCATGACAAGTGCAGATTCAGCCAGACGACGAACAGTCTTGTGCAACTGCACTTCTACAGGTCTGATTGCGTGAAACAGTCCATCGTCTGACTGAATTTGCTCTTGTCCTGCACTTTGTCCTTCCTTCCCCCCACATCTACCATTGCCTTCCATTGCGAGGTGAATTTAAATATGCTGCAATAAAAGATTTTATTCCGTGGGAGTGAGTGCTGTGAATTTTTTTTTTTCAAATTGAATACTCTCTATTGTCCCATCATCTGGGAATTTTTCGCTGAGCACCACTGTGACTTAGATGGCTCTGTGATGGATCTGCTGACTGTGGTGTGTGGTCCTAAGTGTGAATAGTGCCAGGTGAGCAGTTTTTTTTTTTCATTTTTTCATTGTATTAGACTTACTCAATGATTCTGGAGATGGAAAACTACTTTTCCTTACAAACTGTGCTGCACTGGGAACCCCTAATCTATGATTGCGTAGGTACTGATCAATACTGTACAAAGTTAATCTACCTTACTTCATAGCTGCAGAGCATTATGGGAGGCTTGCATGGCAAAGAAAACATGCCTCAGCAGTGTGGAAAATGGTGCTGGGCACATTTTCTTGGGGGAAACAAGTGAATTTCAAAGCATTCAAATTCATATAAAAAAGAACATTTCAGGAAATTCAATTCGAACTTGATCTTCTGTGAATATATCTGCTCCTATTTAAGTGCTTCATAATAATGAAATTTTCTTCATTGTCATGTTAAAGCCACCAGGTTATATAACCAAATCTCTCCGAACAAGTCCAAAGAAAGGGAAGGCAGAAGTCTGTAACGGTGTTGCCCCTATGTTCCCCATGTTCTGTGTTTTATGGACTAGTCGGCAGAGTCAGTGCTCCCCCTGAACTGTGAAGTTGTACGAATCCTGCCCAAAAAGCAAAGGAAGATGAGAAAGAGCAGGAGAAGAACTTAGGGCGGGAAGAAAGGAAGTTGGGTCGCCTGAGAGAGTGAGAGAGGAGATGTGACAAGAGAAGTGTTCAAAAACGGTGGTTGGGAGGGAAGCGTGGGGCCAGGCTGAGGGAGAGAGACTGCGAACCACACCATGGCAGAGCCCTCGTAGTTGTCAAGCCAGTACCAGACTGGGACGCTCATGAAGTCGGCGATCCCAAAGACGAGAGGAGAAGTCATCCAGAAGAGTCAAAGAACCCCAGGTCTGTGAAAGAAGAGAAGTACCCACCTGTCCTGGAAAGAAAGTGCGCACCAATGTGACATCCGAGCATGGCAGTATTGAGCTCCTGGAAGTGGAATTGTTCCTCCACAACAGTACTGTAAGTTCTTTACAAGGTATTCACACCTGACAGAGTTTAGTGTAGACCTGAAAAGTCAGAGCGTGGTAGCCACCCATTTTGCAGTGGCCAGTAAGGTTCTTAGTGCAGTGTTGTCATAAGCAGTGCTTTTTTGTGGTGGTACATGCTGGTACGGTGTACCGGAAAATCTGAAGAGCGCTGAGGGACAGCACCTCTGGCTCTGTCCACATGGCTAATTTGTAAACTATACAAATTAGCCATGTGTGGTGCGGAGGCACAAGCAGAGAAGCTACTGGAGCTGCAGGACCTGCTATGATGTCATGTTCATGTGACTCGGGTGGGTGGAGGCATGGAGTTTTGCCCAGCGGGAAAGAAGCTGGAGAAGATGGAGGAGTGCAGGGTATGTGAGAGAGGGGTGCAGAGGGCGGCAGGCTGTGCAGGGGGACGAAGGATGCAGGGGGGATAAAGTGAGATGTGGGGTATGGCGAATGGAGGGAACAGGGGGATGGAGGATGGAGGGAACAGGGGGATGGAGGATGGCGGGAGCAGGGGGATGGAGGATGGAGGGAACAGGGGGATGGAGGATGGAGGGAACAGGGGGATGGAGGATGGAGGGAACAGGGGGATGGAGAATGGAGGGAGCAGGGGAATGGAGGATGGAGGGAGCAGGGGGATTGAGGATGGAGGGAGCAGGGGATGGAGGATGGAGGGAGCAGGGGATGGAGGATGGAGGGAGCAGGGGATGGAGGATGGAGGGAGCAGGGGATGGAGGATAGAGGGAGCAGGGGGATGGAGTATGGAGGGAGCAGGGGATGGAGGATGGAGGGAGCAGGGGGATGGAGGAGGAAACAGGGGGATGGAGGATGGAGGGAACAGGGGGATGGAGAATGGAGGGAGCAGGGGGATGGAGGATGGAGGGAACAGGGGCATGGAGGATGGAGGGACAGCTGGATGGAGAATGGAGGGAGCAGGGGGATGGAGGATGGAGGGAACAGGGGGATGGAGAATGGAGGGAGCAGGGGGATGGAGGATGGAGGGAACAGGGGGATGGAGAATGGAGGGAGCAGGGGATGGAGGATGGAGGGAACAGGGGGATGGAGTATGGAGGGAACAGGGTTCCTTGAGTTTTGTTTAGTCAAATTTGTCTTAGATGGATAAAATAACGCACTATTTCTTGGTCGGTGCGGCTCCGGCACGCAAAAGACCCCGAACAGACGTGGAGACAGAAACAAATGTATACTTCGAGGTTGGAGATCAGCCATTGCCAGAAACAGAAAAGAACAAACTCGAGACGTCGTGGCTGATGAAAATTTGGTTGAAATTTGGCGGTTCTTATAGAATACAGCCTAGGTAAGTGGAAAACCATATTTTGCAAGTGGAATAAAACGATTATAAAGTATTAGTCATTTTTTATTTTTCTTCTGAAATCTGAATTATATAGTTTTTGATTGAATTAGCTTAGAGACTACAAAACTGAATAATGAGAAACAGGGCCGTACCGTCCATTGGACAAGTTGAGCAGTTTGCTCAGGCGACACTATATTCAGGGGGGCGGCAATGCGGCCGGGGGGGCAAAGCTGTATGGGGACTGCTGTTTTCTGCCGCCCATTGCCTTAACGGGTAAACCGTGCACAGGATCTCCCGACAGCACGACACTCCCCACTCCTTAATCTCAGCCGCCAGCTGACAGTAACCCCCCCCGCTCCTCAATCTCGGCCCCCGGCGCCTGACAGCAACCCCCACTCTTGCTCCTTGCTTCAGGGATGCGTACCAGCAAATATTTTTTACAAAAAAAGCGCTGGTCATAAGTAACATCTTCTTGGAAAGTTTACCATTGTATTGATACTTGTAATAGTTGGGGCGACACAGAGTTGGTGTGGCCCAGCTAGAATCTGCACTGTTTGTTAACTATACTGTAACCAAACTATACTACACCTTTGACTTACGCACATATTTCCTGTCTGTTAATAAAGAGGTTCCCTTGTTTTTGCACCCCCGCCTACTGTACTGTAATTGAACTCTGCGTAGCGGTGATACCTTTGCCACAGCTTCAAGTCTAACAGCAAGTGCCAAAGAAGGTCAACATTGAACATTTCTCCTGATATATTATATACGGTTTACAGTGCATAGTGTGATTATATTGTTAATAAAGAGACCTTTTTTTGTCTGACCCCTTATGGATTGGGCTTCAGTGATTTTAAGAAACATGATAATGGTCTAGCTAAACTATTTTCATAACACCCTAGTTCTGTCAAGATCAGTAGTAACAACATCTATCATTGTGGCTAATGGTTGGTTGATGGGATTAATAAAAAAAGAAATGGTGTTAATTTATCATGGAACTATGAATCTGAATCAGCTGCAGATGAAAATAATTGTAAGCCTAGCTATAGATAAACTAAAGTACTCATGTGTTTTTGTGTTTCCAGTTCATGTCTTTCCATTAAAGTTCCTTTTATTCAGACATTTCAGAGACCAGGTGGTAGATGTGACCTGATTTAGACTCTGGGCCAGAATTGGCCAGTTGGCCATTTATACCAAAATAATGTCTACAATTCTGCCCTTTAATACGACGTTTAGTTCCTTTGATAGAAATCTGTGTGTGTGTGTGTGTATATATATATATATATATATATATATATATATATATATATACATATATATATATATATATATATATATATATATATATATATACAGTTAGGTCCAGAAATATTTGGACAGTGACACAAATTTTGTTATTTTAGCTGATTACAGAAACATGTTCAGAAATACATTTATATATATATAATATGGGCTGAAAGTGCACACTCCCAGCTGCAATATGAGAGTTTTCACATCCAAATCGGAGAAAGGGTTTAGGAATCATAGCTCTGTAATACATAGCCTCCTCTTTTTCAAGGGACCAAAAGTAATTGGACAAGGGACTCTAAGGGCTGCAATTAACTCTGAAGGCGTCTCCCTCATTAACCTGTAATCAATGAAGTAGTTAAAAACTCTGGGGTTGATTACAGGTGTGTGGTTTTGCATTTGGAAGCTGTTGCTGTGACCAGACAACATGCGGTCTAAGGAACTCTCAATTGAGGTGAAGCAGAACATCCTGAGGCTGAAAAAAAAGAAAAAATCTATCAGAGAGATAGCAGACATGCTTGGAGTAGCAAAATAAACAGTCGGGTACATTCTGAGAAAAAAGGAATTGACTGGTGAGCTTGGGAACTCAAAAAGGCCTGGGCGTCCACGGATGACAACAGTGGTGGATGATCGCCGCATACTTTCTTTGGTGAAGAAGAACCCGTTCACAACATCAACTGAAGTCCAGAACACTCTCAGTGAAGTAGGTAGTAGGTAGTAGTTTGAAGAAGAAAGGGAACGGCACATGATCCAAGGCACACCACATCCTCTGTAAAACATGGTGGAGGCAACGTGATGGCATGGGCATGCATGGCTTTCAATGGCACTGGGTCACTTATTTATTGATTGACATAACAGCAGACAAGAGTAGCCGGATGAATTCTGAAGTGTACCGGGATATACTTTCAGCCCAGATTCAGCCAAATGCTGCAAAGTTGATCGGACGGCGCTTCATAGTACAGATGGACAATGACCACAAGCATACAGCCAAAGATACCCAGGAGTTCATGAATGCAAAAAAGTGGAACATTCTGCAATGGCCAAGTCAATCACCAGATCTTAACCCAATTGAGCATGCATTTCACTTGCTCAAATCCAGACTTAAGACGGAAAGACCCACAAACAAGCAAGACCTGAAGGCTGCGGCTGTAAAGGCCTGGCAAAGCATTAAGAAGGAGGAAACCCAGCGTTTGGTGATGTCCATGGGTTCCAGACTTAAGGTAGTGATTGCCTCCAAAGGATTCGCAACAAAATATTGAAAATAAAAATATTTTGTTTGGGTTTGATTTATTTGTCCAATTACTTTTGACCTCCTAAAATGTGGAGTGTTTGTAAAGAAATGTGTACAATTCCTACAATTTCTATCAGATATTTTTGTTCAAACCTTCAAATTAAACATTACAATCTGCACTTGAATTCTGTTGTAGAGGTTTCATTTCAAATCCAATGTGGTGGCATGCAGAGCCCAACTCGCGAAAATTGTGTCACTGTCCAAATATTTCTGGACCTAACTGTATATATATACACAGTACTGACCAAACGTTTGGACACACATTCACATTCTAAGAGTTTTCTTTATTTTCATGACTCTGAAAATTGTAGATTCACATTGAAGGCATCTAAACTTTGAATTAACACATGTGGAATTAAATACTTAACAAAAAAGTGTGAAACAACTGAAAATATGTCTTATATTCTAGGTTCTTCAAAGCAGCCACCTTTTGCTCTGTTTACTGCTTTGCATACTCTTGGCATTCTCTTGATGAGCTTCAAGAGGTAGTCATCGGAAAGGGTTTTCTCTTCACAGGTGTGCTCTGTCAGGTTTAATAAGTGATATTGCTTGCTTTATAAATGGAGTTGGGACCATCAGTTGTGTTGTGCAGAAGTCTGGTGGATATACAGCTGATAGTCCTACTGAATAGACTGTTAGAATTTGTAGTATGGCAAGAAAAAAGCAGCTAAGTAAAGAAAAACGAGTAACCATCATTACTTTAAGAAATGAAGGTCAGTCAAATCGAAAAATTGGGAAAACTTTGAAAGTGTCCCCAAGTGCAGTGGCAAAAACCATCAAACTCTACAAAGAAACTGGCTAACATGAGGACCACCCCAGGAAAGAAAGACCAAGAGTCACCTCTGCTGCGGAGGATAAGTTTATCCGAGTCACCAGCCTCAGAAATTGCAGGTTAACAGCAGCTTAGATTAGAGACCAGGTCAATGCCACACAGAGTTATAGCAGCAGGCACATATCTAGAACAACTCTTAAGACGAGACTTTGTGAAGCAGGCCTTCATGGTAAAATAGCTGCTAGGAAACCACCGTTAAGGACAGGCAACAAGCAGAAGAGAATTGTTTGGGCTAAAGAACTCAAGGAATGGACATTAGACCAGTGGAAATCTGTGCTTTGGTATGATGATTCCAAATTTGAGATCTTTGGATCCAACCCCCATGTCTTTGTGCGACGCAGAAAATGTGAACGGATGAACTCTACATGCCTGGTTCCCACCGTGAAGCATGGAGGAGGAGGTGTGATGATGTGGGGGTGCATGAAAATAAAGAAAACTCTTTGAATGAGAAGGTGTGTCCAAACTTTTGGTTTGTACTGTATAAACACTGGAGATCAAAATTAGAGAACAACACACTATGGTCATTGTGTAGTTTTATGTGATTATATCCTAACATAAGTAAACTAGCGGTATTTTAAGCTTATTTCATAAACTGAATTTTTTCAACAGGACATAATAAAAATGTAAATGTGTTAAATGAAAAAAAAACATTGATCAAAATTAGGGAACACTTTCAGATAGCGGCAAGTTATTGGTGTTAATCTGGCATCTGTTGCTAATTTCCTTAATTATCTGACAAACCCTATTAAACTGGCAGCCTAAGTTTCCAGTTTGCATTGATTGTGCAAAAATGGTGTGCTATACCAAAGTGACTGAAACCCTCCGGGAGCAGGTTGTCCAGATGAAGGCCAAAGGGGTGACCCTATCGGCCATAGCAAGGAAAGTTGCTCATTCCAAGTTTGTGATTTTGAGAATATTGCATCTTTACAAAGATGTTTCAAGTCACCCAAAAAGGATGGTCATCCTCAAAAGATAAATGCAATAAGGACAGGATAATGTGTAGAATCCCCATGGGTAATCATTTCAACACTGTAGCTGGAATTGCTCGCCAGTTCAGCACTGAATAGGGTAAGGATCCATCTCATCGTACAGTGTCATGATGTTTAAAAGCATTTGGACTGAAAACCCACTCTGCAGTGATCAAACCTCTCATTAACAGAAAGAATCAAAAGCCTAGACTCACCTTTGGTGAGGAGTATGTTGTGTGGACAGAGGAGAAATGCTCCACAGTTCATTTTAGTGATGAAATCAGGTTTAATTTATTTAGGTCTGATAGGAAACACTATGTTTGTCAAATAAGTGAGGAAAGACTGAACTCAAAGTGTATTAAGAAGTCAGTGAAAGGTGGAGGAGGAAGTGTCATGGTTTGGGCAAGGTTTTCTGCAGCAAGAGTTAAAGGCCATTTACACGCTGCAACATCGCTAACGATATATCGTCGGGGTCACGGTGTTTGTGGCGCACATCCGGCGTCGTTAGCGACATTGCAGCATGTGACAGGCTGGAGCAACCTTAAACAATCGAAAAAGAGGCAAAAATCGTTTGTCTGAGAGAGGTCGTTTATTTATGAAAAATCGTTGTCTGGTCAGTAGCGATGTTGTTCCTCGTTCCTGCGGCATCACACATCGGTATGTTAATAGAAAAAGGTTTTGGTACCGTGTTAGCCAGGTATCACAACTACAAAATTTTAAATTTGTTTAGACCTTCTCAGGCCGCAGATGTGCTAAAATCATTCAAAGCAATGGCCTGTACACTTTCTACTGATTGGTGACTGTTGTTACCTTCAGAAAATGTAATTATAATCTTTCTCTGTGCTACAGCCATTGTTGTATTCTAATAATGATCATCACGCTTTGGGTAAAATAGAGGTTTTATGTTGATAAACTTTGGGTCTTTTGTAAAACACTGTTCTAGTGGCATGGTGCACCCCTTAGAAAAAAAAACAAGTGACCATATATTGTTCTCTAATTTTGATCTTCAGCATGTGTATGTGTATATATATATATATATATATATATATATAGTGTGTCCACCCATATCCTCTCCACCGCAATTAACTTGAGAATGGCGGCAGCTATAGGCATAGGAGTGGTGTCTAGGTATAGTAAAATAGCCATGCACTAAGCAATGAATACGCCTATATCGCCACCTGGTGGAAAACAAGTTAGCATTTTTATCTCGAAAACAGAACATGATAGAGAAAAAAACTGAATGAAAAAATTGTAGGGCATCATTAATTCAATGCTTATCGATACCTTGCATACAAAAATGCTATGATATGAAACCCATGACCCACCCAAAACATTAATGCTGGTCACGCATATGGCTCTCATTTAACTTTGATGCTCAAAGTGGCCACTGTCAGCTGCAATGCACATCTGGACACTGGACAGCATACTGTATCTTGCTGCACGTTGTGCAATATGGTAGGTGACACATTTGCACAAGCATCTGTAATACATCATCGTAGGTCCTGCAATGTTTGTGGATGGGTCGCATACACCTGCTGTTTGATGTGACCTTACAGAAAGAAGTCCAATGGGGTCAGGTCAGGTGAGCGTGGAGGCCACTCCATACAGCCACCATACCCAATGACTTGTAGGAAGGTCTCCATGAGGTATCGCTTCACATCTGCAGCCTTGTGAGTTTTACACATTCTAATCATAGCATTTCTTTATGCAAGGTGTCAATTCATATTGAATTGATGACGCGCTACAACTTTGTAATTCACTTTTTTTTCTCTATCTCATTCCGTTTTCGAGATAAAAATGCTATTTCCGTTGATTTCCACCTGGTTTTGCTATAGGTGGTTTCATTGCATAGCGCATGGCTACTTTACTATACCTAGACACCACTTATATGGCTATAGCTGCTGCCATTCTCAAGTTAATGGCGGAGGACAGGATATGGGTGGGCACACTATATGTATATACACAGTGTATATATATATATATATATATATATACTGTATATATATATATATATAGTAAAGTCCAAAAGTTTGGACACACCTTCTCATTCAAAGAGTTTTCTTTATTTTCAGGACTCTGAAAATTGTAGATTCACATTGAAGTCATCAAAACTATGAATTAAATCATGTGGAATGAAATACTTCAAAAGGTGTGAAACAACTGAAAATATGTCTTATATTCTAGGTTCTTCAAAGCAGCCACCTTTTGCTTTCATTACTACTTTGTACACTCTTGGCATTCTCTTGATGAGCTACAAGAGGTAGTCACCGGAAATGGTTTTCCAACAGTCTTGAAGGAGTTCCCAGAGATGCTTAGCACTTGTTGGCCCTTTTGCCTTCACTCTGCGGTCCAGCTCACCCCAAACCATCTCGATTGGGTTCAGGTCTGGTGACTGTAGAGGCCAGGTCATCTGGCGTAGCACCCCATCACTCTCCTTCTTGGTCAAATAGCCCTTACACAGCCTGGAGGTGTGCTTGGGGTCATTGTCCTGTTAAAAAATAAAATGATGGTCCAACTAAACGCAAACTGGATGGAATAGCACGCCGCTGCAAGATGCTGTGGTAGGCATGCTGGTTCTGTATGCCTTCAATTTTGAATAAATCCCCAACAGTGTCACCAGCAAAGCACCCCCACTCCATCACACCTCCTCCTCCATGCTTCATGGTGGGAACCAGCCATGTAGAGTCCATCCGTTCACCTTTTCTACAAAGACACGGTGGTTGGATCCAAAGATCTCAAATTTGGACTCATCAGACCAAAGCACAGATTTCCACTGGTCTAATGTCCATTCCTTGTGTTATTTAGCCCAAACAAGTCTCTTCTGCTTGTTGCCTGTCCTTAGCAGTGGTTTCCTAGCAGCTATTTTACCATGATGGCATGCTGCACAAAGTCTCCTCTTAACTGTTGTTCTAGAGATGAGAAGGTGTGTCCAAACTTTTGGTCTGTACTATATATATATATATATATATATATATATATGTGCCATTTTTGGACATAACTTCTACATATAGGGGAAGATTACTTTTTACACAACCCCACAATGTAAAGATTTCTGGATGTCTGATCTTTGCGTAAAGTGAGTCTGTTAATCCAAATTTACTCTTCAAACTAACAATCTTTCTTTTAGATTTCAAATTTGTTCCTCTGTTTCCTCAAAAAAGAGCTTTATTGTAACATGCAAATGATGAAGGTCATTGCTTCCTTGGCATAGGTAAATGCCTCGGTGCACCAAGGGGAGTAAGCAAAATCCAATGGACTCCAATGTAAGATATGGAACTGTGTCCCCACCAGCATATTGGAAAAATATACGGGCCCCGGCAGTATTTTTGATCTTCTAAAGACACATGTGTTCACTCATCCCTCTTCACATTAAAAAATACAGATAAATTATATAAAACTTATACAAAATATTGAAACATTATTTAACCAAATAGTAGAAAAATAGTTACTGACTATTCTAACAATATCACCATATTGTTACTAAACAACTCTGCCATATCAAAACTAATACACCAATAATAAAACCACATAAATCCTACCATACAATGGCCATATATTATCAGCACATAGTGTCTGAGTATCCACCATCCTGTTACTGAACAAACCAACTACATTAGGATCAATATACCAATAATATCACATAAAATGGATAAACATCACCATATCATGACTAGACCACATATTATTACCACATAGTAATCAAAAAATACCGCCAGACTGATAGTTATCAAAAACCATTGCCCTAATACTAATATTACCACCAGTGACAGTTGTACACAGAAACTTTGTACATTATATGGTACAGGTAAACCAAGTGACTTATCATTTTCATTTATAATTGAAGTAAGTACAGTGCCCCTCACACTTTTTCTCCCAATTTTACACTGTGTAAAATGAATAAGGAGAGTGCCATAGTTTTAACCTGATGCTATGAACCGTAACAGTACAATGGTAAAATTCCTCTTTGTGACCTCATACAGTAGTAGTGTCTGTCTTTGTGCTCCCCTCCCCAGTGGCACCCATACAGTAAAAGTGTGCACCTTTTATGCCTCGATACAGTTGGAACATCCCACATCACATAGTGGCTCCATCCAGTTATAATAATGCCCCCCATCCCATATTAATGTCCTCTGTCCTGTCCCCTATCCTATAATATTGTTGGATACTTACATAAGCCCCTAAAAAGTCACAAGTCCATCAAATTCAACCATTCTCGGACAATTATAGATTATCTATCACTAATGTATTTTTAATCTACAATGCTGTTTGTGAGAGAAGAATTCAATCTTTTTTTAAATACTAATATAGTGTCTGCCATTACTACCTCTTGTGGTAGGGCATTCCACAGTCTGACTGCTCTAACTGTAAAGAACCCTTTCCTATTTAGATGACAAACTTGCCTTTCCTTTACAAGTATTGAATGTCCCCTGGTCCTGTAAGAATAACCCCCATCATGTCCTGTACCCTCTAATAATGATCATCATACTGTTATAATGTCCACTGTCATAGCCACTATTCTGTAATATTCTCCCCCGCCATGGCACACATTCTGTAATAATGTCAAACATCCTGTAATGGTGTCAACTAAAACAAAACTTGTGTGATAAAGGGCTCTGGCAGATCAAACCCAGTGCTCGGCTCTATTGAAAAGCTGAAAGGTATGAATTATGATATCATTGGGTTTATTCACAACGCGTTTCAGTGTCTGTCTCCTTCATCAGGTGCAGTCAAGTAAGAGGTCATTGAAAGGCTATGTGCGCACGTTGCGTACAGTTCACTGCAGAAATTTCTGCAGCGATCTGAAGAGCACATGTGCGCTTTAAATCGCTGCAGAAATGTCCGTAGTGAAAAAAAAAAAAAGCCGATTCCATGCGCTCTGCCTGCAGCTCCTGCCATAGACAGAGCAGGAGCTGCCGGCAAAGCGCACGGAAGAAGTGACATGTCACTTCTTAGAACGCAGCGCTTCGGCCGAAGCGCTGCGCTCTAAAACGCCACGTGCACACGGCCCCTGCACAATCTCCATAGACTGTGCAGGGGACGCAGGACGCATGCAGTTACGCTGCGCTACAAAGCGCAGCGTAACTGCATGTATTTGCGCAACGTGCGCACATAGCCTTAGACAAACGTATACACTCCATGTCAGTCAATCAATCTATCAATCAATCAACTAAATTCTGGATGAATTTTTGGTGAATTTAACCATGAACTCTGCATATATAAATAAAGATAAAAATGAAAACTAGATTAAAATCACATTCACAGTGCAAAAACACATAATAGATACACCAAAAATCACAGCATTAATTAATCACATTAATATAAACCAATAAGATGAAAATAATAAAGTAAAGAGTATTAAAAAACAGACTTTGATAAATCTAAAAATCTATAAAGTTATATGTAAAAATATGTAGAAAAAAAAGGAGATGTGTCACCCAGGGAATGGGATACTCGGTCCCAGGCAGTATATACAATTGGGGATGTCACTGTGGTGGCCGTTGCCCGGTCCCGTGCCCTGGGTGCTTTTTATAAAGGGGTTATTTACATGGGAGATAAGAGTTAATGTTCATGTGATGCCACCTGTGGGTTGCGGTCAATAGGAACCGCCGCTGCTTAGTGGAATTACCCCTGGGCTGATGGTGATAGCAACTATGGTGGTAGGCCCTCCGCAGGCAGGGCTGAGCCAGGGGATCTGTGAGATGGGAGCTTTGCACTTTATAATGAAGGAGATCACACCGGGGTTGTAATGAACAGTAGACTGAATGGACACCTGCGCTCACAGGCCAAGGCTAGTGGGGTGGGTGGATGAACTGGATGATAAACCGGAGTAGGTAGCATATACTTCAGGGAATTAGATTAGGGTTATGGTTGGTCTCTAGTGATAGAAGGGTAACTAATCGGAAGCCGCAGGTAGTTGACGGGTTCCGCGTATATCTTGTCTGAAAGTGGTAAACACTGACTAGAAAATAGAATAAAACTACCGCGCTACTAAGTAGAATGGGAAAAGGATGTGGAAGACTAGGTGAGGTGTGTAGTAAATAAAGTAAAACTAGTTAGAAAGTGTAATTAGCACAATAAAAGAGGAAAGGTGTGTGAGATAAAAAATGTTTATTAATTTATTAAAATTAGTTAAATTTCAATTTACAGGTCCCACGCCGACCCACCTTCCTGCCCAGACATCTGGAGCTTGGCATTTTCAATTAATATTTTTAGACAAAATATTTTTTAATTATCTAATTTTAATAAATTAATAAACATTTTTTATCTTACACACCTTTCCTCTTTTATTGTGCTAATTACACTTTCTGACTAGTTTTATTTTATTTACTACACACCTTACCTAGTCTTCCACATCATTTTCCCATTCTACTTAGTAGCGCGGTAGTTTTATTCTATTTTGTAATGAACAGTCTCCACTCACTTTAACCTGTGGACGGCTGGTTCAGGTCCCTGTATTTCCAGTGCCAGTTTAATGACTCGGTTGCTCTCTCCCAGCACTCTCAGTGTAGTTTGGGTCCCTGTAGCTTTTTGCGGCATGGGGACCCTGACTGTCCCCAACTGTCCCTGTTAGGTAGCAGTCTCCTCGTCTGTACGGCTTGCAGTGTGGACCCTGTGGGGATGTATGTGTCTGAACCCCGATCCTTGCTTTACTGCTGATGCCCCAGGATCTGTAGGTCAGTGAGGCCCTTGGAGAGCCACACCGTGCTGGAATTTGCCAGGCCATGTAAAACTGTCATCTGACCTAGGGCCCTGTGCCCCGTGCGTGCTTGGTTCCAGTGGTGCTCCCTCGTACCGTCCCTGACAATTTCTCTCTGTTCTAGAGGTACTTGTTTGCTACTATTCTGGCAACCTACTCCTGTGCCCCCGGGTCACCATTACACAGACCCAGCTCGAGGCACGTCTGGACCCTTCACTACATTCTTAAAGACTGCTCTCAATCCACACCGACCAGGCTGTCTAGTTCCCTGGTGAGGCTCTGCCCACTGGGTGGCCTTCCACTTATTTGACTAATGAATGCCCCTGGTGTGGTGTGGGAACTAGAATTTTGGTGTGTGCAGGTGTTACTGACACTGGTGTTCCATGTCCCACAGGGTAGGCCCTGCATCCTTGTGGGGATGCAGTACCCAGTAGTGCCCTGAGTGGTGCAGGAGCGCTACATGTGCCTGCTGCACAACTGTGACAGGTGAGTGAACCCATCTTTTATTCCGCAGCTGGATCTGTCTGATACACACAGGAGTGCTCCCTGTTTTTTTATTTTGTC
Source organism: Anomaloglossus baeobatrachus (assembly GCF_048569485.1). NCBI lineage: Eukaryota > Metazoa > Chordata > Amphibia > Anura > Aromobatidae > Anomaloglossus > Anomaloglossus baeobatrachus. The sequence continues at coordinate 524,459,985 of NC_134355.1, read as the reverse complement.
TTACACATCTTGTAATAATATACTTCATCCAGGCTCCCATCCTGTAACAAAGTTTCCCATGCTGGCTCTTATCCTGTAATAATGTACTTCATCTTGTAATAATTTTCCCCTTCCTGGCCCCATAATATAATAATGTCTTCTGTACTGGCCGTCATTCTGCAATAATGTACTCATCCTGGTCCTGTTTTCTAATAGTGTCCCCCATCCTGACCCTCATCCTGTAATACTGTCCTCTGTCCTAGCCCCCATCCTGTAATAATGTCCTTATCCTTGCCCCATCCTCTCATAATGTCTTTTATCCTGGCCTTCATTCTATAATCATGTGAGGCCATCTGGTTTTGCCTCCAGGTCCCTCTCGACCAGTGTCAGTCTGGTTCTTTGGTACCTTCTTCCCCTGCACCTGTCTGTGGTAGGCCGGTCCGCGTGGTATAGAACAACTGGGGGTCCCCGTTCTGTGATTTGTCCACTTCTGTCCGCCTGACAGTACTGTGAACCCTTGTGGGGTTGGAATCTCTGTTCCTGTCTCAGGTTCTCCCTTTGCTACTAAGTCTTTGGATTCTTTAGAGTCAGCATGGTCCTTGATGGTCCCCTTGCTGTGAAGGTGTTAACAGATCAGCTTGAAGCTCTTTCCTGTCCTAGGGTCTTGTACCCCATCGGTGCGTAGTTCCGTACGTGCTTCACTGTACTCCACCGGCAACCACTTCTCCTGGATACCAGGTCACCATTAACCTCAGTCAGGATGTCACTTTGCTTCAACCTTCACGCTCCTCCAGTCACCACTGTTCCTTCTACTCTCTCTCTGTCCACAGGCTCCCCCTCCCACCTGGTCAATTACTGGACTGGATTGGCTCCAACTCTAGGCGGCCATCCATTGGTCCCACCCTAGCTGGGTACCATTGTATGGGGAATTGTTGGGGAAAACTGGGATTACCTGGGTTTTTGTTGGTACCGGCACTGGGGTTCTGGGTCCCTAAGGGGGTAGCCCTGCATCCTTGTGAGGATGCAGAACCTTGTAGCACCCTGATGGTCTCAGGGGTGCTACATTAATATTATATAAGGGGCAATGTTACCATCTAAAGGTCACAAAGAAGACATTTTAGTTTGTAAAGGGCACAGTGGTTGGCATTAGTGGTGGGGCACTAAAAGGAGTAGTTTTTGTGCCACACCAGGTCCAGTAACTAGAAGAAATACTGCAGTAGTGGCTCAGCATTGGGGTGTTCATAGGATCAAGAGTTTGTGCAGGTTGGAAATAGAAGTGGACGGTGCTGTAAATGCGAGAAGTCAAATATGTCTTTGTTACAAACTCAATGATAGGCTAAAAACAAGTTGAGGGAGGTAAATAGCGCAAATAAGGTCTTAACAAAGTAGAGTAGTGAATATAAAGGGATCAGGAAGGCTCACCTGTAGTAGTTGTGAAAGTCACAACCACTGTATAAATGTGTACCAACAACTGCTGCAGCTACCCGGTGGAAGATGATAGCTGAAGATCAAGGAAAGTGTTAAATGCTGCTCTGCAGTTGGAGAAAATCCAAGATCGAATGGATAGGAATCATGATCCTTATTCGTCTAAGTGTTTCAGAGATTATTCTCCTTCTTCAGGACCAAAAATCACATACATGAATAGGAAGAATATTCTCTGAAATGGGTAGACGGAGAAAGATCACGATTCCTATCCATTTGGTCTTGGATTTCCTTCAACAGCAGACAGTCGTTTAACCCTGTCCTTGATCTGCACCTATCATCTTCTACCGGGTAGCTGCAACACCTGTTGGTAAACGTTTATACAGTGGTTGTGACTTTCACAACTACTACAGGTGAGCATTCCTGATCCCTTCATATCCTCGACTCTACTTGGCTAAGCCTATCTGCACTTTTTCTTTCCCTCAATTTGTTTTTAACCTACTATTGAGTTTATAACCCTCTCGTTGATCTGCACCTGTAATTTATTATAAACTCCTTAGATGGGGTGGGGCTGCAAGAATTTGTCATGGTGGTCTGGACCAAATGGAAAATACAGGAAAATTGAACGACTCCGTCAGAAAGAAGGTCACTTTTAAGTCACTATCTGTAGCTCTACTGTAAGCTCTTCAAATGTTCTTTAGGACTGGTATCTACCTCTATATGTTCACCATATAGCAGTAATATTGGTGTTCGTCTTTGTATTTTCAGTAACAATTGGTCATCAGTTGAGGTTCCCCTATAACCTTGACTAGGATTCAGCACTGTAGGTCATAACATGGTTACTTGGTTAGGGGCCACTCAAATGTGTTTTGCCATTCCTGTGCCGCACCCCTAACTATGCCGTTGGTCACCACACCTTACCCAATACAATAAACAGCAGTCAGAACATTACATGTTCCCTAAAACGTTTGCAATATCCAATTTTAATAATTGCTCATCGTGCAAAATAATGTTTTAGATTTTTATTTTACAAGGTGTCATTTATAGTACAGCTCATCAAAATTAAGCTATTGAATTACTATGTTGACATAGAAATAAAAAAAAGTTACAGCTCTTTGAAGGGATAGGAAAAAAAGAAAGTGTCGCAGTCATGAAGGGGTTACAGAACTGTTGTTTGACAAATTCCTTATTTTGACACAATAATCACATTTTACAAAATGTGATCAGGATCAGCAGGTTTTGTGTTTTTGAATAACAAATTAGACTGTGATGCATAAAAATGTTTTACTTATAGCTGGAAGTTAAAAAATGTACAGAATTTACTAAAACACACATAAACAAAGCCGATCCGCCACATTCCCCAGATGGCAATCATTGTAATGGTTCATCTCTAAAGGCTTTCTCTAGTTTCAGGATGGAAATTGAGCAACAGCGAGGCTTTAATTCCTTTGAAGGTTATTTCAGACTTTTCTGGCTTGCTTGCAGTTGTATCTTATGACATAAACTTATTGACAGCAAGCCAAACCACAAAAAAGGAAAAAGATGTGTTACCAAAACATTGACTAATGTATGTGGATTTTCTCAGCACAAAAGTTGTCCCGCACGTTCTTGCACAGATTCTACTATGTGACCTATAAACCACATACTTTTTCAGTTCTTTACAGTACATTTATTATATCATATGGTACATTTTAATAGTTCAGTGACTATAACATGGAACAGTTTCCTTTTACAATTATATGATATACTGTATCTATTTATGCATACAATAAAACATATCCTCTTTTATGCAGGGGATAGTTATAGGGCATGCAGAAGCAGCAGTCATAACTTGGCCCTGGTGTGTAAGAAGGCAAATTGATCCTGGTTGCTGGGGGCCCATTTACAGATTTTGCATCAGGACCCAATGGATTTAAAGAGAAATTGTCAACATGATTTTGGAATGTAAAGTAAAGACTTGGGTGTAATGGTGCTCTAATACTGATTAAATTGATACCTTTGGTGAAGAAATCTGATTTGTGGTTCTTCTTTAATTACCATGTGAAATTTCCTGATAATAAGATTTTGGTGCACAGGGGCCAGACTGTACAATGGGTTTTCTCCTCCCTGTCTGTGATTCCCCAACCCCTCCGCCTGCCTCCGGTCTTTTAATAACAAGTCACTGCTTTTTCAGTGACCTGTTTCCTCTGTTTGAAAACTCCTCTTCAAATAAAGGAGGCAGGCTGAAAGGCAGAAAATTACAGACAGAGAAGAGAAGACAGTCCATCCTCTGTGCACCAAAATCTAATTAGCAGAAAATTGGAAATAAGGTGTAAAGATCAACAAAGCAAACTTCTTCACTAAAGGTTTGAATGTCATCAGTATCACAACATCATTACAGCCATATCTTTACCCTTTATTACAAAATTGTACTGGCAGATTTTCTTTAAGCTAGACATCAGTGTACATAAGTTCAGTTTGCTCTAATGTCTCTAAAATGCATTTTGTTGAATTGCTGTGACTGTCCTGATGTAGCGCCTACCTGGAACCACAGTCTCAGAATGGCTGTCACGGGCAGACTAGAGGAAAGCCGCCCTCTAAGCAAAATCCCGAGAAACCCGAAACCCTTTAACACTAGGGATGATCGAATACCTCAAATATTTGGCTTCGCGAATATTTGCCAAATAGGTCGCCGCTATTCGACTATTTGCGAATATTCGATGTGCAATGTAAGTCTATGGGAAACCCGAATAACAACTATTCGGAACTATTCGGGCATCCCATAAGCTTACATTGCGCATTGAATATTCGCATAGCGGCAACCTATTCGTCAAATATTCACGAAGCCGAATATTTGAGGTATTCGATCATCCCTTTTTAACACCTATACAGGGATTTGGAATTACTACACTGCCACAGAGATCGTTACCTGTGGAAATATGAGTCTAGAGGAGAGTAGTCGTCAGCTGGGGTCAAACCAGGAGATACAGAAAAGGGACAAAATCAGTAGACAAGGGCGTAGTCAGGAAATCAGGCTGAGGTCAAAAGCGGAGATCGCAGAGAGGTACAAAAATGTCAGGCAGGAGAGTAGTCAAAGAGCAGGCAGGGATCAAAACACAGGGATGAATATTCAGAACAGAGGGAGAACCAGAAACAAGCAGAAATACAAAACTATATCTGGCAGCAACCAGAAGGGGGAATAAGAAGGATGTGGTGTCTTCCCATTGGCTGTTGCTGAAAGGTGGAAACTTCAGCTGGAAGACACAGACAACCACAGTCAGCCAGTGGTACTTCAGGTCCCAAGGAAACCCAGCTTAGTGGATGGGTGGAGCCTGAATCCACCAGAGCCACTGGCACCGACTCCTCCCCTATTACCAGCACTGTCCGCAGCAGGAACACAGAAGCGCCTGGTGACTGAAGGAGAAGTCGCATGAGCAGACTTCAGTGGGGACGTGACACCTGGATTACATTTTTTTGTCTAGGACACCATGCTTTTCTTTAGGCATAATTAATTAATGTATACAATATAATACTAAAAACAGTGGGTAGAGAAAAGATCCGTGGCTGGTGTGACATTACATTATCAGCTAGCCGCAGAAAATACAGGTAGGCAAGAAAGGGTCAACTAGTCTCAGTGATAGAAAAGCTAAATTACCACATGCTGTTGCTACCTAGCAATAACTGAGGTATAAGTAACTAGCAAACAGAGCAGGGGTCACTGCAGTAAGTTCAGACACACAAGCCATGGTTTCAGAATTTTTTTTAGTAGCAAAATTAAGATGTAGGGGTATTAAATTACCATCTTTGTACATCCAAAATAAAACGTATTTTTGAGGTGAATTACTGCAGTATATTATGGATCACTACATTCACAGCACACTGACTTTGCAGGTCCAGCATCTTCATATACTTTACCACTTGAATCTTTGTATTATTATTCACAGGCTAACACTACCACTCTCATTTTAAATGTTTTTCAACATTGTAGTAGTACACCTCAATCAGCTGTGCACTCTGACCTCCTTTCTGTAGGCTTTAAAATTCTAAAATGGGCTCTGCTCTCCCCAATCCCATCTTTTATTGTTCCTGCTATAGCCCCTCTTGATCCTTTGCAATAGACCATGGGATGTGATAGCTGCAAGGCATTATGGGGAATCCTTTGATGCCCCGGCTGATGTCATGAGCCCACTTTCTTCCCGTTGCAATCTTGAGTATTTTTGTTTTTTGCAGTCTGTACAAATCATATCACAAATTGTTTCATTTTGCCAGGATCTGCATAATTCAAGAAATTTGACATGAATTCCATTTGGAGTGAATCAATCTGCACATTTCTGATTGCTTTGTGCATATAAACGGTTTTAATAGACAGGCTAGGGGGATCTCAGGATTTCCAGTGTCTCGCAATTACCAACTTGGCTGTCATAAGTATAAGACCTCTTAAAAGTCGAAGTATGGTGTCGAGGTATGAATATACCTGAGATGTATGGAATTGTGTAGTGTTGGTTAATAAATAATGTTTTGCCAATAGCAATGAATCTTAGAAAAGAAAACATAAAATATAGAACAATTGACCTCTTTTCCCACATTGTCTCCAACAGAGATTTTTAGATCCCAGGAAGATAATTTAGAGTCTTTCTGGTGTGTAGGATCATCTCATCCACGTTTTCATAGTTTCTCTATTATGAAGAGCACACGTAAAATGAATCTGTTAGCAGGATTTCACATCATCCTCCAAACAATCCATATATGCATGTATCTTTATAAAAGATAAAGGAATAGAGCTGGAGTGACAGAGGTTTCAAATCTACCATAGTCCTTCAGTCTAACTAGCATATCAATTCAAAAGCTATTTTTTCAGTAATTAAGGAGTGGACTGGCCATGTAAAGGTATTGCTGGACTTGTCTATGAAAGAGCTACATGCATATATAAATAGTTTGGGGGTGAAATCTTGTTGACAAATTCCCTTTAAAGGTTTTACTATAATTGTGCCTTATGCAATATGACCTCCTAAAATTGGAGTTCTAATACATAATGTGTGAATGTTTGTTAACTTGCAATTTGTTACTTAAGATGTCATACTGTAGAACGACCTTGTGAGTTTGAGTTTTTTAGATTGAAATAGAAATGTATCGATTATGTCCACATTAAACTGTGGAGGTAAATGGTAGTGAGTATCTAAAATGTGCATAAGTTTGATAAATTGATAAAATTCCATACTTGTAACGCTGACTTGCTGAAAATGTAAAAATGCTATGAAAATTTAATATGGGCATAGTTTCCCAAGCATTTTCTAAGCTTTTCTTTTTTTAAAAAATGATTTATACCCTGTCACGGGGTCCATCTATCATACCACACGATCAACAGAGCGAGAGATGGCGGTACAATCCAAAGAGCATTTATTCCATGCAAATAAAATGGTCCATAAAATAATCCACAAAACAGAGGGTAAAATTAGTCCAGTAACACAAATACAGCTAGGTCCAGAAATATTTGGACAGAGACACAATTTTCGCGAGTTGGGCTCTGCATGCCACCACATTGGATTTGAAATGAAACCTCTACAACAGAATTCAAGTGCAGATTGTAACGTTTAATTTGAAGGTTTGAACAAAAATATCTGATAGAAATTGTTGGAATTGTACACATTTCTTTACAAACACTCCACATTTTAGGAGGTCAAAAGTAATTGGACAAATAAACCAAACCCAAACAAAATATTTTTTATTTTCAATATTTTGTTGCGAATCCTTTGGAGGCAATCACTGCCTTAAGTCTGGAACCCATGGACATCACCAAACGCTGGGTTTCCTCCTTCTTAATGCTTTGCCAGGCCTTTACAGCCGCAGCCTTCAGGTCTTGCTTGTTTGTGGGTCTTTCCGTCTTAAGTCTGGATTTGAGCAAGTGAAATGCATGCTCAATTGGGTTAAGATCTGGTGATTGACTTGGCCATTGCAGAATGTTCCACTTTTTTGCACTCATGAACTCCTGGGTAGCTTTGGCTGTATGCTTGGGGTCATTGTCCATCTGTACTATGAAGCGCCGTCCGATCAACTTTGTGGCATTTGGCTGAATCTGGGCTGAAAGTATATCCCGGTACACTTCAGAATTCATCCGGCTACTCTTGTCTGCTGTTATGTCATCAATAAACACAAGTGAACCAGTGCCATTGAAAGCCATGCATGCTCATGCCATCACGTTGCCGCCACCATGTTTTACAGAGGATGTGGTGTGCCTTGGATCATGTGCCGTTCCCTTTCTTCTCCAAACTTTTTTCTTCCCATCATTCTGGTACAGGTTGATCTTTGTCTCATCTGTCCATAGAATACTTTTCCAGAACTGAGCTGGCTTCATGAGGTGTTTTTCAGCAAATTTAACTCTGGCCTGTCTATTTTTGGAATTGATGAATGGTTTGCATCTAGATGTGAACCCTTTGTATTTACTTTCATGGAGTCTTCTCTTTACTGTTGACTTAGAGACAGGTACACCTACTTCACAGAGAGTGTTCTGGACTTCAGTTGATGTTGTGAACGGGTTCTTCTTCACCAAAGAAAGTATGCGGCGATCATCCACCACTGTTGTTATCCGTGGACGCCCAGGCCTTTTTGAGTTCCCAAGCTCACCAGTCAATTCCTTTTTTCTCAGAATGTACCCGACTGTTGATTTTGCTACTCCAAGCATGTCTGCTATCTCTCTGATGGATTTTTTTCTTTTTTTTCAGCCTCAGGATGTTCTGCTTCACCTCAATTGAGAGTTCCTTAGACCGCATGTTGTCTGGTCACAGCAACAGCTTCCAAATGCAAAACTACACACCTGTAATCAACCCCAGACCTTTTATCTACTTCATTGATTACAGGTTAACGAGGGAGACGCCTTCAGAGTTAATTGCAGCCCTTAGAGTCCCTTGTCCAATTACTTTTGGTCCCTTGAAAAAGAGGAGGCTATGCATTACAGAGCTATGATTCTTAAACCCTTTCTCGGATTTGGATGTGATAACTCTCATATTGCAGCTGGGAGTGTGCACTTTCAGCCCATATTATATATATAATTGTATTTCTGAACATGTTTTTGTAAACAGCTAAAACAACAAAACTTGTGTCACTGTCCAAATATTTCTGGACCTAACTGTATAGTCTGGTAAGCGATAAATGTCCAGGTCTCTCTCTGAGAAGTCCCAGCTTCTCCCAGAGGTTCAATCTTCCTGCTTTACTCTTGAAGTTCTCAAACAGACTGCCCAATTCTTCAGGTAAGCAGAGAGTTTAGGTGGATCTCATGCCCACTCCCCCGACTTAGGAACAAAAGCCTGGCAGGGGAAGGATTAAACCTGCAAATAGGACAATGTACACACAAGGAACACAGAATGGACAGTGAACCACGCCCAAATATTAACCCACACAAAATGGTACACAATCCACAATATTCCACCATTACAACCTCTCCCTCCTTCTGAATAACTGGGCATGCCATGAGGTCTACACAGACCTCTGGCCATCTCACTTAAGTCCATGTTTCTCAGCTGTGGATAGTCTATGTTTCTTCTTGCAGGGACAGTCCACAGTCCATCAGCGTTCTGGTGTTGGCTTCCACGCTTGTATTGGATGAATAAGCTGTAGATAGTCCCTTGTACAGCAGTAGGGTTGGAAGGACAAGCTTCCCTTTGTGTTCTCCTTCACTCAAACTGTGTTTCCTGCACCCACAAATCGACATTGTAGATCTCCTACATCATTTCCAAGGAGAATATCTGCAGGCAGGCCTCTCATCACCCCAAACACACACTGCTTGATTCCAAAACCAAAGTCCAGATCTACAGTCGCCTTTGGGATATTCCTCCTTTGTCCTCCAGCCAATTCAATAACAATCCCTGGTCCATAATGTATTGCCTCTGGCCGAACCACTCGTGGATTAGCTATTGTGAGAAATGCCCCAGAGTCACAAAATCCAATGACTCTCTGTCCATCCAGCACAACCTCCTCTAAGTGCTTACTTTGATGGTGAGAGGAACTCGGGGCTGTGGCTCGCACCCCATAAACCCCTAGTGGCTGACTATGAGTGTCTGAGTCATTAGGCAAGTCCACTTGAAGGAGTGAGAACTCTTCCCACCTTGTAGAAAATGAACAGGACGATTTGGTGCAAGGTTATTCCTCAATCAACCAGCAGGGCAAGTGTTTTGCAAATGCCCAGGCTGTCCACATTGATAACATCTCCTCTGTGTCATACTCCTTCTAATGTGCATTCTTGAGAAGGCAGTAGGAGAACCTGGTGACAAAGGTCGGAGCCCATCCACTCCAACAGGGGCATCTATGGTGCAGGGGTCAGCGGTAGACTCCAGTGGAGGTGGTTGTACTTCTTCCTCAGACGGGATGGAGTGAACAAGATTTACAGGATGAGATGGAGGTGCGTGGGGCTCCCTCCGAGTCCTTGTGGGACAACTGTATTGCAGGTGCCCAGGTTGTCCACACCCATAACATCTCTCTGTGATTCTCCCAGGGCGTGGTCGGAACTGTTGGAGCCCAGGATTGGGAGCCGTGGTTGTCATCGGCCTGCTGCTGGGTGAAGGGGCAGATATAACTGGAGAGGGCATGGGTGCAGGAGCAGGCTGTGGCTTATTGTCTAGAAGCATCCTCCATTGCGGTCGGATAGTAAGGGCCTCATCCGCCAGTGCTGCAGCTCCATCCAAGGTGTACGGCATGCGCTCTCTGACCCATTCCCGTATTTTGGAGGGACACTTGTAAAGAAATTGTTCTATAACAAATACCTGTCTAACGTCTTCCACATCGAAGGCGTCTTCCGCTTACAGCCATCTTCGACATGCCTGAGACATCTTATGGGCATACACTTCTTTTCAACATATTTATAAATGACCTTGTTGGGGGCATGTGGAGTAGAATTTCAATATTTGCAGATGATACTAAACTCGGCAGGGTAATCAATACAGAGGAGGATAATTTTATATTACAGGGAGATTTATGTAAATTGGAGGATTGGGCTGAGAAGTGGCAATTGAAGTTTAATGTAGATAAATGTAAGGTCATGCACTTGGGTAGAGGAAATAACATTTACGATTATGTACTTAATTGTAGAACACTGGGTAAAACAGACACAGAAAAAGACTTGGGTGTATGAGTGGATGGTAAACTTCACTTTAGTGGACAGTGTCAGGCAACTGCTGCCAGGGCTAATAAAATAATGCGATGTATTAAAAGAGGTATAAGTGTTCATGAAAAAAATATAGTTCTACCTCTGTACAAGTCACTAGTGCGACCGCACTTAGAATACTGTGTACAATTCTGGTCACCGATATATAAGAAGGACATAGCTGAACTGGAGAGGGTGCAGAGAAGAGCGACCAAGATTATTAGAGGAATGGGTGGGCTGCAATACCAAGACAGGTTATTAAACTTGGGGTTATTTAGTTTGGAAAAACGAAGGCTTAGGGGGGATCTAATCACAATGTATAAATATATGAGGGGACAGTACAGAGACCTTTCCAAAGATCTTTTTACACCTAGGCCTGCGACTGGAACACGGGGGCATCCGCTACGTCTTGAGGAAAGAAGGTTTAATCATAATCACAGACGAGGATTCTTTACTGTACGAGCAGTGAGACTATGGAACTCTCTGCCGCATGATGTTGTAATGAGTGATTCACTACTAACATTTAAGCAGAGCCTGGATGCCTTTCTTGAAAAATTTAATATTACCAGTTATGTATATTAGATTTTATGACAGGGTATTGATCCAGGGAACTAGTCTGATTGCCGGATGTGGAGTCAGGAAGGAAATTTTTTCCCCATTGGAACTTGTTTGCCACATTGGGGTTTTTTTTGCCTTCCTCTGGATCAACATGTTAGGCTACGGGTTGGACTAGATGGACTTAGAGTCTCCCTTCAACCTTAAAAACTATGATACTATGATACTATGATACATCCTAAATGATCCCCCCGTGGTGCATGGGAAGTCTCAGAACTGTGCCCTATGTGAGTCTGGAGTGATGGCATGGTAATCCAGGATAGTCCGTTTTACAATGTTATAATCCCGGTTCCGCGGTTAGTCAATGGTGCGATCAGCCTCTGCCAGGCTTCCGTTCAGGAGTCCCACTAACAAACGCATCCAGCCAGAGTGGGGAACCTCCATCATGACACACTGTTGCTCAAAGTCCTTGAAGAACCCATCCACATCTCCGGAAGCCTCATCAAATGGCTTGAAGTCCGCCCGGGTGATCTGTGCAGGCTCTGGGATCACTGGGTTTACACTCCACCTCACATTACTCCCTCTGTCGGAATCCATTGCTTCTTGTGTCCTCTGTGCTTGGCGAGCAGCCTGCTCCTTATATTCCTGAGATACACCGGGCCAAGAGCTGCCATTTCTTCCTCAAACCACACCAACCACTGGCTTTTTGGGACAGGGATCCCTGTCCCCAGTGCTTGTCCGTCAGACATGTGGGAGGAGGTGGACTGGCTCGCATCCACCAGTAGATCAATTAAGGTTTCTTTACTCAGTCCCTGGTAGCTCAGGCCCAGATCTCTGGCTCTCTCCTGTAGACTGGATATGGTCCAGTCTCTGTACTCACTCTGTGGGTTGATCTCCATTGGATTGTGCTCTGTTGATCCCACTGTTGCCACCACTTGTCAAGGGGTCCTTCTCCCATATCACACGATCAACAGAGCGAGAGATGGCGGTACAATCCAAAGACCATTTATTCCATGCAAATAAAATGGTACATAAAATAATCCACAAAACAGAGGGTAAAATTAGTCCAGTAACACAAATATAGTCCGGTAAGCGATAAATGTCCAGGTCTCTCTCTGAGAAGTCCCAGCTTCTCCCAGAGGTTCAATCTTCCTGCTTCACTCTTGAAGTTGTCAAACAGACTGACCAATTTTTCAGGTAAGCAGAGAGTTTAGGTGGATCTCACGCCCCCTTCCCTAACTTAGGAACAAAAGCCTGGCAGGGGAGGAATTAAACCTGCAAATGAGACAATGTACACACAAGTGTCACGCTCCCCGGGTCCTCTGCTCCGTTCCCCGGGTTCTCTGCTCCGCTCCCCGGCTCATCTGCCACGCTCCCCGCTCTCCAGCCTCCGGTGCCCGTACCTCCCAGGCCCCCTGGTCTCCGCTCCCGGCGCCCGACGGCTTCCCAGTCCCTGGCCGGCTCCCCTGCGTCCTCCTCTCAGCTTCCTGCCCTGGCTTCTGGCACCCGGGCCGCGCGCATGCGCATTAGGGCACGCGCGCGGTCACTGACCCTTTCTTAAAGGGCCAGTGTCAATTAACAGGAAATGAGGCACACAGGTACAGGGTATATAGGGGGTTCATGTCCAAGGGAGCGGGGCCTGTTCTCCGTGTTTTCCCAAGCTAGGAGTCAGGTCTCCTTGTGTTCTGTGAGATACTTACCTCTCTGTCTTCTAGAGCCGATCCTGCATCGCCATCCGGTCCTGCGGTACCTCGAACCCCGAACGCTGCCCATCTGCCATCCTGACAGTCCGTACCATCTCGGATCCCTGCGGTGACCCGTCATCTCGCTCCAACGGTTCCGGACCCCGCCTGACACCATCACGGCTTCCGAACCTGAGCTCCGTCACCCGGACCACCATCAGTGACCTCGTGGTCCCAGGGACTTCTCCATTTTCTCCCAGTGCACGGACTGTCCTGCTACCTACAGTGCTCCGGCTACCGGACTCCTTTCCCTCATCCGGGAGTTCGGCCCAGTGGATCCACCTCCAGGGTCTACCCGTCCATCTGGCCCTAACAGTAAGAACAGGCCATGGATCCCGCCGAAGCACTAGCGGCCTTGCATGAGGAACTCCAACGCCAGCGTGAAGTCCAGACCCGCATGCTGAACTTTATGACTTCCGTGGACACCCGCCTGACCACGCTACAAGCGGCAGTCACGTCTTCAACATCCCGAGCCTCCACTAGTCAAGCCACGACCCCCGCTCCCGTGGCTGCCTCTTCGGATGCTTCCAGACTGCGTTTGGCCTCACCACCCCGGTACGCCGGCGATCCCAAGACCTGCAGGGGGTTTATAAACCAATGCTCCCTCCATTTCACGCAGCTGCCACATCTGTTTGCCTCCGACCAAGCCAAGGTCGCCTTCATCATGTCTCACCTTGAGGGCGAGGCACTGGCGTGGATGAACCCCTTGTGGGAGAAGGAGGAACCTATGACCAAGAACCTCCAGGAGTTCCTGCAGGCCTTTCGCAGCACCTTTGACGAACCCGGACGCGCCTCCGCGTCTGCGTCATCACTTCTCCGGTTACGTCAGGGAACACTGACGGTGGGTCAGTACGCCATCCGTTTCCGCACCTTGGCTTCAGAACTCGGGTGGAATAACGAGGCCCTAACCGCCGCCTTCTGGGAAGGACTATCGGGTCGAATCAAAGATGAGCTGGCTGGACGTGATGTACCGTCCACCCTGGACGCCCTGATTACCCTAGCGACTCGAGTGGACATACGCTTTCAGGAGCGGTCCAAAGAGGTATCCCGTGAGAGACGTCCGGTACGGCATTCATCTCCTCCACAGAAGCCCGCCGTACTCCAGTCAACGGCCTCTGGTGTCTCCGTCCATGAGCCCATGCAGATCGACCGTGTACGACAGTCTGAACAACGTCGAGCAGAGCGGCTCGCCAAGGGTCTCTGCTTTTACTGCGGAGAGGGAACACACCTGCTACGCGCCTGTCCAGAGAGGCCGGGAAACTCCAAAGCCTAGGGTTGGTAGGAGAGGCCACCCTAGGTGCTGGGACTCTCTCAGACCCAGTTACATGGACTGTGCAAGTGACAACGGGAGAGACGCGGTTTACGGCTGAGGCGTACCTCGATTCTGGGGCAGCAGGCAATTTCATCCAGCAGGCCACGGTGGACAAGTACCAGGTGCCTGTTATTCCACTCGCCAAACCTCTTGTGATTGCCTCTGTGGATGTGAGACCCCTCTCTGATACCATCTCCTGGATCACCAAGCCGCTTGAACTGCGTATCGGTGCTCTGCACACCGAGAACATCGCTCTCTACGTCCTCCCACATATGTCACATCAAATCCTGCTGGGCCTTCCCTGGTTGCGAACACACGAGCCTTCAGTCAGCTGGGGCACTGGCGATATCACTCGATGGGGGCCTTCTTGCCATGAGAGGTGTCTGAAGACCATACAACCCATCCGGCGACCTCCGGTTCCCGAGTCCCTACCGGGACTGCCCTCAGCCTATTGGTCCTTCGTGGACGTCTTTGATAATAAGGAGTCCGAAGTACTTCCGCCACATCGTCCTTACGATTGTGCCATTGACCTGCTCCCGGGAACTACACCACCTCGAGGACGGATATATCCACTGTCTCCAGCTGAAACAAGGGCCATGTCTACGTACATCACAGAGAGCCTGGCTAAGGGATTCATCCGGAGATCCTCCTCTCCTGCTGGAGCAGGCTTCTTCTTCGTAAAGAAGAAAGAGGGTGACCTACGCCTATGTATAGACTACCGGGGATTGAACCTAATCACCGTGAAAAATAAGTACCCCCTGCCGCTCATCCCCGAATTGTTTGATCGGCTCAGAGGAGCTCGTGTGTTCACCAAGTTGGATCTTCGGGGTGCCTACAACCTGGTCCGTATCCGCTCAGGGGATGAATGGAAGACTGCGTTCAACACTCGCGATGGGCACTATGAATACTGCGTGATGCCCTTCGGCCTGTGTAACGCACCAGCAGTCTTCCAAGAATTAGTGAACGATGTGTTTCGGGACCTTCTCTACGTCTGTGTGGTGGTATATCTGGATGACATCCTTGTCTTCTCTCCGGACCTCCAGACCCACCGAGAGAACGTGCAACTGGTTCTACAAAGACTGAGAGAGAATCGTCTGTACGCCAAGTACGAGAAGTGCGTCTTCGAACAGTCTTCTCTCCCCTTCCTGGGGTACCTCATCACCGATACCGGACTGCAGATGGATCCAAAGAAGGTCTCCTCCATTCTCAACTGGCCTCCTCCTTCTGGACTGAAGGCAATCCAACGCTTTCTGGGATTCGCTAACTATTACCGCCAGTTCATTCCTCACTTCTCGGCTCTGACTGCTCCTCTCTCCGCCTTGACCAAGAAGGGGGCTAATCCAAAGGACTGGTCACCTGCGGCCGACGCCGCGTTTGGCGCTCTAAAGCGAGCCTTTGCCTCCTCTCCTGTACTCCACCGTCCAGAGTTAAACCGCCAGTTCACCTTGGAGGTGGATGCCTCCTCCTCGGGAGCCGGAGCAGTGCTCATGCAGAAGTCCTCCTCCGGGAAGATGGTGACGTGCGGTTTCTTCTCCAAGAGCTTCTCCGCGCCTGAACGCAATTACACCATCGGTGACCGAGAGCTATTGGCGGTTAAACTAGCTCTGGAGGAATGGCGCTATCTTCTGGAAGGAGCAGTGTACCCTGTCATTGTTTACACGGACCACAAAAACCTGGAATACCTGCGGACTGCTCAGCGACTGAACCCACGGCAAGCCAGGTGGTCCTTGTTCTTTGCCCGGTTCGACTTCCAGCTTCATTTCCGACCCGCGAACAAGAATGTACGCGCTGATGCCTTGTCTAGGTCTTTCGTGCCCGTGGAACAGGAGGAAGAGACATCTCAACCCATCATCTGTCCAAGTAAGATTATTCCGGTGGCTCCTGTCACCCTGGCCCAGATACCGCCCGGGAAGACCTATGTCTCTGAGACAGACAGGCAAAAAGTGTTACACTGGGGCCATGCCTCGAAAACAGCCGGTCATGCAGGTCAGAAGAAAACATGGACCGCTATTGTACGTCATTACTGGTGGCCCTCCCTGCGCACGGACGTCGCCTCTTTTGTCTCTGCCTGCTCCTCCTGTGCCAGGAACAAGACACCCAAACACCTGCCATACGGCCGTCTTCTGCCTCTGCCCATACCCTCAGTTCCCTGGCAACACATAGCGATGGACTTTATTACGGACTTGCCATTGTCCTCCGGACACACAGTCATATGGGTCGTGGTGGATCGGTTCTCTAAAATGGCCCATTTCGTTCCTATGGCTGGACTGCCCTCTGCTCAGGAACTCGCGGACGCCTATATACATCACATCTTCCGCTTGCATGGCTTTCCATCACACATAGTGTCCGACAGAGGAACTCAGTTCACCTCCCGCTTCTGGAGGGCTCTCTGCAAACATCTGGGAGTGACTCTGGACTTTTCTTCGGCCTACCACCCTCAGTCGAACGGCCAAGTGGAAAGGGTCAATCAGATATTGACCTCTTTCTTATGTCACTACGTGAACGCCCATCATGACGATTGGTCCACGCTTCTTC
Organism: Anomaloglossus baeobatrachus; assembly: GCF_048569485.1. Classification (NCBI taxonomy): domain Eukaryota; kingdom Metazoa; phylum Chordata; class Amphibia; order Anura; family Aromobatidae; genus Anomaloglossus; species Anomaloglossus baeobatrachus. The sequence continues at coordinate 524,443,328 of NC_134355.1, read as the reverse complement.
CTTGGGCTGAATTCTCCCATAATCACCACGTCAGTGAGTCCTCCTCCAGTTCTCCCTTCCATGTCGTCTACGGACTTCAGCCGTCTGTCCCATTGCCTGTATCCTCGTCCTCGGACATCCCTGCTGCTGATGCAGTACTCCGTGACTTTACAACCATTTGGGACTCAGTTAAGGCGTCCCTTGCACGGGCAACCCTGCGGATGAAGAGACACGCGGACAAGAGACGCCTGGACCCTCCGTGTTTCTCTCCGGGAGATCTCGTCTGGCTTGCTTCCAAGTACATCCGACTGAAGATACCATCCTACAAGCTGGGACCTCGCTACATCGGACCGTTTAAAGTCCTCGGCAAGATCAATGAGGTCTCCTACAAACTGCAGCTCCCGGCCACGATGAGAATACCCAACTCCTTCCACGTCTCTCTGCTCAAGCCGGTTGTCCTTGGTCCCTTCTCCGCTGCCGCCAGTCCGGCTCCTCCTCCTATTGCTGAGGACGACATCTATGCGGTAAGAGATATCGTGGCCATGAAGACCGTACGTGGTCGGCAGTTCTTCCTGGTGGACTGGGAAGGGTATGGTCCTGAGGATAGGTCCTGGGAGCCCAGGGAGAACGTGGGTACTCCTCTGATCCGTGCCTTCCTGTCCCGGTTGCGGGGAGGGGGGCGTGGGGGGGGGGTACTGTCACGCTCCCCGGGTCCTCTGCTCCGTTCCCCGGGTCCTCTGCTCCGCTCCCCGGCTCATCTGCCACGCTCCCCACTCTCCAGCCTCCGGTGCCCGTACCTCCCAGGCCCCCTGGTCTCCGCTCCCGGCGCCCGACGGCTTCCCAGTCCCTGGCCGGCTCCCCTGCGTCCTCCTCTCAGCTTCCTGCCCTGGCTTCTGGCACCCGGGCCGCGCGCATGCGCATTAGGGCGCGCGCGTGGTCACTGACCCTTTCTTAAAGGGCCAGTGTCAATTAACAGGAAATGAGGCACACAGGTACAGGGTATATAGGGGGTTCATGTCCAAGGGAGCGGGGCCTGTTCTCCGTGTTTTCCCAAGCTAGGAGTCAGGTCTCCTTGTGTTCTGTGAGATACTTACCTCTCTGTCTTCTAGAGCCGATCCTGCATCGCCATCCGGTCCTGCGGTACCTCGAACCCCGAACGCTGCCCATCTGCCATCCTGACAGTCCGTACCATCTCGGATCCCTGCGGTGACCCGTCATCTCGCTCCAACGGTTCCGGACCCCGCCTGACACCATCACGGCTTCCGAACCTGAGCTCCGTCACCCGGACCACCATCAGTGACCTCGTGGTCCCAGGGACTTCTCCATTTTCTCCCAGTGCACGGACTGTCCTGCTACCTACAGTGCTCCGGCTACCGGACTCCTTTCCCTCATCCGGGAGTTCGGCCCAGTGGATCCACCTCCAGGGTCTACCCGTCCATCTGGCCCTAACAACAAGGAACACAGAATGGACAGTGAACCACGCCCAAACATTAACCCACACAAAATGGTACACAATCCACAATATTCTACCATCACATACCCCTGTACACAAAGTTTTAAAATAAATGGCATCAAGTACACAAAAATTCATTTTCCAAGACAGTGTTATATTTAGAATAAATTTCTTTTTCAAACTGTGTACTTGCATAAGTATATGTGTATATAATGAAAATAGGATTGCATGAGAGATGAGTGGATCAAATTGTATAGGATCGAATTTGAGTTGAGTTTCATGAAATTCTCAGTTTTGTTTCAAGTTGAAACAAATTGAGATTTGATTCATAGTTTGCAGAAAAAAATGGCCTCTCACCATTTCCCACACAGCGGAAGCATCAGAGAGCAGGCGAATGTTAGTTTTCATTGCCGCATGGGCCTCCCCCCCCCATTATGCACTAATGCTATGGCATCCTATGGATTATCATTAGAGATGAGTTGAACTGTGGAAATTCAGGTTCTGCTGGTCCAGCTGAACTTTTTTAAAGTTCAGTTTTGGACCTAGACTTGACCTACCTGAACTTCATTTGAAGTCACTGAATGGCACTCTCCTTCCACATGCAGATAACCATAAACAGAACACTTCTGGCTGTGGGTGGGTTTCTTCCATATTTTGGGGGGTGTACACTATATCTGATCATGTTATTATTACCCTCAGTGTGTCATTCAAACACTGCCAAGCATCTCACACTGGGCCAAGCACCATGCGTACCCAAGCACAGCATTGCTTGCGCTTGTGGTTTGCAGTCGTAAAGCACCTGACCTCCGAACCCAAACTTTGTTTTCTTGGAAAGCCTGAGTTTGTACCGAACACCAAACACTGAACTTCAGGTTTGCTCATCTCTAATTATCATATGTTCTACAGTGGTGGTCAGTAGAAAGTAGCGGTTCTGTTGAGGCTCGGTTTGCAGCAAACGAGCCTAGCCCCACAGGCTTGAGCTTGACCCGAACCCCAGATCAAGTCACTGATTGGCAGTTTGAGTCTCCATCCACATACAGCCAGCCATGAGCAGAATAGTTCCTGGGGTGATGACGTTCCTTTTAAAACTCTTTCTTTTTTTTGTTGCACACTACATCCGAGCACACTGTTGTTACCCCCAGTGTGTGCCATTAAAACGCTCTACATGGCTCACACTGGGCTGAGCACCAAGCGTACCTGAGTACAGTTCTGCTCGCAAGAGTTTTGTTCAAACGTACAGCATCCGAATCCTGAACTTAAACCTAAAGCGGGCTTTACACGCTGCGACATCGCTAATGCGGAGTCGTTGGGGTCACGGATTTTGTGACGCACATCCGGCCGCATTAGCGATGCCGTTGCGTGTGACACCGATAAGCGATTTTGCATCGTTGCAAAAACGTGCAAAATCGCTAATCGGCGACATGGGGGTCCATTCTTAAAAATCGTTACTGCAGCAGTAACGAAGTTGTTCCTCATTCCTGCGGCAGCACACATCGCTGCGTGTGACGCCGCAGGAACGAGGAAGCTCCCCTTACCTGCCTCCCGGCCGCTATGAGGAAGGAAGGAGGTGGGCGGGATGTTACGTCCCGCTCATCTCCGCCCCTCCGCTGCTATTGGGCGGCGGTTCAGTGACGCTTCAGTGACGTCGCTGTGACGCTGCATGGACCGCCCCCCTTAGAAAGGAGGCGGTTCGCCCGTCACAGCGACGTCACCGGACAGGTAAGTATGTGTGACGGCTGTCGTGCGGCACGGGCAGCGATTTGCCCGTGTCGCGCAACAGATGGGGGCGGGTACCCACACTAGCGATATCGGGACCGATATCGCAGTGTGTAAAGTAGCCTTTAATTTTAATATTAGATGTTCGGTTTGAAAACCGAACCTCAGGTTCGCTCATCTCTAGTGGTCAGTACCTGAGTTGATCTGAGATCAACAGTTACCAGTGGAGCTCAGTTTGCATGGCTGAGTGGTTTTACATCTTCACTGTCACTAGAGAAGTCTCTTTCTTCTGTAGAATGTAAGCATTTGATGGCCAACAGAGTCCTCTGTGTCTTCTGTAAATTGTAAGTGTGGCGCCCCTGAGGCTTCTGGTTGCCACAGGGTACTGTGTCTCATTTAAGACACAATATCCATCATGGATATGGAGAGGTTAATGTCTGGTATGTCTCACTTAAATCACACAGTCAGAGAATGAGTCAGCAACTTCCTTGCATAATGCGTACAGCAGGTGGCTTCTCACTAATTAGACCAGGGGTGATCACCATGACAACTGGAAAATCCCTAGCTTGGTGACTTATCCAGAGGGAGGGGGGAGCAATGCTAAAATACAGGAGCAAAGACAGAATTACTTTAGATCAGTCTGAAACACTGAACAACACGGTCGTTCACAGGGCGTGCTTCAGAGCTCCTGTGGACAGAATCGGCCAGACCGGGGGCAGACTGGAGACACCAAGAAAGGAGAAGGAGTCCGGTATCGGTGGATCTTGTGGGATGGAGGAGTTCAACAAGGGTCGCTGGGGAGAAGCAGGCGGCTGCTTCCACAGGGCCAGCGCTACTACAGCGTGCAGAGTCCTAGGTTAACCCTTTCACGACCGGCCGATTTTTCGCTTTCCGTTTTTTTTTTTCGCCATTCTTTTTCTGAGAGACGTAACTTTTTTATTTTTCAGTCAATATGGTCATGTGAGGGCTCATTTTTTGCGGAACGAGCTGTACTTTTAAATGAAACCATCAGTTTTACCATATTGTGTACTAGAAAATGTCAAAAAAATTCCAAATGCTGAAAAATTGCAAAAAAAGTGCGATAGCACTATGGTTTTTGAGATATTTTATTCACTGTGTTCACTATATGGTAAAACTGATGTGTGGGTGTGATGCCTCAGGTCAGTGCGAGTTCGTAGACACCAAACATGTATAGGTTTACTTTTATATAAGGGGTTAAAAAAAAATCGGAAGTTTGTCCGAAAAAAGTGGCGCACGTTTTACGCCATATTCCGTGACCCGTAGCGTTCTCATTTTTCGGGATCTTAGGCTCAATGACGGCTTATTTTTTGCGTCTCGAGCTGACGTTTTTAACGGTACCATTTTTGCGCAGATGCTACGTTTTGATCGCCTCTTATTGCATTTTGCGCAAAAGTTGTGGCGACAAAAAAACGTCGTTTTGGCGTTTGGAATTTTTTTGCCGCTACACCGTTTACTGATCAGATTAATTAATTTTATATTTTGATAGATCGGGCGTTTCTGAACGCGGCGATACCAAATGTGTGTATATTTTTTATTTTTTTAACCCTTTAATTTTCAATGGGGCGAATGGGGGGTGATTTGAACTTTTAGGTTTTTTTGTTTTTTTTTAATTTTTTAAAACTTATTTTTTTACTTTTTTTTTTTATTTTACTAGTCCCCCTAGGGGGCTATTGCGATCAGCATTCCGATCGCTCTGCAGTATCTGCTGATCACAGCTGGAAGGCTGTAAACAGCAGATACGCTGTCTTTCTCTTTTGCTGTGCCCCGGGCACAGCGAAAGTGAAACCAATTCATGTGTAGTACAGGAGTCATCACATGACCCTGTGCTACCATGACAACTATCGGGAGTCACGTGATCGCGTCACGTGACTTCCGGTTTCGGCGGTAAGTAAAACTTTACCGCGATCGCGCTTATAATGGCGCTGTCATGTATTGACAGCGCCATATAAGGGGTTAATCGGCACGAGCAGATAACGATTCTGCTCGTGCCTAGCAGGCACACATCTCAGCTGTGAAAATCAGCTGAGATGTGTGCCGATCGCGGCATGCTGCCGCCGGAGGACCGCGGGCAGTAAGATTATGTCATTTAGGACGTAATTTTACGGCCCGTGGTCGTTAAGGGGTTAAGTTATACTTCATGTTGGCTGCCAACATCTGCAGGACGGAAAGATTTCAAGTCTCACGTCCACCACTCAAATAGCTCGAGGCACAGTGATACACTGGATCCGGGACTGAGTTCAGCGGCTCATCCCAAGGCGAGGATCCACTGCACCTGTGACAGGGCTGGGACACTTAAACAATCAAGGGGGTCCCCAAGGTGTTTTATGCCACAGAGATCGACACAGTGCATCTTAGAAAGGGAGAGACCCACAGATACTGCCATACCAGACTTTACCTTTGACCTACCCGGGATCGACCGGTGCTTCTTCACGGCAGAGACCAGTACCCAGAGACCTGGAACCCGCACCCATTGACTCTCCGCCTGTGGGGAGCGATACCATCCCGGCTACACCCTATATCTGCTCCGATGAGAGACCTTGCAGCGGCAGCCCCTATCCCTGGCTGCGTACCACAGGTGGCGTCACGATCCTAATAGACTTTCCTAACCCGGACTACTACCTCCATCCTCCCTACCACCCTCCAATCCTCCTTCCTGTACGCCTAGGGGCAACGGAACCGGGCCAGTCCACCCCGTGACAATGCAGAAGGATCTGCACCCCGGACCGGCAATGAGTAGGTTAACACACCTGCCCCGTGGGGTGCTACATAAGCTCTTGTGGTCAGCTGGGTCCTCTCTTTCTCTCTCCAGTGGATTGCCAGCTCTTATGGTCAGTAGTGTCGTCTCACATTCTCTTTCTCTTTCTCTCTCGCCTGTAAAGTGTGAGCTCTTATGGTCAGTTGACTTGTTGCGCTCTCTCCTCTCTATGTGTATTTTCTGCACAAATTACAAACGTTCAAATATTTAAATTAATGCAAATTATTCAAAGTGTATAAAATTTGGGAGGAGAATTCACTGAAGTCTGCAAATTTTAATTTCAAAAGATCCGCTCATCACTAGTTTGGACATAGTTTGTAACATGACACCAACCAAAATATTTTCTCACTGTACATTCATGTCTTCTCATGGTTCAAAAAAGGAGTTTAAGATAATTTTTAAAGCTTGAAGCATTTTTGTAATAAAAGTCTTTTTCCATTTTCAGGCATAAAATAAGAAATAACAAGACAACTAGTGAGGATTATTGGGACTTATATATAAAACTCTTAGTTATTATGCAGGACTGCAAATGTTCTAAAATTAAAAATATGACAAACCTCTTCATCCTCTTGACCGGTCTAGCATGCATATTCTTACAGTCTGTGGTGCACAGGGCAACTGCAGCTAATCACTGTTCCCAGCAGTCGTGTACTATACTGACATCATGACACAGTACTGACCAGTGATCCTAATAGCATTAACATGTAGTATCAGGAAGAGCTATTTATGGTACAAAGAGCCTATGATATGGAGCCCCAGAGGACCACATGTGCTACCATAGATCATTCTACAGGTGTAACAAACACACCCACATCTAGAAAAAATGAAAAAAATGATGTGCATATAGCAGAACAAGTTTGATTTCTATTTCATGTTCTGCAGGGTCATAGGTGTAGGAGGTTGTAAATGTTACTTCTTATGGCTGTGTGAGCACGTCTGCGTGTTGCATGCTTTTACGCTGTGTTTAGAACTGCAGCATAACTGCATGCATCCTGCATCCCCAGCACAATCTATGAAGATTGTGCATAATCCAACCGCACGTTGCGTTTGAGAGCGCAGCGTTTCGGATGCTGAAATTTTGATCCAAAACGCTGCGTTCTAAAAACCAACATGTCACTTATTTTCTGCATTCCGGATGCTTCTTCCACTCTGTCTATGGCAGAGCAAGCATCCAGAACGCATGAATTCTGCATGAATTCTGCATTAAACAATGCATCCAGAAAGCAGCTTTTTGGCTGCGTTCTAAAACGCACGAACGCTGCGGAAGATTTAGCACGGCAGAACGCCGACATGCACACATACCCTATAGGTCTCCTAATGCTTAAACAACAAAGTTAAACCTTCACTGATTCCCTGCAGCTAATGTTTGACCCTTCCCCTGTCTCTGTAGATCTCTACTTCCAGGTCCAGTTTAAGGAGGTGGTCTACTCCTCAGCATGAGTGACCACACCAACGTCACTGACTGTAAAGCTCCTAGAGAATGCTTTTCTCAAATACCTTGTGTAGCAAATTCTGACTCTGAGCAGAGTTATTGCGGTCTGCTCATCCCCCATCAGGTGACCCCCAGGCTCTGTGACCTCTGAGATCTGGTGATGTCAAGTCAACTTTCAGTTGACCCAACATCACCGAGGCGATCCCAAGTCTCCATGAATGACTGGGCTGTTGGCAGAGTTTCACCACTCATCACAGCCCAGCATTGCTCCTGCTTGCGGCGCACTGCAGCGAAGGAAAGAGCCAGAGAGATACTGACAGGTGAAACTCCACCCACAGCCAGGGGTCACATGAAGGGAATGAGCGGACCGCAATAACACCGCTCAGAGTCAAAATTTACTTCACAAGATATTTGCAAAAAGCCTTCCCTATGAGCTTTACATCAATGTGGCCACTAATGCTGAGTAGTTGACCACCCCATTAAGTACGTCAGAAATACCAGCAAAGCCAATATCTTGCAAAGGTGAGTCAAAGCGGCTGTCAATAATTGACATTTCCAGTTATTCTCTGTATGTTGACATGGGACCAGGAAGCAAAAACCAATATGTACAAGGTAAATGAGTAACAGGAAGGGATGAGTGAAAATAAATAGTTCTTCTTTTATTTTTTTAAGATGTCTGACCCCTTTAAAAAAATGTATACCCCAGAAAACCCCTTAAAGGACATACTTTGCTACAAGCTGCGCTTCCAAATAAAATGTTTCCTTCATTCAGGCTTGAACTCAGTGCACTTTAATAATAGAGATTCTTTTATTGTACAGTTAATAGCAAGTGATATTTATAGTCTCTACTAACGTAGTCAATGAATACAATCCTTCACGTGAGCATGTGTGGAATTTTTAAACTGTATGTCATAAGACCATGTGTGCAAATTGAGAGGTATCCTAAGTTATCATATGACAAAGAAATGAAAGGGCTATTTTTATAATATTGGACAGTAAACGCAAGTAAATACGTAAGTGGGTTATATATAGTGGTGATATTCCACAGTGAAAGGTTGGGCTATAACTAATACATAACACTAATTATTTGCCATGGGAAACATAGGCAATATCATATTTCTTTCCAAATAATTACAACCACACTACATCACAGCTGAATGATGCTAAGTGTATATAATTGATCCTTGCCTCATTGCACTGTATTTATACTAATATGGATAGGAATATTGAAGATGCATTACTTGGGCATGCCTGTCAAAAAAAAAAAGAGTAATCATGTGCGTCCTTACATTTGTCCAAGATAACTAATGAAATGTGTATAAATGTACTTGAATTTTAAATGCTGCATGTACTGTAGGTGCATAATTATAGTAGCACTGATGGTACTGCTGTCAGGGCTGCAGGCAAAATTGGCCAAATAGGGACTCACTTTCATAGGCAAGCCTTTATCCTCTTCTTATAAATCCATTCACTCCTATCTTCACCTTCCTGACCAGGCCAATTTTTTTCAATTTCAACCAGTGTCACTTTTTGAGTAGGGATATGCAAACCCGAACTGTAAAGTTTGGAGTCCATACCGAACAGCAGTTGTCCGGATCCCAGACTCGAACACAGACTTTTACCTCTTTGTCCAATTTCTGTTCGGAATTAGAGAGAAAAAAGGAAGCAAAATGGTTTAAGCAGACCATACTTACAAGTCTTCGTGCATTTGGCTGTCACACTACTTCCAGGTCTGCTCATTACATCTCATATACATTCACTGCTTTTCCCGCCCACCCTCTGTGTCAGCATCTGTGATTGGTTGCAGTCAGACCAATGGCATCTCTGATTGATTGCCCTCGCAGAGGCTGTCTGGGTCGCCTAATTGAGTGTAAAAATAAATAAATTTAAAAAATGATGTAGAGTCCACCATATTTTGATATCCAGTGCCAGGACTGCCACTAGGAATTTCAGGGCCACATACTGGCAAAATTTTTGGGCCCCCTTGGGACTCCGCCCAGGCTATACCCCAGCTCCGCCTCCATGCCTCCACCCCTCAAACCTTCCACACTCTCACTGCCACTCTTGGAAAAAACGTGTGATATATATATATATATATATATATATATATATATATATATATATATATATAAAAATATATATACACATTGTATATTGCAACTATTATTTATCCCTATATAAGTTGCCAGCTTCGTTTGGTTTCTGCCTTTCCTGGTGAATATGTCCTCCTTCCGGTTATATATGTCCCATCCTGGGGGATTTCTGGTATATGTATATATGGTGTATATATATCTATATATATATATATATATATATATATATATATATATATATATAAACAACCCCCCTGGGCACATGCGGGTATATATGTTCCCAGTCTGATTTCTGACACTTCCTGGTGAAGTATACATCATGTAGGAGACGCTGAAGGCACGTACATCACAGGAGGGACTGGGGGCATATATATGTACATCACAGGAGGGGCTGGGGGCATATATATACATCACAGGAGGGGCTGGGGACATATATATATACATCACAGGAGGGGCTGTGGAAATATACACACATCACAGGAGGGGCTGTGGACATATACACACATCACAGGAGGGGCTGGGGACATATATATACATCACAGGAGGGGCTGTGGAAATATACACACATCACAGGAGGGGCTGTGGACATATACACACATCACAGGAGGGGCTGTGGACATATACACACATTACAGGAGGGGCTGAGGACACACACACACATCACAGCAGGAGGAGCTGGGGACATGTATATACATCACAGGAGGGTCTGGAGCTCGGACAATACACTGGCGGTGGCACGGACAACACTAGAGGGGCACAAACAAGACTGGAGGACATGAACTGGACTGAGGGAGCACAGACAGCACTGGGTGTGGCACACAGCACTGGAGGGAGGGTGGCTCACAGCAGCAGGAGGATAACAGCAGCGGGAGGCAGCAGGCTCACAACAGAGAGGCAGGAGGCTCACAGCAGAGAGGCAGGAGGCTCACAGGAGAAAGGTAGGAGGCACACAGGAGAGGGGCAGGAGGCTCACAGGAGAGAGACAGGAGGCTCACAGGAGAGGGGCAGGAGGCTCACAGGAGAGGGGCAGGAGGCTCACAGGAGAGGAGCAGGAGGCTCACAGGAGAGAGGCAGGAGGCTCACAGGAGAGAGGCAGGAGGCTCACAGGAGAGAGGCAGGAGGCTCAGAGAAGAGGGGCAGGAGGCTCACAGCAGAGGGGCAGGAGGCTCACAGCAGAGGAGCAGGAGGCTCACAGCAGAAGGGCAGGAGGCTCATAGGAGAGGGGCAGGAGGCTCACAGCAGAGGGGCAGGAGGCTCACAGGAGGTGGGCAGGAAGCTCACAGCAGAGGGGCAGGAGGCTCACAGGAGAGGTGAAGGAGGCTCACAGCAGAGGGGAAGGAGGCTCACAGCAGAGGGGCAGGAGGCTCACAGCAGAAGGGCAGGAGGCTCATAGGAGAGGGGCAGGAGGCTCACAGCAGAGGGGCAGGAGGCTCACAGCAGAGGGGCAGGAGGCTCACATCAGGATTGCAGGAGGCTCACAGCAGGGAAGCATGAGACCACGGGCCGGAGGTTTCCCACCCCTGATCTAGCTGAAGCAAGATAGGGGCAGGGGTCTTCCTGCAGTCGGGGGGGCCTGTGGTCGACGGGTCTGCGGTCAGCGGGTTTGCAGTCAGTGGGTCTGCGGTCGGCGGGGCCTGTGGTCGGTGGGTCTGCGGTCAGCGGGTTTGTGGCCGGCGGGTCTGTGGTCAGCGGACCTGCGGTTGTCGGGCTTGCGGTCGGCAGGGCCTGTGGTCGGTGGGTCTGCGGTCGGCAGGTCTGTGGGCGGCCCCAGGCAGAGCTTAGCGGGCCCCCCTCGGGCTGGGATCAGCGAGCGGGCCTCCCCACCACGTCACCTCCCCCGACGATCGTCTTCAGCTTACAGCGCTTACCTGTCCCCACCGGATGCCATGTCGTTGCCACCTCCGCATTCTCTGCAGCACTGTGATGAGGCGCAGAGTGATGACCTCATCACAGGGCTGTGTGATGATGCGCCGCCTCCCTGCTCTACTCACTTACGGCCACATGGCTAATTTGCATGTGATGTCGTAGAAGGGCTTCGCCTGCAATTTAACCGTGTGTGCAGTGGCAGAAACGACACGGCCGGGTCCCTCTGCTGCGCCTGTGACTGGAGCCCGGTGAAGAGAAGGGGCTCATCCTGCCTGGGGCTTAACAAACCCAAATAATTACCCCAGGTCTGACCGGGCTTCCTCTCTTCACCGGGCCCGGTACACCAGGCACAGTAGTAATGCCCTGATGGCGGCCCTGCCCAGTGCAGAAAAAGCATATGGCTAAAGGCTGCAGCCCTCAGTGTGTGTATCAAAATATAAGGGATCTCATGGTTTTTGGCCCCCCTGTCTAAAAATAGCAGCCCACAGTCACCCAGAATTGTTGCATTCATTAAATGCAACAATTCCGGCGCCTTACCCGATTCATCCTGATTGCTCTGGTGCAGTGGCAATCAGGGTAATATAAGGGGTTAATGACAGCTTCCACTTAACCCTGGATTAGTAATGGGTAGAGGTCTATGAGACACACTCATTACTAATCCTGTAAAAATAAACAAAATAAAACACAGAAATAGAAATAAACATAAAACACAGAAAAATCCTTTTTTAAAGAATCCGTTTATCGGTACATCTAGGATTTACACATTGCGATGTCGCTACCGGCACCAGATGTGCGTCACTAACGACGTGACCCCGCAACGTGTAAAGCCCCCCTAAATCCAGAAAAGCTCCCCTGATGAGTGCTGTACGACGTAGGGAGACTGGAGTACGCCACCAATGGATCACATTTTGAGGGGTTTGTGGTAGCTAGGTATTACGTAGCTCCCCCTCTGAGATCCTTTTATCACCAGGAAATCAAACAAAAGAGATACCGGTGAGATTTTTCCATTTATTTGCCTTAGGGGTGCTTCACACATAGCGAGATCGCTACCGAAATCGCTGCTACGGCACAGTTTTGGTGACGCAGCAGTGACCTCATTAGCGATCTCGCTGTGTGTGACACTGAGCAGCGATCTGGCCCCTGCTGCGAGATCGCTGCTCGTTACACACAGCCCTGGTTCGTTTTCTTCAAAAGCGCTCTCCCGCTGTGACACACAGATCGCTGTGTGTGACAGCGAGAGAGCGACGAAATGAAGCGAGGAGGGAGCAGGAGCCGGCATCTGGCAGCTGTGGTAAGCTGTAACCAGGGTAAACATCGGGTAACCAAGGTGGTTACCCAATATTTACCTTCGTTACCAGCCTCCGCAGCTCTCACGCTGCCTGTGCTGCCGGCTTCGGCTCTCTGCACATGTAGCTGCAGTACACATCGGGTTAATTAACCCGATGTGTACTGTAGCTAGGAGAGCAGGGAGCCAGCGCTAAGCAGTGTGCGCGGCTCCCTGCTCTCTGCACATGTAGCTGCAGTACACATCGGGTTAATTAACCCGATGTGTACTGTAGCTAGAAGAGCAAGGAGCCAGCGCTAAGCAGTGTGCGCGGCTCCCTGCTCTCGCGGTTATGATCGCTGCTTCGGCTGCTGTGTTTGACAGCTAAGCAGCGATCATAACAGCGACTTACAAGGTCGCTGTTACGTCACAGAAAATGGTGACGTAACAGCGACCTCGTTGTCGCTGTCGCTTAGTGTGAACCAGCCCTTACACAAGAGGGTTTTTTGGAGCCTCTGTAGTTTTCATTGTATAGTAGGCTTTTGTTGTCTTTTCCGATACAGGTCAGTTGACCTTCTGGTTTCTGTTAACCTCTTCACTATCGGATTGTCACTATATGTGTAAATTGTCTGTAAATTTCCCCTGTTTTTAAAGTAAATATTAAAAGTTATATTTTATTCATTAGCCTGCTATTTACCTATTCCTCTCCATTTGGGTAACTGCTCTTGCTATTGATACATACTGAAAAGGCAGCGCGCACACATTAGAGAACATGACATCCTACCTCAGCTTCAGGCAGACACTGACTGAGTCCCAGCTATGAGCGGTGACTTCACTGAGTTTGCCTGTGGTCACAGTTGGAGGATCCCACTGTAGTCCACCTTTGACCGTTGGTAAACTTACCTCAGGTGAACTCATTGAACTCAATGAGACCTGTATCACCTGGCAGAAAACCACATTTTTTTTTGCCAGGGGATGCCAATTTGGTGCTGGAATTTTTACAACAAATACCTGCCCCAAATCTGCATCTCCTGGCAAAAAAAACCACATCAAAACCACATCGCGTTTTGATGCGTTTTTATGCTTTTTTGTGCCAGAAGATGCAGATTTGGCACAGGAATTTAGTATGGCAAAACAATATGGTTTTCTACCAGGATACGTAGGTCTCATTGCGGTCCTCCAGGTGTGACTGCAAATCAGCTTAGTGACATTACCGCTCATCGCTGAGGCTCAGTCTCTGCCTGAACCTCACAGGAGGCAATCATGTTCTATGGCCTCTCGGTGTGAATTCAGATATGTAGCAGTGCTTGAATCGTCACGGAACCTCGTGTGAATTGCATTGCACCTGCAGGGAGTTTTTGGGTTAATAAAGTGGTGAAAGAGGGTGCTTTTTTGTCTTTTATTTCAAATAAAGGATTTTTCAGTGTTTGTGTTTCTTTTCACTTACAGATTAGTAATGGGTGCGACAATCCTGGGCTAGTGCAGGCTGCTATTTTTAGGCTGGTGGTGGCCCAATATGCATGGGCATCCCCATCCTGAGAATACCAGCCCCCAGCTGTCAGGCTTTATCATGACTGGGTATCAAAAAACAGGGGAGGACCGCACGCTGTTTTTTTAGATTATTTATTTAAATAATTAAAAAAAAGCTGCATGCTGTTTATCCTATTTTGATACACAGCCAAGATAAGCACATGGCTGGGGGCTGCAGACTGTAGCCATGGGCTTTATCCCTGTTGGTATCACAACATGGGGTACTCTATGCCAAATGTTTTATTTAGTTAGCAGTTACATCCGCGCCGGAGACTTGGTAGATATGAAGCGCTAGGTCCATTCTTATTTTGTTTACTTTTCCTTTCTTTTTATTTTACTTCCGAGTGCCAGATCATTAGCTGGAATTCCCTGAGAATTCCAGGCTTGGGCCCAACACTTGGGAACGTTTGAAACTACGCAGATCCGGACTTTTACACTCCAGGTCTGCCCATCACTAATAATAACCCAAAAGTCATTTTCAGGGCTAATTGAAATCTATTCTACTCTATAACAATACTGCTTTTACCTACTGTTACCATAGGGCAAACTGCTGAAGAATGGATAGCGTATTAGCAGGAGAGAGGCAAGGATTCCAGCCTTACAGAGTTTGCTGCTGATACGTTAACTCAAAAGTACTTTTAGCTCTAATTCAAATTTATTCTATTCTTTAATAATTCCTCTCTTAGCAGCAATTAGTGTAGGGAGAGAAGGTGGAGATGGGATAATATATTAGAGACATGTTGGCAGTGATTCTAGCTTTATATATCTTGCTGCTGCTACATATAAAATCTATTCTATTCTATAATTCAGTTCTTATTCACATTTAGTGTAGGACAAGCTGCTGGAGAAGGAATAGTGTATTAGAGGCATGTACACATGGATTCTAGCCTTACAGACCTTGCTGCTGCTATATTAACGCAAAAGTTCATTTCAGGGCTTATATTAATCTGAGCTATTCTATTTGATAATAATACTGCGATTAGCTGCAATTAATGTAGGAATAGCTGGTGGAGAAGGAATATTGTATTACAGACATCTAGGCAGTGATTATTGCCTTATATTCCTTGCTGCTGATAAGATAACCCAAAAGTCCTCTTCAGGGCTAATTCAAATTAATTCTATTCTTTACTAATTACTCTCTTAGCTGCAATTAGTGTAGGGAAAGCTGCTGGAGAAGGGGTAGTGTATTTGAGACATGTAGGTAGACATTCTAGCCTTACAGGAGCCTTGCTGCTCCTACTTAAAAAAATATTCCATTCTATAATAATACCGCTACTGTCTGCATTTAGTGTAGTAGGGCAAGCTGCTGGAGAAGGGATAGTGTATTAGAGGCAAGAAGGCAAGAATTCTAGTCTTACAGACCTTGCTGCTGCTTCTTGTTAGATTCATTTTTAGATAGATTGAGGACATGATGTTAAAGACAACAACAATCACTGGTATTTTTAAGTAATGCAGGGGTGCTTTTGCAGCACTCCACCGTGTTTTTCCAATCATCCTGAAACAAGTCTCTCAATATAATAATAATGAATACAATTCTGCCAGTATTTCTTTACTTAAGTGCTCTTTTGTGTCTGAAAATTCATAAATTCATTTTCTTAAGATAAGACATGTGATCTCATGGTGATTCCCTGGGTATTACATGCCAATATGTTTTCTGCAGTGGCCACCATGTGCGTTAGCAGAAATTCTTAAATGATGAATTGTATTGACTGTATCACTGAAGTTCTCCATGGTGGAAGAGAGGGGGATGTGGCAAAAACGTCTATCACAATTATTATTCTTGACTAGACAGACCCTGTCACGCTTATGATGAGAAGAGCACAGCTCACTATATACTTATAATGTATCCCTTCTGTAGTGAACTGCAAGAGTTAGGGACCATTCAGATTTGGTACACCCTGTTACAGTGGGATGGCTATTATACTGTTTAGATCAAAATAGTGTCAACTAAGTAACCTATGTTATTTACGTGTATGATTACTATTGATTTATTTACTTACTTCAGAGTATTTCCACATTTTGCTTTCAATCTAGGTTCTGTTTGCTAATGACAGTAGTGTGAATGTGCCTATTCACATTGCACTTATTACCCCGTGTCCCAGCTCATTTTTTGGATGTACTTACAGTATAATGTATTAGCTCTGTAATTCTATTCTGATGCATCATTGTATATATAGCAGAGCACAGAGAAATAAAAAGGCAAATTCTGGGAATCAATACAGTGGTTGAAAAAAAAGAAGGTTCTGTGACTGCCCTGACTCTATCAGGGTGTCACATGAAAGTGAACCCCTGTCTCTTATGGTGCAGAACTCACCCTCTATGGTTCTGGGTTCCTACACACTGGTATTGCTTCAATCAGCACTCAAATCCTAACCACACCTCACACCACACCCTGTCAGGCACACCAGTGGGTGGTCTAGCTGGAAAAGGGCCACCCGCCTAGGGGTCAGACAGACTGGTGGGAGGGAGGAAGTCAGATCAGTAGTAGCTCCCTGGAGTGAGGAGCTGGGAGTAGCAACTCCCTGGAGTTCAGTAGTAGCCCTCAGAGAGTGAGGAGCTGAGGGAGTTGGAGCTCCCTGTGTGACCTTGGTTAGGTCGCAGACAGTGGTCTGGGACCAGAGGAGATGGAGACCTGGTCGCAGGGTATTGTAAAAGGGTGCACTGACTTCGTTTTGGAGAACGGTCGGCACCGTAAAGTCCAGTAATCGGACCGGTACCGAGCATGGCGGGGTACAGGACCCAAGGGAGGGATCAGGGAGTAGCTTCATGCAACCTGATAATTCACCTGTGGTGGATAGTCTCTTTATGAACTTTCCACAAGAGCTCAGAGATCGAAGGCACCAACACAACGAGGGGGATAGGGCTTTCCAACTTTATGCGGCCTACAGAAATCCCAAGTGTCAGCCATCGAGAGCACAGCTCCACTATATCACTGTAGGGAGTGGGACCTTGACAGCTTCAGGCCGAAGGGTCACTTAGGAAAATCTACAAAATTGTGCATGGAGGCAGGCTCCGGACCACTAAGCAGTACCAGTGGGGACAGATACCCGGACGAGCTCCCCTAAGTGGCAGTGGCACCCAGAGACTTGGTTTACTTCTGTGGCAGAGTCTGCTTAATGATTGCACCAATGTCTACACAACCTGAGTGAGTACACTGCACACCCTGCGTCCTGCCTGCCCGCATAGCCTGCACAACGCTATACGTCACTTATCTCTAGAGTCCCGGGGTCTCGCCTACCCGTGGAGGAATCACCATCTGCCTGCCCCACTCCATCTCCCCCGGGTACTCCCATCGGCAGCAGCGGTACTCCCCTTACTGCGAACTACAGGTGGTGTCACGAACTCTCCCTTGTAAATAATTCCCCCCTTTACATTTGAAGTGGCCGCAAGCCCCCACATCCGGAGACCCTCGAGCCACAGCAACCCCGGATCTAAGCAGTTTGACTGCTGTACTGTAAGTATACCATATATAAAAGAAAGTGACAATTATGATAAACAATCAGGTTGGGGATGTAGGGATGGAAAAAAAATCTGAACTGCTTCTTTCATGGTTGCAGAGTTTTGCAGGTTTAGCTACAAAATCCCTGCAGCCATTTACACTAAACAGTTAATTAACAATTTGAAACATTTAAGTAGTTTTTGATGGATCACAGGCATCCTCATATATGGAAAAAAAAAGTCTGCAAGTTACCTAGGGCTGATCTGTGAAAACTAACAAGATTAGTGCTATGTCCATTCTAAACACAGCATGAAAATCAGAGAAAAGCTGGCAACACTGCTATAGAAGTCGTCGTGCTTACCGAAGGGACAATAACTTTATAGGAAAAAAAAATCTTTCCACATTTTGGCAAATATATGGTCTTTTTCAAGGATATCTGTTGATAATAGCTGGACAAGAGGGCAGTAGTGTATTAGTAAAGAGCGATAGGTCTCTTTACCAATGGAGTACCTCCTTCCTGACCGGCTGTTATCAATACACAAAAGTTGAAAAAGTCCATTCGATGGCCGAAATGTTGGACGTTATCTGTTTTACTTTTTGCTAGATCCAAATGCATAAATATATGTTTTCAGCAATATATATACTGCTTTTTGTCTTTTTGATGCTGAAGTCTTTGATACATTACACACAGCATCACAAGACAGTTATTGGTACCTAACACAAGTCACCTGTAGAACCGAATTTCCAATAACTAGAAACAAGAGTACAGCAATGTGTCAACATATACATGTAAATTGTCTCTTCAGTGAGGAAGTAGACGAACATTAGTGCCACCTATCAGAGGTAGAAATCCTAAAAGACAACCATCTTGAAACACTGTGTCTGCAAATTGAGGTTCTGATCTGGCATAAATCCTAAGTCATATGATAAGGCTCGTTAAAGGGTCACTGTTGACTTTTAGCATTGCCACCCCTGATAGATGGCACTAGACTTTGTCTACTTCCTCACTGAAGAGACAATTTGCATATTTCCCAGACATGGGACACACATGCGATCAGCACATTTTGGCAGCAGACCCTGCTCCTGCCTTTCTGGGCCTTTCATTATATGTCCTCATAGTTTATACAGCAGGCTGCTTTTTCTAAATATAAACGGAGGTTCCTAATACTGAGGTCCACGCATGCTATAGCCCATATTCACCTTAACCTTGCTTGATCTGCAGGCTGTTGTCCTTTTTAGGCATATTTAGCCTTAACAGCAGGCTCCAGAGTCTGATCTAATTAACAGGTTTCAAACCATATGACGGTATTCCGTCGCAGCCCCGCATATTATAAAAACACATCCCTTCTGGGCATTTCATTACATATCTGTAAGTGCTATCTTTAATTTTGGCTCCATCCCAACCAAATAACATTTTTTTGAGAAGCATCTGGCTGCCCCCCCTCCCCCCCCCCCGGGTACTACTCACCTTCACTGTAAGAGACCCAACTAAGATAGCCCTGTCTGAGGGAGGCCGAATAGGCTGAAACGTCATAATATTTCAGACTGATCAGATTGACCATTTTTTTCAACTTGTGCACCAATAAAATTTATTTGACTGAAAGGACATTGTTTTTCTTTTTCTTCTTCTTTTCCTCCTTTGGGGTAGTATGCCGGAGTTCCTCCTTGAGATTACTATATTTTTCTCCTGAGCACCTATATGGTGATGCGGGGTGTTAATCTATATTTTCTGATCTGGCATACATCCTAAGTCACATGAGAAAGCTCATTAAAGGGTCACTGTTGACTTTCAGGATTGCCACCCCTAATAGATGGCACTAGAGTTCGTTTCTTCCTCACTGAAGAGTCAATTTGCATATTTCCCAGAGGAGCAGTGTGGCTTAAAGTCTCCTCACCACTGGCATGCTGGAATGGTGTGTCAGTCTCCGCAAGGAGAAGGGCTTCCCCTTTAGATCCCTAAAATACACGCAGTACCACCTTACCGCAATATATGATTAAAATCTGTTTTGAGTTGTTATTGAATGAAAAAGCTTGGTTGGTGCAGTTGTTGATATACTGTACCACTGCTCCACTAAGGGACTATGAATCCCTTACTCTTATTTGTTACTTATTGATCACAATAAAAATATAGCAATAATTATGCAATAATGCTTTAGACTCCTTGTATCAGGGAAATCCTTTTGTACTCTTGACATGAAGGAAATGAATGGTGAAAGATGATTATATTGAAGGCGTCGAAGCTCTGGTACATCTAGAGTCCAATGTTTTTCGTAAGCTACAGCTGCTGCGGAGAGGGCCGATTTGCAAATGAAAGGGAATTCACAGTTCGTTAGGATGACTCATTCCTAGTTTACTGGGTGGTTCACACGCTTGCCGGAACAGGAAGGCCCTCATTCTGCTCAATTGTTTTCCTGAATGCCTTTATGAACAACAGCAAAAGGAAATATTACAGTTTGGCAGAGGTCCATAAGCCTGATTGGTACTATAGAGCCGAGAATGCAAAGCAGATCTCTGCCAAGTCAAACATATCCTCACAGCTTCAGTTATTTTCATCCGAGAGCAAAAGTGAATTGCTGGCTCTCTCATTAAATTGTTTGTAAAGTGACACAAGATTACAATGATGTCTTAAGATCCACAAGTAACATATTGTTCCTACACATAGTATCAAAAGGTAACTTGGCATGACCACATAGCAGCAGATTACATCCAAAACCATTTCCTGCTGTACCCCCATCTGACCTTCTCTGACAGGCAGCCATAGTGAGTATTACAATGTAGTAATCTTTTAATATCCATTAATGTTTGTGTGAATGTGACGAGATTCATACCAAAGTAATTAGCAAAAGAAGAAGAATTAAATAGAACAGTAAGGCTCTGTACACACTGTGTCTCATTCTCATGTTTTGTATATATGCCAGGAAACGTTTCCAGCGTATAAATAAAATATATCCATAGGGATGTATTCATCTGATGGATGCTGAGTTCCTTCAGCCTTCGCTAGACTGATATATTTTCATATACAGTGGTAACTTGCTTAACGAGAGCAATCCGTTCTGGGACTGTGCTTGTTAGTCAAGTTACTCGTTCAGCAGAGCAAGATTTCCCATAGGAAATCATTGCAATGCTGACAATTCGTTCCACAATGTGTTAAATGTCCCATCCTGGTCCCCTATTCTATTCTATCATTCCACACATGTACAAACATGTACAAACACACACAAACTCACACAAGCACGCATGCACACGCACATATTATATGCTCACCTTACCTTCCGTTCCATCGCCGGTCTCCTGGGACTTGCTGTTCTCCGGTGCGGGCCGTGTATCAGGTAACCATAACGACGAGGGCGGAACTTCCTGCCAGAGTGCCGACGTCAAAGGCAGAGCCGCTTGCTTCTGATTGGCCAGCGCGCTGCCTTTGACAAGCGGAGACAGGAACCAGGAAGTTCCTGCTTCGTTGCTATGGATGCCGATGCCTGGAGTGGAGCGGCGCGGCGCGGTGCACTACAGGACCCAGGAGGCCGGCGATGAAACGGAAGGTACAGATATTATATGCTCACCTTACCTTCCGTTCCACCGCCGGCCTCATGGTACTTGTAGTTCGCCGCGATGTACCCGGGAACTACAAGAACCATGAGCCCATCGGTGGAACGGAAGGTAAGGTGAGCATAATACTGTATGTGTGTATGTTTGTGTGTGTTTGTGCGTACATGTGTGTGTTTGTGTGGACTGCAAGTGCGGGTTAGAGCGCGGTGGATGGACGGAACCAGAAGTGTCTGAGGTGAGGATTTCGCTCGTACATTAAAGCTTTCAAGTACAGCGAGTTACAAATTTACAGAAAGCTTTGCTTGTTAAGCGAAATTCTCATTAAGTGGGTTACTCGTTAAGCGAGGTACCACTGTATCTTTATTTTTTAATTGTTTAGAATAACATAGTAGACTTTGCTTGGAATCAATGGATGACATGTGTCTTTATGCCAATACATTCAGTTACAATCATGCCAAAAGTGTTGGCACCCTTGAAATTGTTCTAGAAAATGTAGTATTTCTCCCAGAAAATTATTGCAATTACACATTTTGTCATGCATGTTTATTTCCTTTGTATGTATTGGAACAACACAAAAAAAAATGAGAATAAAAGACAAATTGGACATAATTTCACACAAAACCCCAAAAATGGGCCTGACAAAATTGTTGGCACCTTTCATAACTTGTGAATAAATAACTTTTTTTCAAGCATGTGATAATTGTTCACACTCATCTGTGACAAGTAACAGGTGTGGGCAATATGAAAATCACACCTGAAACCAGATAAAAAAAGAAGAAGTTGCCTCAATCTTTGCATTGTGTGTCACACTAAAGGTCCAGTCACGCTAAGCAACTTACCAGCGATCCCAACAACGATAGGGATCGCTGGTAAGTTGCTAGGAGGTTGCTGGTGAGATGTCACACTGCGACGCTCCAGCGATCCCACCAGCAACCTGACCTGGCAGGGATCGCTGGAGCGTCGCTACACGAGTTGCTAGTGAGCTCACCAGCAACCAGTGACCAGCCCCCAGCGCCGCGTGGGAGATGCTGCGCTTGGTAACTAAGGTAAATATCAGGTAACCAACCCGATATTTACCTTGGTTACCAGCGCACGGAGCTACACGTGCAGAGAGCAGGGAGCAGCGCACACTGAGCGCTGGCTCCCTGCTCTCCTAGTTACAGCACACATCGGGTTAATTACCCAATGTGTACTGCAGCTAAATGTGCACAGAGCAGGGAGCAGCGCACAATGCTTAGCGCTGGCTCCTTGCTCTCCTAGTTACAGCACACATTGGGTTAATTAACCCGATGTGTCCTGCAGCTACGTGTGCACAGAGCAGGGAGCAGTTCACAATGCTTAGCGCTGGCTCCCTGCTCTCCTAGTTACAGCACACATCGGGTTAATTAACCCGATGTGTCCTGCAGCTACATGTGCACAGAGCAGGAGCCGGCACTGACAGTGAGAGCAGTGGAGGCTGGTAACAAAGGTAAATATCGGGTAACCAAGGACAGGGCTTCTTGGTTACCCGATGTTTACCGTGGTTACCAGCCTCCGCAGATGCCGGCTCCTGCTGCCTGCACATTTAGTTGTTGCTCTGTCGCTGTCACACACAGCGATGTGTGCTTCACAGCGGGACAGCAACAACTAAAAAATGGCCCATGACATTCAGCAACAACCAGCGACCTCACAGCAGGGGCCAGGTTGTTGCTGGATGTCACACACAGCAACATCGCTAGCAACGTCACAAAAGTTGTTCGTTAGCAGCGATGTTGCTAGCGATGTTGCTAGCGATGTTGCTTAGTGTGACGGGGCCTTTAGCATGGAAAACAGAAATAGTAGAAGAGAACTGTCTGAGCACTTGAGATCCCAAATTGTTGAAAAATGTCAACAATCTCAAGGTTACAAGTTCATATGCAGAGATCTTGATGTTTGTTTATGCAAGGTGTGCAACATTATCAAAAAGTTTACAAACCAGGGCACTGTGGCTACATGGTCGTTGATTGTAGAGAAAAATTGATGAAAGATTCCAAGCCAGGATAGTTCGGATGGTGAATTTGCAGCCCCCAATCAAGTTCCAAAGAAATTCATGCTGTGGTGCAGGTGTAAGGGGTAGTCGGACCCCCGAACCGGGAAAGAGAATCCCCCCCTGAAGACGCCACAGGATTATGGTGGCACATTGTACAATGTTGTGTGTTATGTACGTTTTTTCCCCCCTAGGTGCCAGTGTAGTGAGTGGTTCCCCTGGTAACAGTGACAGGGAAGGAAGGGGCAGGGCAGCCTAGAAGGGAAGAGAAGGGGGATTGGGCTCTGAATGCAGGGCAGTGTGCTGTGAGATGTAACATGGGAGAGAGCTGAGGAGAAGTGCCGGGGCAGAGTGCAGGAGTGGGTGCTGTGGCAGTGGAGCGAAGAAGTTGGAGCTAATCCGGAGCCAGTAGTGAGTACTGAAGCCGTCCCCTAGTTCAATACAAATCCCTGGGAAAGGGCTGGACTAAAATCGGGATAGGAGTACCACTGCTAGGGGGATAACAATTGGCCCCTGCAGGCAAAGGAAAGTGCCCGTAGAGAAAAAGGAAACCGTTTTTGTAGAAAAGGACCTGTAACTTGTAACGTACTAAAGTAAACCTGCTGCAAACAAAAAGATGGAAGCTTTGTTTAATAAATCGGTGTTTGGTTTATCCGCTGCCTGCAATTGTCTCTTTCCTGAAAGTGAAAAAGGAGCTGGAGAGCTGAGAAAGAACGCTGTCATGAATGGGCCCCATGCATCCACACTCTGCCCCAACAACACACCTGTATTGCAAGTAACGGCCGGGGTTCAGCCTGCGGCCCACAAGGCGAGGGGACCCGACCACACCCCCTGAGGCGCCCCCTGCCCCCGTTACATTTTGGCGTAGTTGGCAGGATCGGGCTCGCATGCGAGAGACCCCGACCAGAAACTGTGAAGATGACCAAGTGGTGCCTGATGTGCTGTACGGGCCACAAAATGGCGGCAAGATGGCGGCTGTCTTCATGGGTTTACTTAAGGCGAGAAAATTTGGCGCCAAACGAAAAGTGCTGGGCTGGCCTGGGCGGAGGAAGAAGCCCAGAGTGAGCGGAGTGCACCGCCCAAAGAGGGGAGGTACCAGCCCCAAGAAGCTGCAGAGGTCCGGAGATGTGGGCGGCGCTGCAAGAAGCAGAAGGCATCGCCAGCACAGCATGGACCCGGTGAGTAAACCCGGGGGCGGAGTTTGGGCCGAATCGGAGAAAGAAGTACCGGAGCCACAGCCATGTTACGAGCCGTTCCACAGGCTACCCTGCTTACCTGGACAATCCCTCTCCGAATCTGTGAGGGCCCAGCGGACTGAATGGCTGCGTGCATACCACCCAGCGTGAGGGTTAATCATCCGGAAGAAAAAGATCTGTTTGTTGTCGAAAGCCGGTACTGTTGGAAGCCGGTGAGTGTTTATGGTTAAAGCTACGTTAAAAGAACTGAACCCGGGAATAGAAGAATGCAGGGACTATGCATGGACTTCTCCCGCGACTGTTAAGTAAAGAACCCTTTTGTTTCTGTTGGTCGCGGCTCATCTAAGACCGGGAGCGCTTGAGGAGAGCCTCGGGCAGAAGATCCGCCAAGACCGGGAGCTCCCCTGGAGGGACTCCGGGCACCGGACTTGTGTGCCAATCTGGTGTGCTTTGATACGTTAGTTTTAACATGTTTTTTTATTGATAAGAAAGAAAAAGAATACTGCTAAAGAAAAGTGTGTGTGTTTTCCATATGCGTTGTCTTGCAGGTGCGGAACCTCGCCAGGAGGCTGAGGTTAAAGAGGGGAGGAATGTAAGGCGTAGTCGGACCCCCGAACCGGGAAAGAGAATCCCCCCCTGAAGACGCCACAGGAGTATGGTGGCACATTGTACAATGTTGTGTGTTATGTACGGTTCTCCCCCCCTAGGTGCCAGTGTAGTGGGTGGTTCCCCTGGTAACAGTGACAGGGAAGGAAGGGGCAGGGCAGCCTAGGAGGGAAGAGAAGGGGGGTTGGGCTCTGAATGCAGGGCAGTGTGCTGTGAGATGTAACATGGGAGAGAGCTGAGGAGAAGTGCCGGGGCAGAGTGCAGGAGTGGGTGCTGTGGCAGTGGAGCGAAGAAGTTGGAGCTAATCCGGAGCCGGTAGTGAGTACTGAAGCCGTCCCCTAGTTCAATACAAATCCCTGGGAAAGGGCTGGACTAAAATCGGGATAGGAGTACCACTGCTAGGGGGATAACAATTGGCCCCTGCAGGCAAAGGAAAGTGCCCGTAGAGAAAAAGGAAACCGTTTTTGCAGAAAAGGACCTGTAACTTGTAACGTACTAAAGTAAACCTGCTGCAAACAAAAAGATGGAAGCTTTGTTTAATAAATCGGTGTTTGGTTTATCCGCTGCCTGCAATTGTCTCTTTCCTGAAAGTGAAAAAGGAGCTGGAGAGCTGAGAAAGAACGTTGTCATGAATGGGCCCCATGCATCCACACTCTGCCCCAACAACACACCTGTATTGCAAGTATCGGCCGGGCCGGGGTTCAGCCTGCGGCCCACAAGGCGAGGGGACCCGACTACACCCCCTGAGGCGCCCCCTGCCTCCGTTACACAGGCAATGGGTGCATCAGTGTCAGATGCAAACTATCCATCTACATTTAAATGAAATGAAACACTATTGCAGGAGACCTAGGACGACCCCACCGCTGACACAAAGACATAAAAACAGTTTGCCAAAATGCATGTGAATAAGCCAAAATCCTTCTGTGAAAGCATCTTGTGGACAGATGAGACCAAGACATTTTAAAAATCAGAGGGACCCACAGTTGAAAGGGTACCCTGCTAACGCCACCCATGAAAATAGTATTGACAGAAAGCTGCTATTACAGCATAACAAACAGGCTGACAAATGAACAACAATGTAAGTGTGTCGCCCGGGGACCAGGGGGTACTCAGATCCGGGCCACGGGGTCACTTCTGTGGGTATCACGGTGGCGTGACCTGGTCTGTGATCCCAGGCTCCACAGTAAAAGGGGATTTGGTAAGGGAGATTGTCCGTGACGCCACCCACGGTTGTGGTGAGATTGGAACACCACCGCTGCTCTGGACTGGGATCCCGGGAGTGATGGTATGGAGCAGCTAGATGTTAGTTCTCCCCTCCGTGGGTAGGGGGTTGGTTGGTTGTCCCGGGGCCCGGTGAGGTAGGTGGATGGGTAGCAGGCGGGTTACAGGGCCAGGTGAGGTGCAGGGTCGCGGAGGCAGCGCGGTGCCGCACGGCACGGTGGTACTCACTCAGCCGGTAATGATGATGACACAGTTCTCAGTAAAACACACGGCTGGATGGACGGGTCCCACAGACGGCTGCGGTTGTTGTTTCTCCCCTGACCCAGTTTGGTGGTGTAAGTCCTTTCTTGCACCCTCCGTACGCTCCTCCTGCGCTCCAGTTTCCAGCTGGCTCCCCGATTCAGTACCGGTGGGCCACCGCCCAGCCCCGGCTACCTGCGGTTCCACCAACTGGCTGCCACTACCGTCTGCCTCACTCTCTACACGGGGCCCTAGGCTCCGACCTAGGCCCCAGTCTGTGTCTGTCTCTCTGCAGACCTCCTCTCTCCTTCTCTGCCTGGACTTGACTCGGCTCGTTTCCTGCCTCAGGCCAGCCAAACCCCCGGGTGGGCATCTCCATCTCCTGACTCCGCCCACCTGGTGTGTCTGTCTGAGCCCGAGGCAGAAAGCAGGTCACTTTGGGGATGTCTGCTGTGAACTGCTGGGGGTGGGGGTGTGTGTGTTGTAATCTGTGGCCCCTGGCTTGTCCAGGGCGCCACATAAGTACACAAATAAAGGGTATAATGACCATATGAAAAAGAGATCAGAGTAGCCCAATAGTATACAGATGTAAGGCAGTGTAAAGTACATGGGTGTATGGGAAAGAAGACCCACGAGTTACGCCATAGACAGTGGCTTCCCCAGGGGTAAATGAGCAGTGCAACATACAAAGCATTCATAATACAGACTCATAGGCTTAATGCACCACAGTATAATTAACAAATAGGAAAATTACCTTGTACAAAGCTGGATACAAAAAGAAGGGGTCGTGTTAGCCCCAGTATCAAGACGTCCCAGCGCCACCGCATATAATAATAGTTATCAAGCGGAACGCACACCACCACGCATGTCCGGAAACTATTCTATGTAAAGCGTATCGCCGGGAGCACTAGGCTGTATGAAGTAGAACAGAGACTTGGTATGCGCATGCCCAGTGTGCACTCCAGTGTGGAACGCACACCACCGCGCATATGTGGAAGCACCCACCCAGGAGGAATGTTTAAGACATATGGAATGCTGTCATTTAGCCCGAAGTTAGTAATGGGTAGGGATCTATGAGATCCTCCCATTACTAATCAAGTAGGTAAAAAGAAATAAACTCAAAACACAGAGAAAAATCCTTTATTTAAAAAATAAAAAAACACCCTCTTTCTCCAATTTATTAGGAGATGCAGATTTGATGCAGAAATGTCAGCTCCAGATTTCTGCATTAAATTTGCATCTCCTGGCAGAAAATTGCACCGAACCAGCATCAAAACCCAGTAATCCGGCATTGAGTTCAATGGTCCTGGATTACCAGATTATTGTCTTCAATGGTGCCAGATTACCTGATTAACCGGTACCATTGAAGTTGGTAATCCGGCAGCATTGAACTCAATGCCAGATTACTGGAATGCACACACATTTCGGTAATCCTGGTTTGAATTGAATGAGTTCATCTGAAACCACAGCAGGGGTTCCCATGATACCCCAGCTGTGATCTCAAGTGAATTCATTTAATTCAATGCTGGATTACTGGATTAGACTATGTGCGCATGTTGAGTATTTGGTTGCAGACAGTTCTGCAGCAAATATGAATCTCCTTGCAGAAAAATGCAATGCCCATAGTTATCTGGTCCTGCTCAGCCTAAAAATGCCAGCCGACAACAGGCCTTGAATTTGATGCACCAATTGTGGGACTTTGCCCAGCTTTTTTCAATTGCCCTGGTGCAATGGCAATCGGTGTAATATTTGTGGTGGTTGATGTAAGCTGTGTAATGTCAGCTAGCATCAAGGCCATACGTTAGTGATGGTTAGGTGTCTATCAGACATCCCCATTACTTAATAATCCCCCAAAAAACATACACACACAGGAAAAAAATAGTTTATTTGACTATAGACTCCCCCACACTATTCTTTATTCAATTTATTATTAAAAATGTTCAAAGTCCCATCTTAAGCCTGCTTTACACGGTACGATCTATCATGCAATTTCACGATCGATCATACCCGCCCCAGTTGTTTGTGCGTCACGGGCAATTAGTTGGCCGTGGCGCACAAAGTTGTTAACCCCCGTCACACGTACTTACCTGCTGTGCGACATCGCTGAGGGCAGCGAACATTTTCTTCCTGAAGGGGGAGGGACGTTCGGCGTCACAGCGACGTCACATAGCGGCCAGCCAATAGAAGCGGAGGGGCAGAGATGAGCGGGACGTAAACATCCCGCCCACCTCCTTCCTTCCAGCGGGTGCCGCGGTATGGAGGTAAGCTGCTGTTCATCGTTCCCGGGGTGTCACACGGAGCGACATGTGCTACCCCGGGAACGATGAGCAACCAGTGCCATTTTAATTAAACGAGATTATGAAACCGAGCGACGAGTACACGACTCACGATTTGTGAGCGATACTGCATCGCTCGGAGTTGTCACACAGCCCGACGTTGCAAGCGATGCCGGATGTGCGTCACAAAAACCGTGACCCCGACGATCTATTGCACGATAGATCGTCTCATGTAAAGCACCCTTTAGTCCACTTTCCCCAATGCAGCTCTGGTGACTATGACTAGCAGTAAAGTACAGCTATTCACAGGTGCCAGGTAGTGACAGCAACTCTCATCAGAGCTGCCGGTTCAGTGCTGTGCTCAGCGACACCCCGCAACACTGATGAGAGTTGTAGTCATTATCCGATGCCTGTTAATAGCTGTACTTTGCTTTTCACAGTTGCTGAAGCTGCATTCTGGGAATGTTGACTATGACAGAGGAGCTTTGCGAGAACATTTTTGATAAAAAATTGGTGAAAGGGGGATCACGTGGGGAGTCTTTATCGAAATGAACAGTTTTTTCTTGTGTATGGTTTTTTTGGATTACTGGCTTAGTAATAGGGATGTCTGATAAACGAATCTTCATTACTAATATCAGGGCTTGATGCCAGCTGACATTACACAGCTGACATCAACCCCCCAAAATATTACCCGAATTGCCACCACACCAGGTCAATTGGGAAGAGCCGGGCAAAGTGCCAGATATGGCGCATCTAATAGATGTGCCAATTCTGGAGTAGCTGCCGGCTGGTATTTCGGTAAACAAGTATGATGGAATCTAATCAGTAGCCTGACTTTTGAAGATTTTTTCCCATGGTGCAGTAAATGGGAATTCCCATAAATGTGGAACACAACACAAATCTCATCCTTCTGTCCAAAGCTGAAACTGTTTTATATTACTGTATTATATGTTGAATTTTTTCAGATGACTGCATAAATTGGATATTGCAACAATGGTAGCTATATAGCTGATTGCAATCAGTTGAGGTAAATGAGTTCTAAAACAGTTATCCTGCCTAGAAAACTTTATAAACTATTCAGAATGGTCTAAATTACTAAAAGAAACCATCCGATACATCCCGCATTCCTGGTTCATGGTTTGCGCATTAGCGATAATGTCCCCGAGAGCAGCAAGGGATCCAGGTATCAGAAGAATGAAAGCAGCAGTGGATCAGTAAGGTGAAAATATTTTTTCTGTTCTTTTTACCATTCTGTACTGCTCTAAATAGAATTTTGCCTAGCTCAGTATTTTAAGATTTTGTGTGGTTATTATTATCAACTCTCCAGCTTGGTACTAACAAGTGATTATCCTTGTGTTATATATATTTATCCCACCTAGTTTCCTCCACTTGTTTCTTGCTGCCTAACTGAATGAGACTGGTGTTACAGTCCTTTTGCATCCAAGATGTATGCTGCAGAAAAATGGTAAGTTCAATGGTAAGCCTTGAACAATGCCTACCCTTGTTCTATGAAGGTGTGTTTCAAACTTGTGGTTGCTTTTTGGCGCTGCAGTGGCCAACCTGAATGTGCAAGGACTTGATTGCTGGTATCAGTAGAGAAGACAGCAGGTAACAAATGGGGGTCATTAGGTAGGTTGACTGTACACCATAAATGTTTAGCTCCTTTTAGTACCAGGGTGGAAGTTTACTTTAAAAAACCTAACCTTAAAGGGAACCTGACAGGCCCCCCATGCCCCCAGAACCACCAGCAGTTGTATCTACCTATCTAAATTTCCTGCCTAAGGCCCTGTGCGCACTTACCGGATTTTGCCGCGGATTTCCTGTGGATTTGCTGCATGTTTCGCTGCAGAAAATGTTCATAACATCTCTGCAGTGAATCACCAGCAAAACCTTTGGGAAAAAAAAATGCTGTGCGCACTAGGCGGATTTTGACAGCTGCATGTTTTGCTACGGAATTCCCGCAGCAAAAACAATTGCATGTCAATTCTTTTCTACAGTCGCTGCGGGATTTCACTCCATTGACTCCAATGTAATCGTGAAATCCCGCAGGGAATAATGCAGGCAGCAAATTCTGTGTGGTTCACTGCGTTTTCCTGCGTTATTCCCTGCGGTATTTCGTGGTTTACCTGTGGTAATGTACATCGCTTAACTGCGGTTTTGCAGGGAAGTGATGTCATTATGACAGGAAGAGGAAGCGGAGCAGAGAGTAAACACACACACATCACAGCCATAGAACACAGACACAGACACAGACACATAGAACACACATAGGAAGCAAACGGAAAAATAGAAAAAAAAACACGTGGGCTCCGCTGCATATTTACCGTCCAGCCGAGGTAAGCCCACAGCGGCGGCCCGGTATTCTCAGGCTGGGGAGGGAGAGGGGCAGGGTTAATGTACCCCGCCTCCCTCCCCCCTCCCGCAGCCGAGAATATCAGCCGCAGCTGCCCCGGGACTGTCGCATGCATTATGCGGCAGTACCGGAGTGTCCCCGGCTCTTCTTGTTGCCGTGATGCAGTGGCAATCAAGGTAATGTAAGGAGTTAATGGTGGCGGATCACCGCCATTAACTCCAGGCTTGATCATGGCAGCGTCTATGTGACAGCTGACATGATCAACCCGTAAGTAAAGTGAAAAAACACACACCGAAAAATCCTTTATTTTAAATAAAACACAAATAAGCCTCATTCACCCTTTTATTAACCCCTCCCGAAACAAAGCTCCGACGTAATCCACAGCTCCGGCGTCCTGCGATGCTTGCATCCAGCCACGACTGACACAGACACTGCTGAATGCAGCCTCGCAGCGAGACAGCAGAGGTAACCACAGGGCATTTCCCACGGCCGGTAATGTGAACTCACTGCCGACCGTGAGAAATGCAGCGATCTGTCCTCTATCTATCTATCTCTCTATCTATCTATCCCTCTGTCTATCCTTCTATCTATCCCTCTGTCTGTCCATCTATTCTTCTATCTATTCTTCTGTCTATTTCTCTATCACATCTCAGAATGAAATTACTTTTTTTTTTTCAATGTGCTTTATTGCATTGAATGCAATAAAGCACATGTACCAATCCGCACGCGGCAAAACTGCGGCAATACCGCGAACAATACCGCGGTAAAACCGCATGCGGTTTTCAGGTGCGGTTTGCCGCGGTTTTTTACCGCGGATGCGGTAATCTTTGAATACCTGCGCAATTTTCTTGAGAAAATTCCATTTTCCAGTGTGCACAAAGCCTAACAGTCCCATTGTTAGATTGGACACATAAACAGATCTTTAGAAAAAAGCATTTCTAAAGTTTGTTTATTGTGTACAAATGAATCCTTTGACTAGTTGATGGGCGTAGGGGTAATAACATGATTTAAACGTTCCGACATCATCACCACTGCTCTGCACATCTTTTGCAAGCTTTGTTCACTCATATCCTTCAGCGTTGAGCCTCTGAGGTCGCTTGTATGTGTCCCAGCTTCAGAAAGGTGCAGTGTGCATGATCAAAAGTGCCAAAGATGGCTGTTTTTTGGCTATTCTAATTACGTGAGCCGTTTTCTCTATTTCCAGTCATGCGCAGTGTGCCTCTCTGAAGCCAGGACACGTCCAACCAGCTTCAAAGGCTCAATGATGTGAGTGAACAAAGCCACGCGCACATGCAAGACTTTTAAAGCGCAAATAATGATGTCAGCTCTTGAAAATCATATTATCATGACCACAGGGGCATAATAACATGCTAAGTGGGCTGACTACTCTGGGGAACTAACGCCCCATCGACTAGTCAAGGGGGTCATTTGAATATCATAAAAGGACTTTATAAATACTTTTTCTAAAGATCTGTTTATGTGTCCAATGTAATAAAGGGACCAATAGGCAGGGAATGTTGATAGGCAGATACAACTGTTGGTGTTTTTGGGGGCGCAGGTGACCTGACAGATTTCATTTAAATAGAAAAAACATCCTTATAACTGGTGTTACAATGCCACATTAAAAGTGACAGTGCGCAATAACAAACAATTGCAGGTCCTCAATAACAGAGTGGGCTATAATACAATGCATTCGTTTATCTACATACAACCGCTGGCAAAAATTATGGACTCACCTGGCTCTGAGGATGTTGATTCAGTTGTCTACTTTTGTTTAAAAAAAGCAGATCAACAGACATGGCAAAAAACTAAAGTAATTTCAAATGTCAACTTTCTGGCTTTAAGAAACACTTAAAAAAATCGTGAAAACATAATGTGCTAGCCATTAACAGTTACTTTTCAAGACCAAACGGGGAAAAATTATGGAAAC
Source organism: Anomaloglossus baeobatrachus (assembly GCF_048569485.1). Lineage (NCBI taxonomy): Eukaryota > Metazoa > Chordata > Amphibia > Anura > Aromobatidae > Anomaloglossus > Anomaloglossus baeobatrachus. The sequence continues at coordinate 524,410,407 of NC_134355.1, read as the reverse complement.
ACTCAATTCTGAGGTAAAAATAATGGAATCACCCTGCAAATTTTCATTCCCAAAACTAACACTTGCATCAAATAAGATCTGCTCGTTAGTCTGCATCTAAAAAGGAGTGATCATACCTTGGAAAGTTGTTGCACCAAATGGACTGACATGAATCATGGCTCTAACACGAGAGATGTCAATTGAAACAAAGGAGAGGATTATCAAAATCTTAAAAGAGGGTAAATCATCATGCAATGTTGCAAAAGATGTTGGCTATTCACAGTCAGCGGTGTCTAAAATCTGGACCAAATACAAACAACATGGGACGGTTGTTAAAGGCAAACATACTGGTAGACCAAGGAAGACATCAAAGCATCAAGACAGGAAACTTAAAGCAATATGTCTCCAAAACAGGAAATGCACAACACAACAAATGAGGAACGAATGGGAGAAAACTGGAATCAATGTCTGTGATCGAACTGTAAGAAACCGCCTAAAGAAAATTGGATTTACATACAGAAAAGCTAAACAAAAGCCATCATTAACACCTAAACAGAAAAAAACAAGGTTACAATGGGCTAAGGAAAAGCAATCGTGGACTGCGGATTACTGGGTGAAAGTCATATTCAGTGATGAATCGCGACTCTACATTGGGAAAGGTGATGATGCTGGAACTTTTGTTTGGTGTCGTTTCAATGAGATTTATAAAGATAACTGCCTGAAGAGAACATGTAAAATTTCATTGATGATATCAGGCTGCATGTCAGGTAAAGGCACTGGGGAGATGGCTGTCATTACATCTTCAATAAATGCCCAAGTTTGCATTGAAATTTTGGACACTTTTCTTATCCCATCAATTGAAAGGATGTTTGGGGATGATGAAATAATTTATCAAGCTGATAATTCATCCTGCCATAGAGCAAAAACTGTGAAAACATTCCTTGAAAGAAGACACATAATGTCAATGTCATGGCCTGCAAATAGTCTGGATCTCAATCCAATTGAAAATCTTTGGTGGAAGTTGAAGAAAATGGTCCATGACAAGGCTCCAAACTGCAAAGCTGATCTGGCAACAGCAATCAGAGAACGTTGGAGCAAGATTGATGAAGAGTACTGTCTGTTACTCATTAAGTCCATGCCTCAGAGACTGCAAGCTGTTATGAAAGCCAGAGGTGGTGCAACAAAATACTAGTGATGTATTGGAGTGTTCTTTTGTTTTGTTTTTTTTCATGATTCCATTATTTTTTCCTCATAATTGAGTGATTCCATAATTGTTGCCCCTGTTTGGTCTTAAAAAGTAACCCTTACAGGCTAGCACATTATGTTTTCATGATTTTTTTAGTGTTTCTTAAAGCCAGAAAGTTGCCATTTGAAATGACTTTAGTTTTGTGCCATGTCTGTGATCAGCTTTTATTAAACAAAAGTAAACAACTGAAACATCCTCAGAGCCAGGTGAGTCCATAATTTTTGCAAGGGGTTGTATATTGGAGTATCTTTTAAATTGAATTTGATTTAATACCTGCTATTTTTTTTATTTTATTGCATTTACAACTCATATGATTCACCTGATTTCAAGATTTATTGTAAAAAATGCAAACAATGCCACCACAAATGCAAAACGTAATAAGACATTCAAGGTTTAAGAGAAGAAAAATAAGAAAATGGGGAGGGTGTGAGAAACACAATTTTGAAAAAACTCATAAACATAAAAAAACCGCATATTGTGACAAATATACTACTGTGTATAATGTATTTTATTTGCTTTTTTTACTATTGACTTCCACCAAACTTCTGGAGGCAATGGTTTTTCGCAGAACAAAAAATTTGCCAGAAAAAACAGCAGTAAAAACAATGTGTGAAAGAACACTTAGTATACTAATGTTTATTTTAGGGAGGAAAAAAGTGAAATTTCGCCAGTTCATTAATTTTCTATGCACCCTTCAAACATTGTCTTTGTACACTGTAAGAAAAACCTTTCACTAGAAATGAGGCTTGAGACTATAAGATTTAGGGATGATTGTCGTATCATCTTCTGCAAAATAAATTCAAAAAGTAATGTTAACCAGTTTTCTTACGCATTAAAGTGCGTAGGGTTTTCATATCCACCCAAGCTGACCATAGTACGCATCGCCTGGATATCTCATATCAGCTCCTTCCTGTAACATTAGGCTCCTTAGTCTTACTGGCGTCACTCTCAGCTATCAAAATACAGCCATTAATCAAAGAAAATGAAAGCAAGTGCATAGCACGTTACAAGGCACAACAGCTGTTGTCAAATACATTTCACAAGCAGCAGCATACTTATGGCATTTTGCTTAGGCCACGTGCACACATTGAGCATTTGGTGAGTTTTTTTACCTCAGTATTTGTAGCCAAAACCAGGAATGGGACAATCAGTGGAAAACTATAATAGAAACACGGGCTCCACTGCTGTATTTCTTACCCACTCCTGGTTTTGGCTACAAATAATGAACTAAAAAACTCTCTAAACACTCAGTGTGTGCATGAGGCCTTACATTACATAACCAATTTCCAAATCAGACCACCAACTACAGAAAATGGATCCCTGTTCCGCAAGCTGATAACAGAGCGCACATAAATCTCCCCTCCTCTCTACCTAAGCATGTTTGCTGACTGTATAATAGCTTTACAGCTTCTATTAGTTTTTTTTTTCCCTTCACTAGAATTATTTTCCTTTATTTTGCATTTGTGGAGAACACAAACAGAAATGGGCCCGTGTGAAAGAAAAGTATTTGGGCCCTTTGCAGTCTAGTAGTTTCAATAGTTCATCATAATACACATTTGCCCCCTGCTTTGTAAGTACTGTATAAGTTGCACCAATGATACAGCATGTGTGTTCCTGTTTTGCGAAAAGAAAATGGATTCATTAGCATAGAACATTAAAGGGAACCTGTCAGGTCTCCAGTGCACCCAGAACCACGAACAGTTCTGGAGACAAATCTATAACCCCTGCCTAATAGTCCCAGCAAATAGTAGCACACAAACATATTGTTATTATATGCTAATGAGGGTTGTGAATAGTCGCATGTGTGGCGCCCCAGGACCTGGTCGCCACAACAGCATTGCCCCTCCAAAGGGTTAATGCTGAGCCTGGAGATAATTGGGGGAATCATTGGCCAGTAAGTTTAACATCCAACGTAGTTTCTCCCTCAGGCCAGAAGGGGGAGCTCTGAACCTGGAGTTCCAGGGAGCATTCCTTAAGTCTGACCTGAGGGAGGAGTTAGAGGAGTCTGTAGAGAGAAAGCAGAGAAAGCAGACGCAAAGTGTGCTGTCTTGTGGAACTGGGGCCTGGAGCTGGAATAGCTTGGCCCAGTGAAGCAAGATTTGCAGAGAGGCACAGAAGAGACTCAGACATCGGAGTCTGTGGTTGCCAGGGTATAAAATCCTTCCCTGGTGGCCGAATCCGGAGGGAAGGAGAGCTGCAAGCCTCCTGGCCCAGAAGCAATCTGAAGGTACAGCTGCATCCCAAGGGCCATTTGTGGACTCCAGCAGAGAAGCACCAGAGAGGGCCTGCGCAGCCTACCACACAGAAAAAGGGACGAACCACCGGTCCCAGCAGCAAGAGGGCCATTGCTAAATTCAGAGTGCAGGGTCCTGTAGAAGAAAAGAAAGATTAGGGAGTAGGCCTCATACTCAATTGGCCAAGGATATCACCCCCAGGCACTTCCAGGCCGGCCGGATCATCTTTACCACCTGTGACAGTCTCCCTGGACTACACTGTTGCCAAGTAAAAGAGGAGAAGGTAAAGAGACTACTGTTTGTGCCTGTTTCTTTCACTGCCTGTCGGCCCTGCACCGTATTATTCACACAACATCACACCATAGACTCTCACGAGCACCAACTGTTGCCCCGGGGTACCGCTCCACCTGTGGGGAGCAGGACCATCCAAGCTGCCATTCCATTAGCCCCGGAGGTCCCATACAGCAGTGGCGGCTTAATAGCCGCAAACCACAGGTGGCGTCACGACAACCATAAACTTTATTCACCAGCCATATTTAACTGACACCCACCAGGGCCACGGAGTCGGGCCCCGCCACCACTGACGACCCCTGGACTAGTCCGGCCTGGCACCGGGTGTCTCATAGCCCTGGGGTGGGCGAGTCAACTTTGGCATCACGAACAGGATTTCGTGCCCGGTCCCACCGGGTACTGTGCGCCTGCAGAAACTGTGCTTAAAAGACTGTGTAACTGTTTGAAAACTGCCGCCGCCATTAGCCTTGCTGAGCGCAGGAAGAAGGGGGGCGTGCCCGAAAAAGAGCGCGAAGGGAGCGCGCCATCAGAGCAGAGCGCCGTTAATCCCACGCGACCCAGAAGGGAATTTGAAAAGTGAACGGAGCCTGGTAAGGTTCACTAAGTGGGAGGAAGATGTCCGACTCAGAGGGAGAGCAGGTGGCTGCCATAGCCCGAGACGCCGCAGCACCAGCCGAAGCAATCCCAGTCGCCGTCGCCCAAGCCCCCGCTGTAGCGCCGGTAATGCCGATCACAATGCCGTACATCCTGGGAGCAGAATGGCTGCCGCAGTACTCCGGGGAGTCACATACCCTGAGCGACTTCAGAGAACGGCTGCACAGCTTGTTTAGAGTGTATCCTCTGACTGAGAGCCAGAAGGTGGGCATATTAATGGGGCAGCTAGCCGGTGCGGCTCAGCGTGAAGTGAAGTCCTGGCCTGACACAGATAAAGGGACTGCAACCCAGATACTGGCCAAGTTAAAGAGTACTTTTGGCACCCGCACCGCAGCAGAAATAAAAATGAGATTCTTTGGGTGCAAACAACGGGCCACAGACAGCATACGGGACTATGCCTTAAACCTGCAAGAGGCCCTGAGAGCAATTAAACAGGTGGACCCAGAGTGCGTACGTGAAGAAGACAAGCTCCTAACTGAGCAGTTCATAGAAGGGCTCCTGTCAGATGCCCACAGGACACAGCTGCGTATCATGGTCCTGCAGAACCCTACTCTGCTCTGCTTTGCAAAGTTTAAGGACCAGGCCATCCGGGTACTGAGAGAATCTACACCGAATGACACAGTACCCCTCCGGCCTCTTGCTATCACGTACCCAGGGGTGGTGCCTGCAACACGAGCCGCTGCGGGGGCTGAGGCGCAGTCCCTGGATAAGGATCCCGCTGCAGAACTCAGACAGCAGGTCCAGGAGCTGACCAAGACTGTAGCTGCCCTTGCCAAGACTGTGCAGTCTCTACAAGTGACCCCATCGCCTGCAAGAATCGAGTTGGCCTCCAGCCCAGATGACGTCCCGTGGATGCGACAGAGGAGGATTCTGCCGACCCGAGGAAAAGACACAAGACCGGTATGATTCAACTGGACAACCGATCTGCCGCCGCTGCAGCCAGGCGGGCCACATTGCAAGATACTGTCCTTTAAACGGGCCGAGCCTGGGGCCAGGAGCCAACCCCCAGGTGTAAGGAAGCCCGGCTCAAACCCCAGCCGCAGCAAGTATGTGGGAGGACGACCGGTCCTTCCTATTGTGCTGGATGGGATCCCTTTGAATGCCCTCCTGGATACGGGGTCCCAGGTAACAACCATCCCCTATAAACTGTACAAAAGATATCGGGCTGATTCAGACATTGACCATGGCCCAGATGATGATTTAACAATTGTGGCCAGTAATGGTCAGCCCTTGCCTCAAATTGGGTATAAGGAAGTAACCATTAAAGTGGGGCGGGTAGAATTGCCATGTCAGGGGATGATAATTGTAGATATTGATCGCAAAGAATCTAACCCACTGCTAACCATTGGTACAAATGTGATAGAAAATTGTCTTGCCGAAGTGATAATTTTGTTGCAGCAGGCGTCTGAAGGTGCCAGCTCCGGGCAGCAGCGTGCCCTACAGAGGGAGATCAGAGTCCTGATGAGGAGGCAGCAGGTAGAGCTGGCCAGAGGAGAAATTGGCAGTGTAAGGGTAAGTGACCCTCTCCCCATTGCAATCCCCCCAAAAAGTGAAATGTTGATTTGGTGTCGGGCAGCAATAGGCCTCAAGGGTCAAGATTACCAGGCCCTGGTGGAACCTGTGTATTCAGAAAGTAGGCCTGGAGTCTTGATAGCCAGAGGGGTAGCAGACGTCCGCAAGGGAAGAGTGCCCGTCCGCGTCCTGAATTGTGGGAAGGAGGAAGCCAAATTGCCCCAGTACGCCACTGTAGCAAAACTGTACACTGTCAGTAACAATACCATCAAAGCAGTGGAACCCTTGATCCCGTCCGACCAGGCGGAAGACAATGGCTCCAAGGGACAGCTGGAAGACTGGTGCCAAAAATTACATGTGGGCACCGACTCCACCCCCTCCAAGGTATAGAGAGTAAAAAGAAAGAGTACCTTTTAGAATGTAAATAGTTATTTAAAATGTCTGTAATGTTGTGTATAAAATTTTATTTTATTTAAATGATTGAGTAAATGGACACCCGGCAGGGAGCCACACTGGACTCTTATAGTATTGTTTAAGTTGTAACGTTTAAGTAATGTGCCTCCCATAATGGGATGAAATGTTCTGACATGTTATGTTTTTCGTTTTCTTCAGTCCGGGAGTACTGAATTTAACTAAGGGGGAGTGTGGCGCCCCAGGACCTGGTCGCCACAACAGCATTGCCCCTCCAAAGGGTTAATGCTGAGCCTGGAGATAATTGGGGGAATCATTGGCCAGTAAGTTTAACATCCAACGTATTTTCTCCCTCAGGCCAGCAGGGGGAGCTCTGAACCTGGAGTTCCAGGGAGCATTCCTTAAGTCTGACCTGAGGGAGGAGTTAGAGGAGTCTGTAGAGAGAAAGCAGAGAAAGCAGACGCAGAGTGTGCTGTCTTGTGGAACTGGGGCCTGGAGCTGGAATAGCTTGGCCCAGTGAAGCAAGATTTGCAGAGAGGCACAGAAGAGACTCAGACATCGGAGTCTGTGGTTGCCAGGGTATAAAATCCTTCCCTGGTGGCCGAATCCGGAGGGCAGGAGAGCTGCAAGCCCCCTGGCCCAGAAGCAATCTGAAGGTACAGCTGCATCCCAAGGGCCCGGTGTGGACTCCAGCAGAGAAGCACCAGAGAGGGCCTGCGCAGCCTACCACACAGAAAAAGGGACGAACCACCGGTCCCAGCAGCAAGAGGGCCATTGCTAAATTCAGAGTGCAGGGTCCTGTAGAAGAAAAGAAAGATTAGGGAGTAGGCCTCATACTCAATTGGCCAAGGATATCACCCCCAGGCACTTCCAGGCCGGCCTGATCATCTTTACCACCTGTGACGGTCTCCCTGGACTACACTGTTGCCAAGTAAAAGAGGAGAAGGTAAAGAGACTACTGTTTGTGCCTGTTTCTTTCAGTGCCTGTCGGCCCTGCACCGTATTATTCACACAACATCACACCATAGACTCTCACAAGCACCAACTGTTGCCCCGGGGTACCGCTCCACCTGTGGGGAGCAGGACCATCCAAGCTGCCATTCCATCAGCCCCGGAGGTCCCATACAGCAGTGGCGGCTTAATAGCCGCAAACCACAGGTGGCGTTACGACAACCATAAACTTTATTCACCAGCCATATTTAACTGACACCCACCAGGGCCACGGAGTCGGGCCCCGCCACCTCTGACGACCCCTGGACTAGTCCGGCCTGGCACCGGGTGTCCCATAGCCCTGGGGTGGGCGAGTCACATGGGCGTTAGTTCCCTGGCTATTCGGCCTACTTAACATGTTAACATGCCCCTATGGGTGTGCTAACATGCTTTACAATGCCCAGCGTCATTGCAATGCGATACAAAGTCACGCTTGCGCGTGACTTTGTATCATTAGCATTGAGCTCCATTTATGCCGGGTGTATGCACCCTGGCTACAAAGACGCTCACTGCCAATGATTGGAAGTTGTCCACACTTCCGGTCATGTGCACTACTCCTCTCTGATGCCGTAACAAATGTGGCGCCCCTGAGGTGTCAGGTGCCACAGGGTATTGCACCCAGTAACTGGTGCGGTGCTATATCCGGGTTCCTGGAAGACCAGTGCCGGTTAATACCATTGAAACACACACATCCATGCTGTTTTTCCCAGACTGGGTAACAGGATAGAGATGGATCTGATGGATGGCCACCTATTCGTCGGGACTTATCCAATCTGCTAGTCAGAAACCTGAGAGGAGGAGGAGCTGGTCAGTGCAGTTGACAGAAGACGGACATCTTGACGGACAGTCAGTGGGACGGTCAGTCCGAAGTCAATCAGAAGTCAACGTTCAGACACAGAGTGTAAAGTGACTTATTGGGCAAAAGGAGTACGGTTGCCAAGTATGGTGTGACTACTCACGGGACCGAGCACTGGTGGGGTGCAGAACCCTAGTTTAGGAAGACGCTTCAAGCTCACCTGATAAATCTGCCTGGTGAGGGAATCATCAGGGTTCCTCACCACCGTTAGTGTCTGGGACACAGCAGCAAAGAGGACCCCGGGAACTGGGACACAGATCCAACCCAAGAGAGGTTCAAGCTGACTGCCAAACGGGCCAGGACTGTGACAATGGGATGGGACCCCAAAACGCTTCAGGCCATGGGGACCTACCAACTACAGACGGGTGCATGGAAGTAAAGCTCACCAGGTTACTACACCGGCAGTGGAATCAAGGGAATACCGGATTACCTGAGGCCCAGATTGGTAGAGACCAGCACCAGCCAAGTTGCAGCTTCACTGAACAAGTGAGTAAAGAACAAGTTAAACCACAGCCCTTATGTTGTCTGAATTCTTCCTACACCTCTGCGTCACCAATTTCCACCATACTACAACCACCATCATTCTCCCCTGGGGCTTAGTGCTAGTTGTGGAGGGCCATAACATACAAGCTGTTCAATACCACCAGCCCCAGCAGTGAGAGACTTTTCAGTGGCAGCTTTCTCCACATAGCCGTATACCACAAGTGGCGTCATGAAAAAACATTTTAGTTATTTTTATTTCCCTTTTTAATTTCCCCCTTTTTTAAGTGACTCCAAGGGTCACGGAACCGGGCACTGGCCACACCCTTGACACATCTCCGTGATTCAAGGTCCGGGACCGAGTACCCAAGCCCCTGGGTGCGTCACATACACCCAGTTTCTGAGTAGTGCGCATGAAGGGAAGTGCAGATGACTTCCGATCATGGGAAGTGAGTGTCTTTGTAGCCAGGCTGCATATGTACCGCCCGCCCCCCCGTGTCAGCAGCCGAGCTGCTCGGATCCAGATCCGCGGTGGCTCGAGGGGCATCCAGACCCGGGGGTCTTGCGGCCACTCGAATGATGGGGGAAATTTACAGGGGGGGTATGGCATATTGAGAGTTTGTGATGCCACCCGTGGTGTGTGGTAAGATGGAGTACTACCGCTGCGGCTGGAAGTACCCAGTGGCGATGGATTGGGAAGCCAGGTGTTTAACCCCTCCATGGGTAGGGGGATGCCCCGGGACTCGGTGATGATGACAGGGATGTGCCGTTGGGGAGGTAAGGGTCACTTGCATACTCACTCAGTCCAATAACGCTGACATTGACAACTGTAGTAAACCAAAATTTTGGACCCGGCATCAAAGAAGCTGAGAGCGGACGAGTACAAAGCTGCACACATGCGACTAGTCCCTGTACTCATTAGCATATCATAAACAATCTTTAGAAATACTTTTTCTAAAGATCTGTTTATGTATGCTAATAAATACTCAGACTGTTAGGCATTGATTGTACAGCACCTAGAATTGCTCATGGTTCTGTTTGCCCAAGAAACCTGACAGGTTTCCTGTAAAGCGGTTCAGTAATCTAACATTTAGTGTAAAGTTCCTGGTAACCCCTTTAAATATATGAATGCTTGCGAAGACTCTCATAGAGATTGAAACAGCATGTTATAGGGGGAAATGTCCCATTATCCCTGCTTCACATTCCAGTTGTCTCGCAGTGAATGTAATGAAATACACCTACTTCCAGAAAGCAAATTGTTTTCAACAGTTTTAAATGTTTCCTGCAAGATCAGTAAAAGAATCTGGAAATTTAGTCTGTTTGCAAAAAAAAAAAAGTGATTTCTGGTGTTGGCTGAGGACACGAAATTTTAAATTGTCTGCATGTATAAATGACAAGATTACATTTTATTGCACAGATTTTCTGTAATTGATCCAGTTAGGAAATAAGGATTAAAGGCTGCTTTACACGCTGCGACATCGCTCAAGCGATCTCGTTGGGGTCACGAAATTTGTGACGCACATCCGGTTGCTTTAGCAATGTCTTTGCATGTGACATCTATGAGCGATTCTGAATCGTCGCAAAAACGGTCAAAATCGCTCATCGGTGACATGCCCCCCTATTCTCGAATATCGCTGCTGCTCGGTGTACGAAGTAGTTCGTCGCTCCTGCGGCAGCACACATCACTATGTGTGACACTGCAGGAATGAGGAACCTCACCTTACCTGCGGCCGCCCGCAATGAGGAAGGAAGGAGGTGGGCGGGATGTTACATCCCGCTCATCTCCGCCCCTCCACTTCTATTGGGCAGCGGTTCGGTGACGCTGCTGTGACGTCGCTGTGACGCTGAAAGAACCGCCTCCTTAGAAAGGAGGCGGTTCGGCGGTCACAGCTAAGTCGCTAGGCAGGTAAGTAGTGTGACGGGTCCGCGCGATGTTGTGCGCCACGGGCAGCGATTTGACCGTGTCGCACAACAGATGGGGGCGAGTACGCACGCTAGCGATATCGGTCACGATATCGCGGCATGTAAAGCGGCCTTTAGACTGGACAAAATGTATCCCTAAATTTATTGCACAATTATTACCATGTTTAGCTTTTAGATAGATCAAAACTGCATATCAGAACCTATGTGGTTAAGATTGCAAAGTTCTTCTAAAATTGCATCCACTTTGTAATTTACTTCTTATTAAAAATTCTCTCCTTACCTAAGAGCAGAGGGATTTTTAATTTTAGAGTATAGCTTGTTACCAACCAAGTTGAGGTTTCATAGTGGCCGGTTACCTGTGTAGGGAGCTCACACCGCTAGTAGGCTCTGTTCACGAGGCTCTGAAGTTAGCCACATCACTTGATCTGACCAGCCTTGGAGCCCTGGTGCTTTGCCCATGTTACAGGGATAAAGCTGCCTCTATAAAAAGCCTGAGAGAGTGCTCCCTTTGGACCAGAGGCAAGGCCATGCCACTGGTCCCAATTGTTATTCTTCGGGGATGCATACAACACCTATTTCTCCAGCAGTTTGGGAATCTAGAATGCACTGAGCTCCTGAATAATATAAGTTGTTACAACCCCTTAAAGCTTAAAAAGGGAGTGCAGTTTCTTCAGGCCTCCTGTACATAACTTCTGTGCTGCATCATTATTTCACTCCTGCATTTAACTAAAACACCAGATGGAAATTAATGAAGGAACTGATTTCATCTTTTATATTGTGATCATTCCCTCATGTCTGAGGAATCATTTGCTGCGCTAGACAGTTGTGGTTGTCGGTTTGGTGGCTCATTCACAACATTTTGTAAAATGTTATGATCCAGCTCAAACCAGAAAAATATGGAAAAGTTTGATTCATTTTTTAATCAGCTTTGACATCAGTTGTGGGTTGAGTTACTTCAGACTTAAAAAAAAATGCTGAGCTTAAAGCAAAGGTTATTGTCATGTCTTGGATTTGATGTGGCAATTCTTTGTGCTCTGGTTCGCTTCCCTCTCCAATGAGCCACAGTCAGGTTTTGTGGGTACTCGGGTTCTGATCATTTTGGTTTGTGTTCTTTGCCTTTATGCCAACAGATGTTTCCATGCTGTAATTTAGCCTGCCCTATCACCCGGCAGGTGTAACTATTTAAAGCTTCCCCACACTTGCATTTCCTGCCGGTGATATTTCTGAAGGGGGCCCTGCTTGGAATTTACTGCCTTGCTGCCAATTGCTTTTTCCTTTTGGTTTACCTTGTTTTCTACTCTGCACGTTCCCTAAGATTCTTAAGGAAGAAGGTATGTGATACCCTTAAGGCCTTAAGGCCGCTTATGAAGCAAAAGTCTGAGTGATCTTAGTTATCCATTTAGGGTTGTTTCAGTCTGTAGAGGGGCCTTAAGGGACTGCGCAGCTGGGACCTCTAGTCTGTATGACAACCTGGTAGGTAAGGTGTAGTAGTTTTGAGTTAGATCTTATTTTACTTTATTTCCCTCATGTGCATTACTGCACACACAACATTATCAACAGCCCACCCTATTTTCATGTGTGCTGAGACATCATTATGGACACTGTGAACATCTTAGCCATCCATATCTTTGAATTTGATGGGGATTAAGCAACAACTATGAGGGGCTGCTGATAAGTCTTTGGCTTTACCCAGAAAGAAACAAAATAGGATAATAAAACTTTTCATTTATTCCACATACCCCCCACTGATGTCAACACACTTCTTATATCGGTATTCCAAGTTCTGTAAGCCTAGCAAAAAGAAGGATTTCGGTCGTGCCTCAAACGGCATCCATAGTAGCCATGGCATCAGATATGGTGTTAAATTTGGTAAGTTTGAGGTGTTCCTTCAGGTTTGGATAGAGATGATAATTGAAGGGAGCTTCCAAAAGTTCAAAAGTTCAATATAATACCTTTTATTGATGGTGGAACCATTTTAAAGGTATTCCACTAGCAGCATGCTCTCCATATTCCAGAACACAGACGCCATCCCCGTAGTGGCTGAGTTTTGCACCCTGAACTTCTTTGGACGAGGAGAACCACTGTGCTTCGACTCTTTTGACTACTCCTTGTTTTCAGGGTCATACAAATAAATCCAGGTCTCATCCATAGTGACCAGCCAATCCAGGAAGTTCTTTTCAGTCCGCTGACAAATAGACCGGGAAGTTTTCACATGCTTCTCTGATCTGTTGTCAAACATTTGGTGACCCACTTTGCAGATAGCTTCTTCATGTCCAAATGTTCATGGATAATGACACAAACACGTTCACGGGAAATCCCCATGATGTCTGCTATTGTTTTAGCTGAAATTCGTCGATTCTCCAGTATGAAATTGTGCACAGTATCGATGATCCCTGGAACCACTCTCGGTCGTCCAGGAGGTTCCTCATCATTGGTGCTGAAGTGGCCCGTTTTAAATTTGGCAACTCAGTTCTTAACTATGGAATATGAAGGGGATTGATCCACCAATGTCTGCGACATGTCACCATGACTATCCTTCGCGGACTTTCCTTGCAGAAACAAGAATTTTATCACTCCTCTGCTTGCAGTTGCTGTGAATATCGCATTAGACTCTGTCAGTTTGTATTCCACGTGCGTAGAACACTGTTGCCATAAGTGTGGTGCCCCTGAGGCTTCAGTCGCCACAGGGTTCTGCACCTCACTTAAGGTGCTGTACTTATCCCGGGTCCAGAGGAGGTCGGTGCAGGTATCACATACATTTCGTTCAATACACACCATAAGTTGCCCTCCCCACTGGGGACTGGGCTAGGGTGGGGTCTTAAGGTTGCTATCCAAACACTGGGGCTTCCACCCACTAGCGACAGGGACCAAAGGTGAGGAGGAACCACGCACAAAGACTAGGTAGTCGAGTTCCAGGAGGTGACAGGACAGGAGCTCATTCCCAGAACTCCTGTAGAACGAAGGAGAAAAGCACGGTTGATGAGGGGAGAGCTTCATTGCTCCCTCGGAACCGGCGCTGTGCAGGGTGCAGAGCCCTAGGGTGGAACATACTCTACATTGGACCACCAGGATCTGCCGGACAGGGGGATTCCACATTCCTCTGGCCACCAGAAGATCCTGGAGCACAGTGGCACATAGGGTCCGGAGTCGTGATTACAGTCAGGCCCCAGAGCGGATTTGTGCCAACTGCACATGGTACGAGAGCCAAATTACAAGAAACAGGGGTCCCCAAGTAGCTTCAGGCCACGGGGATCCAACACTAAAAGCGCAAGGGGGAAGGGCCTACAGACTATTGCACTGGTACTGACCTCTGAAGAATCTGGGATCGGCTGGAGCCCATCATGGCAGAGACTGGCACCTCTGGGCAGCCCACGGACAGTGAGTAAAAACTTGGAACCGCAACTGCTGTGTTAGCCCTTTATTGCTATCGCCCCACGCTTCAGCGTCAACGGCCACTACTACCTCCATCATCCCCCTGGGGCCTAGCTTCCCCTGCGGGAAGCGCTGAACTATCCTACCTGTGACACCATCCGCCCCAGAGGACTGCGACCACAACAGCGGCTAATCCCTGGCCGCATACCGCAGGTGGCAACACGAGACAACTACTACTCCTATCACCCTCATCATCACCCATCCTCATTTCATCTCCATTCGCCCTTATAGTGTACACCCCAGGGCCACGAAGCTGGGTAGTTCCACCCTTGACATTCCAGACGTGACATCACCGGCTCGGCTACAAGTATTCAACCTCTTGCCCCGTGGGTGCTATATAAGCAACAGACACAAAATTTTGAAAATATATTAGAAATAGGCTTTCATGTGATGTAACATTCGTTACCATAAACACAAAAAAAGATCACAAAGCCAAAGACTTATCAGCAGCCCCTCGTACAACAGCATGCAGTTGTCACTGCTGCAAAGGTTTAGGCCCATCCAATGCTTGTCTCCAAACCTAAGTTAAAATTGCAAAACTGCTTTGACATGAAGTAAGTTTTCTATTTTTCATCTTCATGTAAACTATATTTTCGCCTCCATCTAGTTTCCTTTGGGGGCAGGGTCAACGAGTGGGCATTATGTCTATGCTCCATGGAGATCTTCAGGCTTGGGCATTTTCTTTGCCTGAGGATTCTCCAATATGTACCTCTGTAGACGCTTTCTTTTCTGCACTGGGTCTCATTTATGACGATCCTGTTAAGGTTGCAGTTGCTGAGTCAGCGATCCTCAGGTTGGCTCAGGGTGGAGGACTATTGTTACCAGTTCAAATGTTGGGCAGTTGAAATCTCCTGAAATGATCCCGCTCTCCACATTCAGATTTGAAAAGGACTTTCTAGTAAGATCAGAGGCATGATGGCTTATAGTTCCTCCCCATCATCACTGGAAGAGGCTATGTCACTGGCTGTTCATTTAGACAGATATTTAAGACTGTCATTGACTCCTTCATCTCATTTATTAGACATGGGTGAACTTATGCAAATTGGTTACTGCCAAAAGTCCAAGGAGGGAACTAAACTGGGAACCTCTGCTTATTTTAGCTTGTAGTGTAGTTGTTCTGGTCATGTTATGTTTCAGTGTTTCAAGTACAAGGGGATTTTAAGATGTAATGACACAAATTCTAACAGTCTGAAATTATCTCTCATGCATGGATCTTGGTTTTTCCTCCAATCAACTTTGAGGACAAAATCTGGGTTTATTGTCACCTCTGCTTTTGTAGATTCAGGCTTAGCATTAAGCTGGGTTCACACATAGCGACAGCGACAACGACGTCGCTGTTACGTCACCATTTTCTGTGACGCAACAGCGACCTTGTATGTCGCTGTTATGATCGCTACTTAGCTGTCAAACACAGCGACGCAGCAGCGATCATAACGTCGCTACATGTGCAGAGAGCCGCGCACACTGCTTAGCGCTGGCTCCCTGCTCTCCTAGCTACAGTACGCATCAGGTTAATTAACCCGATGTGTACTGCAGCTACATGTGCAGAGAGCAGGAGCCGGCAGCACAGGCAGCGTGAGAGAGGCGGAGGCTGGTAACGAAGGTAAATATCGGGTAACCACCTTGGTTACCCGATGTTTACCCTGGTTACAGCTTACCGCAGCTGCCAGATGCCGACTCCTGCTCTCTGCTCTCTTCATTTCGTCGCTCTCTCGCTGTCACACACAGCGATCTATGCGTCACAGCGGGAGAGCAACAAAAAGAAAAACGAACCAGGGCTGTGTGTAACGAGCAGCGATCTCACAGCAGGGGCCAGATCGCTGCTCAGTGTCACACGCAGCGAGATCGCTAATGAGGTCACAAAACTCAGCAGTGATCTCAGCAGCGATCTCGCTGTGTGTGAAGCACCCCTTAGATCCCATTGACAGCAATTTTGCTATTGAATGTGGGTATCCTTCAGGTGTCAACGATTGATACTTCTCCCACTTGCTCAAAGTCATGTTACTGCTAAAGTCGAGAATGTGTGCATGAAGATGGGAGAGTTACAAACAAAATCTAAATCAGTCATGGTCCTTCCTCCTTTACCTGCTAAACTAGTGTTAGTCAGACCCTTGTTAGTTAAACATAATACTACCATCACTTGGGAGACGCGGTTTAGGGAAATAGGTTTTGGGGGGATTTTTGTTCCTCCAGTTGTTTATCCAAGTCCTTGGCATCTGTAAGATATCATCTTAGTGGATTTATTCAGGATTTTGAGGATATCTTTTCTTGGACTGAGTGCGAAGTTGTTCCTCTACATAGGTTATATGATAGCACGATCGATTTCATACCAGGTGCCAAAATACCTAAGTTTCCTTTGTTGAATATCTCTTCCATAAAGAACTGTATTAACGAGTGTGTTCAAAATAGTATGGCCAAGGGACATATACAGCAATCCACTTCTCCAGTAGCCGTCGGGTTTTTCTTTGTTAATAAAAAAGATGGAGGTTTGCAAGCACGCTTGGACTTAGAGAGATTAATAAACTCACAGTTCGCAATCCATATCCTTTACCTCTTAATCCTGACCGGTTTAATCAAATGGAGCCAAATGGTTTTCTAAACTTGATCTTAGTGTGGGAGATGCTATATGCAATGTGAGTCTTATTTGCCCTATCTATGAAGTGCCTTCATGCTTAAAGTCACACAAAGGAAAAGAGGGCTTTGATTTACCACTGTGGCTATGAAGGAATGATGTCTTTCTGGGCAGCTCATTTAAAAGGCTAATCTGTGCCATTAATGCCATTATGGTAAGGACGTGTAGCAATCATTTTGATTGCTCTCATTAGCCGGACGCTGGGTGATCAGGTGATCGCTCACAGCAGCCGGCCACCGGGTGATCAGCTGATCGCTTACAGCAGCCGGCCACCGGGTGATCAGCTGATTGCTCACAGAAGGCAGCCGCCGGGCGATCAGCTGAGCAAACAAGCAGACTAGCAGAGATTAACTCCTCCACTATATCAACAAGGTCATCATGTGGCCCTTGCTCAAAATTTTTAGAGGGTCATCAGGACGCCCTCTCTCCAAATTTTAAGAGGGTAAACAGGTGGCCCTCAGTCAAACTCTTTAAAAGCCAATCAGGCTTCCCTGTCTCAAAATATTTTGAGTATCATCAGGTTGTGCTTGCTCCAAATTTTAGAGGGTTATCAGGTGGTCCTTACACCAAATTTTAGAGGGTCATTATTTGGCCCTTGCTCCAAATTTTTAGAGGATCAATAGGCTGCCCTTGCTCTAAATTTTAAAGTATAAACAGGCGTCCCTCAGTCAAAATCTTTAGAGGGTCATCAGGCGAGCCTTGCTTCAAATTTTAAGAGGGTCATTAGGTGGCCCTCAATCCAAATTTTAAAGAGGGTAGAGAGGCGAGTCTCTGTCAAAATCTTTTGAAGGTCCTCAGGCAGCACTCTCTCCAGGTTTAAATGTTTTTCAGCTCTTACAATAATTGCATATATGCTACTAGTCTAGGAGTCCCATTCCTTAAAAATTGAGAAAAAAAATATTTTTTGAGGCCCTCCTCTACGTGTCTTCCAGGGTTTATTGCAGTCCCTCCTTCTCATTTATGTCAGCCCTTACACTTAGTCATAGGATTTATGAGTCTAGAAGTCCCACTACTTAATAATTTGAAAAGAATGTGTATGAGGCCCTCCTTTATGTCTAATACAGGGTGTATCAGAGTCCCTCTTTCTTCTAATTTTTGGCAGTTCACACATTATCCACATAGGCTTTGTGAGGTTCAAAGTCCCTCCTTCATAAATTAAACAAGGTATGTCTGACCACACTACATGCCCAGATAAAGTAGTAAAATGTTAAAATTATATTTACCAGTGACTACCGGTGGGTGTAGTTTTATTTCCACATCTACTATGTCATCTACTGTCATAGGTATAGTCATAGGTAATGGGGAAATACGGTAAGAGAGATGGCCCCATGATTAAGGGGTGGAGGAGGCATGTTTTTTTTTCTCTTTTTAATGTTGCCTTACATACTAATCATTATGCAGGAAAGAATGTTTCCTAAAAAAGTTTCCTTTAAAATACATATTATCTTTGGTTTTGTGTTTTTTATTGTCAGTCCGTAAAGGTGGAGTAATTCTCTGGAAACATTGCTCCCAGCAGCGACCTGGGAGTCAGAGATGTATCCAAGCATCTTCCCCATTCTGTTTCCATTCTATTTCAGTGCTGTTTCCATCCATTTCAGCAATTGTCATGCCCCTCACAGCCTACTGGTAGGGTCCTCCAGAAAAATTGCAATTTGTTTGTCAAAAATCTCATTTTTCAATAGTACAGTTTGGAATGTTGGTACTGTGCACACTTTGCAAAACACAATATTTTGAGTAGAGGTTGTTTTTATGCTGTTTTTCATTGTTATATAGGTTTTTGGTTGGTCCCCATATTGCAGTGCACTTCATTTTTTTATTTTTCCATCTGTCTTGATTTTTGGCGATTGGTGGCTGTTCACACATTGCCATCCAGCCTTGTCCACAGGCTATATATTCTAATCAGCATGTGCTTGGGCCTATCCCGCCCACAACCATGAATTAGTCATGGAGACGAATCTGAAAAGCACCAGGTACGTGCTGTGCAGTCCTATTTTTGCATATGTGAGGCCGCATGGCACACTTTAAATAAAAAATATTGTAGTGTAGGACTGCCTCAAGAGATTTGCTGTGACGTGGCCAGGTAGCTCGAAAAATTGCAATTTTTTGCCAAAAATCTCATTTTTCAATAGTACAGTTTGGAATGTTGATACTGTGCACACTTTGCAAAACACAATATTTTGAGTAGAGGTTGTTTTCCTCCAGACAAATGTTGGAGTTTCCCATTGACCTCCATTAGACTTATAACTTAAATCAAGCCCATCCAGGCACACGACCTGCTCGATTTGCGTTTTGAGCACTGAAGAATTTTAGTGCTTGCTCATCACTAGTGCTTAATCAAACTGGAAGCACTTCTCCCACCTAAACACTGCCCCATCGATTGAACTTACTGCCCTAAATGAACTGGTAAGATACATGACAGATAGGACCTTGTTAGAGATTTTTCCAGGAGCTACAGTTTATGTCCCTGGCTACTGTATTATACTTTTTTTTACTATTTCGGTTTACATGGATATTACTGAGTTTTACTTTTTTATTACAACATAAATTAAAAATGTAATTTCAAATTGTTATAGTCATATGAAAAAGTTTGGGCACCCCTATTAATGTTAATTTTTTTTCGTTATAAGAATTTGGGTTTTTGCAACAGCTATTTCAGTTTCATATATCTAATAACTGATGGACTCAGTAATATTTCTGAATTGAAATGAGTTTTTTTGTACTAACAGAAAATGTGCAATCTACATTTAAACTAAATTTGACAGGTACATAAGTATGGGCACCTCAACATAAAAGTGACATTAATATTTTGTAGATCCTCCTTTAGCTAAAATCACAGCCTCTAGTCGCTTCCTGTAGCTTTTAATGAGTTCCTGGATCCTGGATGAAGGTATATTTGACCATTCCTGTTTACAAAACAATTACAGTTCAGTTAAGTTTGATGGTCGCCGAGCATGGACAGCACTCTTCAAATCATCCCACAGATGTTCAATGATATTCAGGTCTGGGGACTGGGATGGCCATTCCAGAGCATTGTAATTGTTCCTCTGCATGAATGCCTGAGTAGATTTGGAGCCATGTTTTGGATCATTGTCTTGCTGAAATATCCATCCCCTGCATAACTTCAACTTCGTCACTGATTCTTGCACATTATTGTCAAGAATCTGCTGATACTGAGTTGAATCCATGCGACCCTCAACTTTAACAAGATTCCCGGTGCCGGCATTGGCCACACAGCCCCAAAGCATGATGGAACCTCCGCCAAATTTTACTGTGGGTAGCAAGTGCTTTTCTTGGAAAGCCGTGTTTTTTTGCCTCCATGCATAACGCCTTTTTGTATGACTAAAAAACTCAATCTTTGTTTCATCAGTCCACAGGACCTTCTTCCAAAATGTAAGTGGCTTGTCCAAATGTGCTTTTGCATACCTCAGGCGACTCTGTTTGTGGCGTGCTTGCAGAAACGGCTTCTTTCGCATCACTCTCCCATACAGCTTCTCCTTGTGTAAAGTGCGCTGTATTGTTGACCGATGCACAGTGACACCATCTGCAGCAAGATGAAGCTGCAGGTCTTTGGAGGTGGTCTGTGGATTGTCCTTGACTGTTCTCACCATTCCTCTTCTCTGCCTTTATGATATTTTTCTTGGCCTTCCACTTCTGGGCTTAACAAGAACTGTACCTGTGTTCTTCCATTTCCTTACTATGTTCCTCACAGTGGAAACTGACAGTTTAAATCTCTGAGACAACTTTTTGTATCCTTCCCCTGAACAACTATGTTGAATAATCTTTGTTTTCAGATCATTTGAGAGTTGTTTTGAGGAGCCCATGATGCCACTCTTCATAGGAGATTCAAATAGAACTACTTGCAAGTGGCCACCTTAAATACCTTTTCTCATGATTGGATACACCTGCCTATGAAGTTCAAAGCTCAATGAGGTTACAAAACCAATCTAGTGGTTTAGTAAGTCAGTAAAAAGTAGTTAGGAGTGTTCAAATCAAGAAATTGATAAGGGTCCCCATACTTATGCACCCGTCAAATTTAGTTTAAATGCAGATTGCACATTTTCTGTTAGTACAATAAACCTCATTTCAATTCATAAATGTTACTGAGTCCATCAGTTATTAGATATATGAAACTGAAATAGCTGTTGCAAAAACCCAAATTGTTATAAAGAAAAAAGGTTAACATTAATAGGGGTGCCCAAACTTTTTCATATGACTGTACACCAGCAATTACCAGTTTATTCCATACGCATCAATCCATTTTGCAAGAAAAAGTTGCGATAAATTGCAATCACTTTAGAAGTATGTGTAATTCCATGATATTTGGTATGAAATTGCATAATACCAATATATTCTGTTTTTTCCATCTAGAACAAAAACCAGCATAGGAAAAGGCACATAGGCATCAAATTATTTGTTGAAATACGAGTGCACATGAATGTATACTATGCCTGTTGTTGGACAGACTAGTTATTTGTGATCTGGAAATTATTCTCTTTGATGTATAAGGAAATAATTCCAATTACTATGTTTTTCAGGGCAGGATGTTTCTTGAATACTTCACATTGATCCAACAAGGCACGCAGGCTGTGAGTATGGAACCACATGCTCTGGCAAAATGTGACTTACACAAATAGGACAATATTAAGATTCCTGGCCAGAGAGCAAAGAGAGTTCACGAGATTCCTGAAAAATGCAGATGACTGGGAAGGACTTTTATCGCAAAGTATATCTTACAGTGGAAAACAGTCAGGACACTGAATCTTTAGATATATACTCTTTATCTGCTAATCCATTGTGTTTCTTTTTTATTTTTAAAAGGATTTTCTATGTTAGCGGGCTATTTTTTTAAAGCAGAGCTTTAAATACTTTTCCCAGCGTTTGTTAGATTTTGGCAGTCTGCAGTCAATAGAGGGAGTTCATTGCAAACTGTTCACACATTGAACTCGTTGATAAAATAGTCCACACCCCAATCTTATGCTACTTTTGATGGTAGAATGTTTATGATCCTTTTATAACATCAAGACAATTATTAAATAAGGCAGATATTAATCAGATCCAATAATGCAGCTCTCCAATAATTGTAGTTCAATTGTAATTCACATTGCAATATGTAAACAATTTGTATACATCTAGAAAGTCTGGAAGACCTATAGACAAAATGCCGATGGGGGAACCCATGTGTGGACAATTGTGTCTAACTATGTTGTCATATCTAATGAAACCAAGGGAAATATTTGCATGGGGGGAGTCATATGTTGTGTGTGTATGTGTTTCAATGGGTTTGTGCACTTAAGCTGAATTTAGACATCTGGATGTCAAGGACTTTTTTTCTGGACTGATTGTAGGTCTTCTGACCTGAACTAAATAATTTCCTACATTCCTTTAAGTTTTTTGAGTTCAGATCATGAGACCCGCAGTCAGTCCTGAAGTCACTGTCCATACTCAGACTATGATTTACAGACATCTAAATTCGGCCTGAGGCTGAAACTCAATTTTGTGATTTAGTGGATGTTATCGGTGGAAAGGTGATCAAATTACTTTCCTCAACACTGAAATTGACACAACACCAAAATGGAAAAGTCCTGGAATTATGGAAATCACAAGATTAGTAAACATGTTAATGATATGCACATGTGGAAACATTTCAAGTTATTCAATGTAGATTATGAGCACCACACACTGTAATACACACACACACACACACACACACACACACACACGCCTTCGCTGCTATGGGTTATTAATGGTTGTATGACGTATGTTACGTTATGCGGAGGTGACTTGGGCATGCAAATCATCAAAACCCACAGCTTGCAGCTCTCTTTGCAATTGCTGACCAATGACGTCCCAAATGGGAGACAAGTCCAGAGATGCTCCATGTCATGGTAGCACATTTAAGCCAGGCAGAACGAGCAGCATGTATCCTGGTGTTGCCTTATTGAAAAACAATTTTTGTGAGACTTTTAAGAAATGTCCATACCTCTGGTTCAACAAATTATTGTTGCTGTACTGCAAGTAAAATTACACGTCACATGCCAATCCTAAAGCATTAAGCAGGGCCTACAAAAACAGTGAGAAGATGTTTGCATGATAATGGGCTACGAGTTAGAAGTCCAGTTATCATGGTGCACAGAAAGATTGAAATGGAGGCTGGAATGGAGGTCTGTCCTCTTTAGGGATGAGTCTCACTCTTATCTTTGATGCAGTGAAAGCCACAGATAGGTATGTAAAACAAACAGGCAAACCAATGAAAAGGTCTTCAGAAGGGACATCACACCGCTCCTACTCCCAGGACTATAGTGTGTAGTGACAATGTAAGGTAGCCAAACCCCTCTGATCTTCATTCCAGGGACACAAACGGCTCAGTGCTACATTGATTTTGTCATAACTCTAGTGGTACAGCCATGTCTCTAAAGTATCCAAGGGGCTGTTTTTCAACACCACAACCCAGGCTTCATGTTGCTTGCTACAACGGCCCACAGCATCTTGACTTGTTTCTTATCTGGGACGTCATTGGTTGTCAATTGCAACGGGATCTGCCAGCAGTGGATCTTGATGATTTTCATGCTCAAGTGCATTCAGCATGGCAAAGCATTCCTTAGACAACCATTTATAATTTGTCATTATTTCATTTCTAGCATGCCAAAGCATTTAATTGCATTTTGTTCTGAACGTGATGGTCTTACTTGATAATGAATAAATATAGTTGTAAAAAAAAAATCCATTCTTTCATTATTTGCTTATCATTAACATTTCTATCAATCCTGTGATTTTCATATCTACATGACTTTTTCATCTTCATGTTTCAATTTCAATGTAAAACTTAGCTTTATGCATACCATTACAACTTTATTACATTTATGTATTTTATAATTTCAAGTTTGATTTAAAACATTTATTCATCTAGCAGCTTTCAGCACCAATCACATTTCAGCTTGACTTGTTATTTGAGTGGAATACAATAAGATGAGCAACTACCAGACATGTTTGGCACCTGTGATCAAAGAGGGAAACAACAAGATTACCAGTCAATGGGACTATTCACACAACTGTCACACATCTTTAATGTATCAGGGACAGTGTGCCTAATGACCCCAACAAGAGAAAACTTAGTGCATGTCCTATTCTGATGTATTCAGACTCGGATATTGAAATCTAAGGGGCTCTGTTAAAAAAAGATTGTACACAAAATCCATTAATGAACAGGAAAAAGACTTATGTCCAGCGCAATGACCAGAAATCAGATAATAAAATTTCCAGGATTTATTTGATGCTTAGCGAATTCATAAAATCAGACACTTACAATACATGTAAAAGTCAAGCTGACACTCCAGGGGGGAAAAAATGGTATGACAACATCGACGCGTTTCAACTACATGAGTGTAGTCTGACACACGTATTTTTCTTGAGTAACCACACCTTAAAGTCCGGCTGCAGAAGGTTCAGATCCCAACATACAAAGGGGTGAGCTGATTTTTTTTCTTTTTTCTTAGAATCCATTAATGTGCCATAGTTTTTTAAAAAAACAAAAAAGAATGTCACAAATGTATAAAAAGGATGCTGATTCAGTTATATGTTATATATTTAGATATAATAAAATACAATTAAACACATAGTTAGACGAACAGGTCCAGGTCCACCTGATGAGGCCATAGACCAACCCAGACGGCCTACAAAGGAAAATAAAGACTTACATGATGAGCATGAATACTATATGGAGATATAAAAGCTTAGCTACAATTGAATCCTAATACTATAGTATAAGGCAGTAGTCACTAACCTTTCTTACCTTTAGAGCCACCTTAAGCCGTAAAAGAGGGTCGTGAGCCGTATCTATATCCCTCAGGCCAGTCACGCTCAGATCTTGCCTCCCCTCCCACAGTAGTGACACTCAGAGCTTCCATTACTAGTATAATGAATTCTAAAGCCGTCACACTAAGGAAGTATATTTATATCCAGGGGTGCTCATCTTACCCCCCATTCAGTAGTCTCTCATCAAGCATTCCCACTACATTATTACATCCAGTTTTATAGAATCCTCAACCTGGAGATTGAATGATACTGCCAGTTAAACATTCAGATATTCTGTACTATGCATGGCTACTCACAAAAGTTATGATTTGGAAATTTGCTCTTAATAACTCTTTGCTAGGCTGGTGAGAATGCACCAAGCTGTCAGATAGGCGTGAGACACAAATCATAAGCTGCACCAAACAGGACAACATGTTCGAACTATATACTGTATCACAGGTCCGGAAGCAACATGTGACCCCTGACCACAGGTTGGGGACCCCTGGGATAAGATGCACATAAATGCATAAAACTCAAATGTTAACTCCAAAATAATACAATGCAGTTTCAATTACCACATAATAAAGAGAATATCAGTATAGAAAGATCATGAACTATCCCACACCTACTGAGGTTAAAGTTCCACTTGCTCTCAGTTGCGTTAAACAGAATTTACTTTTTACAGTGTTCTGCAAAACATAAGTGGCTGATCTGAGTATTTTGGTTTAATATACTGTATATGTAAATACCATGTTTCCACGAAAATAGGACACTAATTTAGATCATTTTTGCCTTGAAAAATGCACTAGGGCTTATTTTTGGGGTAGGAACCACAGGTTGGGGGTAAGTTTACCCCTCCCCCAAAATGCAGACTCTCCCAGGAGAATCATGCTTACCAGACCCTGGATGTCTGCGTCGCTCCCAGGTCCTTTACTTCTCCACAGCGGTTCTCACCTGTGTCAGGCTGGCTGACACTCACACACATCTCACACATATACACACACATGTACACACACACTCCTTTCAGCAGACAAGGGGTGCTGGGAGGCTGTGAACGTGAGGACCGGTAGTGGAGTTAATCGAGGAGTATGGTATCACTGGATGTATGTGTGTCGTGTGTGTGCGTTCTGTGCTGCCCCCATGCCAGCACCCGGTGCTGCTCGGATCCGGGTCTTCTGGGGAGGTGGCTCGCGGGTCTCCGGACCCGGGGGTCTCACGGACATGCCGAATAAAAAGTGGGGACGTAGATGTATGGGCTAAGCCGTACTAAGTTTGTGATGCCACCCACGGTGCATGGTGAAATGGGACACCACCGCTGCTGTTGTGGGGCACCCGGGGGAGATGTTGTGGCAGCTAGTTATTAAACCCTCCATGGGTAGAGATGGTTGCCCCGGGACCTGGTTTCTCTGTGCAGGGTATAGCGACCGCAGGGAGTGTTTGTTTACTCACAGTTAATAAACCACACGAGTATTTTGGTAAACCAAAGGTGCTGGTGGCCGGTGCCGTGGCCGGTTGCATTCGGGTCCCCCACCCGGCTGGTGGTCTCTATCCTTCTCTCTGCACTGTTTTGTGTAAGGTGGACTTCCTAGTGTGAAACTCAGGAGTCTGCTCCCGGCTGAATGTGGCCTAAGGAGCCGTGCCCGCAGACACTGGCCCGTTGGATCTATGGGCCCTGGCGGTAACCTCCTATCCCTATCGGTGGGCTATTGTCTTCTATGAGGGACTTTGGGTGGGACAGGACCTCTAGTCCTGGCCTCAATCGGTGAATTAACCAGTCCGCTTGGTTCCGGTTCTGGCTTCAGGGTCCGAGTACCCCTCTTTGTGCTACGGTTTCCGGGTCGGTTCCCCGTGTCGGTACCGGCGAGCTTCAACCCTGTTCCGGTCCACCTCGGTTCTGCCGAGCCATCTTCCCGTCTCCTGCTGACGGAGACCACCATCTGCCTCCTAACCAGTGGCACCAGGGCTCCTACCCTGGTACCGTTCAACTTGACCTTTCCTGCTGAAGCTACACTTAGCTCCAGCCCACACTCCTCTCCAAACTGAACTCTAAGCTGATCTGCTTGCTTTCATGCCCCGGGCTGTCTAGACCCCTGGGTGGGCATGTCCAACCGCCTGGTCTCGCCCACTGGTGTGTCTATCTTTCCCTAAGAGGGGGTGACTAGGGTTTCTAGGTTGGCTGTGTGTTTCCTAGTGAGGGAAGGTGTTTTGCGGGGGCCTATTTGTGACTACCTGATTTTGCCAGAGCATCACACGTTGCACCACAGGTCCTTAAGTTCCACAGCATTCTGGTCTGGTGAGTATGATTGCGAGGTCTGTCTTCTCTCTTCTGCGGTTGTCTGCTTTATTTTATGGAGTGTCCTGCGATATTCTTGAACTTTTTTTGCTGCATGGACACTTCATTATTGAACCAAGACTAGGGCTTATTTTCAGGATAGGGCTTAAATGTATGCCTTACTCCGAAAATGTGTAAAACTACTGCTAGGGCTTATTTTCGAGCTTGGTCTTATTTTCGGGAAAAATGATAGTAAAGATGAGAAGATCAATCAATCCGTGAAGGATCAACTTATTTCCTGAAATTCACAGGTTAATATGAATTCAAACACTCAAATTTGATTTGTGAAGGGCACAAACAAAATGTCAGCGACATTTCACACACTGCTAAAATTTCAGAGAATGGGCTCAAGATTTTAGGCACGGTCTCACAGACTTCCCTATTAAGCACAGCAGCTATCACTTTATATGGTTTAGCCCAGCACAGTCGATATAAAAGATGGGGTCAGCCAATGAATATCATTTGAGGCTTTTTCAGGATAGGGGTAGGAGGTCAGAGCGCACAGCTCATTCTCTATAGAAATAGAAAAAGGCCTTTGCTAATTGTGAGGTACTACTACAGTGATGAATCACATTGAAAATGGGAGTGGCAGTCTAGGTCTATGAATAATAAACCAATATTTTTTCCCGGTGTAATTTCTCATTATTACACATAACGTAATTTATGGTTTGAACTCTTTGTATGTATGGATTGGATGGTTTGTTACTGACATCTGGTTAGAGCACCTTTAGAATTATATTTACTTAAAAAATTGGTAATGTATTCAATACTTATTTCACCCGCTGTCTGTCTTTTTATTATTTCATCTTTTGTAACCTTTTTAAACACTGTTCACTTTTTGTATATTAAATAGAAATATGTTATCGGTTTGTTCCCCGTTGTTCTAAATGAACACACAAACCCTGATGAAGGTGACTATAGCTTTCTTTTGTTACCCTATGTAGGCCAAAGTGCAAGAAGAGTGTTTGGTAAAGGTGCAAGGCATGTGTGCTTGTGTGTGACCCAGCTCAGGCGTAATGCTGACCTATCAAAACAAAACATTATGGCAGCGAAAAGTGAAATGTGAACTTGGGAACTAATTGTGGGGTGAGTTTAGCTTATTGCGACAGGTGAATGTACCGCCCCTGTGTCAGCGGCCAAGCCGCTCGGATCCGGAACCGCAGTGGCTCGAGGGGTCTCCAGACCCGGGGGTTCGCGCGGTAACTCGAGTTTGAAAAGGGGGGTATGTACAGGGGAGTTAGAAGTTCGTGACGCCACCCACGGTGCGTGGTAAGGTGAGATACCACCGCTGATGTTGGTGGGGGAGCCCGGTGGAAGTGGTATGGCAGCAAGGTGTTTTTAACCCCTCCGTGGGTAGGGGGTTTGTGCCCTGGGGCCCGGTGACGGTGCTGGGGGTGCCAGTGGGAAAAGGAAGGGTCTCTGTGTACTCACTCAGTCCAAGAACATTGACACCGACAGCTTGTAAGCCAAAGTTCTGAGCACCACTGCAGCAAGGAGGGAGCACGCTTGGATCCGTGCCCTGGGTGTTGCTTGCTAGCCTGTGGCCTTTTCCGTGGCACCTTTTCACTTGTTGGACCCTATAGTCTGGAACTAATTGTGGACCGCTCACCCGTATGGCTAACGAAGTGAGCTTGCTCTCAGGGTTCACGCTTGGGATTTTCTGGACTGTGTTTGGGAAAGTCCTATCCCATTGGTGCGCTAGTACCCCGATTTTGGAGTGGGTGAGGGATGAATCTTGAAGACTTCACCCCCGTCGAGTAAGTTACCAGGTCGCTTCAAGCTACTTCCTGGCCTAGGGTCTGCGTACCCCGTCATGCCCTGGCCCCTGCCCGGAGATGGCTCAAGGCCTCCGGCTGCCCTCCTTGGCAATCCGTGCCCCTTGACACGATCCCCTGCGACTGGGGTTCCAGCTCCTACCAGGCCCAGACCAACGTCTGCCACCTAGTAGACTCAAGGAGCCCTGCTCCTGACTTCCTCTCTCGCTCCTCCACATGACAACTCTTTTTTCACTTTTTCACTTTCCCCTACCAACACCCCAAGTAAGCAGCCCTATTCCCTTCAGGCCCCCAATTGTGTGCCTGGTGGGTAAGGTGTAAAGTGTTCCTAGGGTTTTGACTGGCTCTGATTTTAGCAACACCAAAGGACAAGGATCCTTAACCAAGGAGGATTGGATACCATGCAGAAGGGCAGGTTGCACAATACCCTGTGACGACCTGATAGGCCAGGGCGTCACAAATGCATGAGCGAGTGTGGGAAGCAGAGTTCCCTTTACAGTAGCATTTAAGGCACCTGTGTTGCTATTCCTGACAAATTAACGTTAACGGTAGGTGTGTTCCTGACAATTGATGGCGGCAGTAGGTGTGTTTCTGAAAAATTGGTGGTGCTGTAGTTGTATTCCTGACAAATTGGTGGCAGCGGTAGATGTGTTCCTGATAAATTGATGGTGGCGGTAGATGTGTTCATGACAAATTGGTGGCAACAGTAGGTGTGTATCTGACACATTGTTAGAGTAGCTGTGTTCCTAACAAATTAGTCATTGATTTGATGTTCTCTTGCCAATGTCCTGATGAAGGGAGCTGTATCTCCAGAAACGCGTAGACTGGTGCATGTTATTAAAGAAGCATTAATCTCTTCCTGGATCCATTGAGTCCTTGGCGCGGAATTAAGACCCTTCTTCTAGCACTCTCTGTTATCACCTAACAAATTAGTGGCAGAGTAGTTGTGTTCCTGACACATTGGTGGCCGCGGTTGGTGTGTTCCTGAGAAATTGGTGGTGGTAGTAGATGTGTTCCTGATAAATTGGTGGCTGTGTAGTTGTGTTCCTGACAAATTGGTGGTGGCGGTAGGTGTGTTACTGATAAATTGGTGGCTGTGGTAGGTGTGTTCCTGACAAATTGGTGGCAGCAGTTGGAGTGCTCCTGACAATTTGGTGGTGGCAGTAGGCATGTTGCTGACAAATTGGTGGTGGCAGTAGGCGTGTTCCTGACAATTTGGTGGTTGCAGTAGGCGTGTTCCTGAGAAATTGGTGGTGGCAGTGGGAGCTTTTCTGACAATCCATCTAACCACATAGATACTGTGGTTGACCACAGTATCTAAGGGCTTAAGTGGCAGAATCAGTTATCTCCAATTCAGGCAATTGCAATGACATATCAGCAATATATTACACAGAAATCTGCTGTAGATGTTGGACCACACCAAGGTCCAATTACAATTTATGTAATAGTGGAGTGGAGTGTTTTTTTTTACATTGACCATGCTTTGGGATTACAATTAAAATAAATACTGTATTTTTTTCTATAAAATAAATGTAAGCTATCGCACACATATGTGGAGGTGAAGGGAATGCAAACACATTACTCGCAAAGTACTTGATAACAGTGAGAAATTCCCCAATAAATCTGCTGTATGGATTCCACATGCATTTAATTGGCATGAACCCACATCTCTAGGGAACAGAGTTTCCTCTCAGCTCCTTTTTCTGCTCTTTAAGAATAAAACCCTTTATTTTAGGCACAGGAAGCAATCTATTCACTTTCCCAACTGAAAGAGGGCTTGTGAGGACATATAATGCTTTGAAATAGCAAAACGTTCAAGAGATTTTCTCCTGGCAACTGGCATCTGGTTCTGTAATCCAGGAGGTATTTGTTTATAGAAAGTCATGTTTCAAACATGAAGCAACTCTTAATGAAGTCTAACATGAACTGAAATGTTCAACATTCGAAATGCCTACATTTCCCAACATTTTCTGCAACTCAAGGAAGCTAACATGGTCACCCTGATTATGAGATGTAACCTAAACTCAGCCTTTCAGACTCTTTAAAAGGGTCTCAAACACAATTGCCTGTACAGTACAATGAATCATTCCCTAAATCAAACCGGTTATACCCTCTCCCTATAGTCAATTTTTCATTTTTTGTGCTTTTGCTCTTTCTTACTTTCCTTTTAGAGAAAAAAAAATATATTTCTGAGTGAGGGCTTGTTTGTGTGGGATAGGTTCTAGCTTTGAATAACACCTTTTATTCCGCCAAATAATGTATTGAAAAACAACAGAATAAAAAAATGAAGTGAAGTGAAATAGTGAAAATAAAATGCATCTCCACCACTGATGGAGTTTTGTTTTTTTACGGCATTTAGTATTCGTGAAAAGTGACCTGGCAGGATAATTACAGTATGTCATAAGTATGGTGTTTAATGATTGGCGAACCCACAAATACCCAGCGGTAAAAAAAATTAAAAAAAAAGACGTGCGGTCCCCCAAATTTTGATACACAGCCATGATAAAGCTAACAGCTTGGGGTTGGTATTCTTATGTTGGTGAGGCCCATGGTCATTGGGCCCCCCAAGAGCCTAAAAATAGCAGCCTGCACCTGCCCAGAATTGTCCATCCATTAGATGCGGCAATTCCAGCAATTAACCCGGCTCATCCTGGTTGCACTGATGGACCGCTGGACCTCTCCGTCATGGGCTCCAGCCGATCCCGGATAGTTCAGAGATCAGAACCGGTGGGGTTCTCTGTGAGTCCTTCCTCCCTGTGCTGTGTTCTGTGGGTCCCTGCAACCTGAAGCTTCGCTGGGACCCGAGTCCTGGGAATGGTTCCGTTCCTGTCCCGTATTGCAGGCAGCGCGAGTGCGTCGCTGGTGCCGTCCGTTGGTTACACCTCCTGGCTCTATATGCTGCTTTGCCCTAAGCACTTTAGGTGGACCAGGAGATGTGCAATTCCTTGCTCGGCGGATTCTGCAGGCAGGCCGTAAAATGCCCACCAGCCTAGGGCTCCGCACCCTGAGGTGTGCGCTGGTCCTGAAGAAGCTATGAGCTTTCTCCTTGGAAACTGTGTTCTCCTGTGTCTCACATATCTCTTGTCCTTTGCTGTACTGAGCGTCAGTGTCTCGCTCTCCCCCTCTTCTGGTCCTGGGTCAAATTCCACCAACCGCCCATCCCCAGGACTAGTCTTTTGCAACTCTCCTTCTCCCTTCTCTCTCCTCAGACTGCCTGCGTGTGTGTCTGTGCCACCCCCGTGCCAGCAGCTGTGCTGCTCGGATCCGGATCTGCGGTATGGCTCGAGGGACTCTGCCGGACCCGGCGGTCGCGCGGACACTTCGAATAAAAGGGGACGTATTTGTACGGGATTTGCTGTAATTAGTCCGTGACGCCACCCACGGTGTGTGGTGAGATGTGGCACCACCACTGCTGTTATGGGGTACCCGGGGCGATGGGATGGCAGCTGGATATTAACCCCTCCGTGGGTAGGGATGGATGCCCCGGGGCCCAGGGTTGTGCAGGGTTGCAGGGGCCAGTAAACTTACAGTTTGGTTGTCCTGGTGCTGGACGAAGTTGCACTGATGTGTGGAGTCAATAAACACAAAGTCCTTTTGGTAAACCAAGGTGTTGGTGGCCGCCCGTATCTGATCCTACACCCGGGCTAGTAGTCAATGTCTCTCTCCTCTGCATGCTTTGTGTTGTGTGTTGGACCTCCCGGTGTGAAACACGGGGGTCTGCTCCCGGTCCTTTGGTTGGGAGCCTTGCCTGCTGACGCTGACCCTTTGGATTTACCGGGCCCTGGCGGATGCCCTATCCCTCACGGTGGTTGGTTGTCTCTTTTCGGGACTTAGGTTGGGACAGGACCTACAGTTAGGTCCAGAAATATTTGGACAGTGACACAAGTTTTGTTATTTTAGCTGTTTACAAAAACATGTTCAGAAATACAATTATATATATAATATGGGCTGAAAGTGCACACTCCCAGCTGCAATATGAGAGTTTTCACATCCAAATCGGAGAAAGGGTTTAGGAATCATAGCTCTGTAATGCATAGCCTCCTCTTTTTCAAGGGACCAAAAGTAATTGGACAAGGGACTCTAAGGGCTGCAATTAACTCTGAAGGCGTCTCCCTCGTTAACCTGTAATCAATGAAGTAGTTCAAAGGTCTGGGGTTGATTACAGGTGTGTGGTTTTGCATTTGGAAGTTGTTGCTGTGACCAGACAACATGCGGTCTAAGGAACTCTCAATTGAGGTGAAGCAGAACATCCTGAGGCTGAAAAAAAAAGAAAAAATCCATCAGAGAGATAGCAGACATGCTTGGAGTAGCAAAATCAACAGTCGGGTACATTCTGAGAAAAAAGGAATTGACTGGTGAGCTTGGGAACTCAAAAAGGCCTGGGCGTCCACGGATGACAACAGTGGTGGATGATCGCCGCATACTTTCTTTGGTGAAGAAGAACCCGTTCACAACATCAACTGAAGTCCAGAACACTCTCAGTGAAGTAGGTGTATCTTTCTCTAAGTCAACAGTAAAGAGAAGACTCCATGAAAGTAAATACAAAGGGTTCACATCTAGATGCAAACCATTCATCAATTCCAAAAATAGACAGGCCAGAGTTAAATTTGCTGAAAAACACCTCATGAAGCCAGCTCAGTTCTGGAAAAGTATTCTATGGACAGATGAGACCAAGATCAACCTGTACCAGAATGATGGGAAGAAAAAAGTTTGGAGAAGAAAGGGAACGGCATATGATCCAAGGCGCACCACATCCTCTGTAAAACATGGTGGAGGCAACATGATGGCATGGGCATGCTTGGCTTTCAATGGCACTGGGTCACTTGTGTTTATTGATGACATAACAGCAGACAAGAGTAGCCGGATGAATTCTGAAGTGTACCGGGATATACTTTCAGCCCAGATTCAGCCAAATGCCGCAAAGTTGATCGGACGGCGCTTCATAGTACAGATGGACAATGACCCCAAACATACAGCCAAAGCTACCCAGGAGTTCATGAGTGCAAAAAAGTGGAACATTCTGCAATGGCCAAGTCAATCACCAGATCTTAACCCAATTGAGCGTGCATTTCACTTGCTCAAATCCAGACTTAAGACGGAAAGACCCACAAACAAGCAAGACCTGAAGGCTGCGGCTGTAAAGGCCTGGCAAAGCATTAAGAAGGAGGAAACCCAGCGTTTGGTGATGTCCATGGGTTCCAGACTTAAGGCAGTGATTGCCTCCAAAGGATTTGCAACAAAATATTGAAAATAAAAATATTTTGTTTGGGTTTGGTTTATTTGTCTAATTACTTTTGACCTCCTAAAATGTGGAGTGTTTGTAAAGAAATGTGTACAATTCCTACAATTTCTATCAGATATTTTTGTTCAAACCTTCAAATTAAACGTTACAATCTGCACTTGAATTCTGTTGTAGAGGTTTCATTTCAAATCCAATGTGGTGGCATGCAGATCCCAACTCGCGAAAATTGTGTACCTGTCCAAATATTTCTGGACCTAACTGTATAATCCTGCCCTCAGCCCTCAATTGGTTAATTAGCTAGGCCGTTGGTTTCGGTCCTGGCTTCAGGGTCTAAGTACCCTCTTGTGTGCACGGTTTCCGGGTCGGTTCTCCGGTGTTGGTACCGGCGGGCTACATCCCTGCCCCGGTCCACCTCGGATCTCCGGCAGCCATCTTCCCGTCTCCTGCTGACACTGGCCACTGTCTGTCACCTAGCCAGTACGCCAGGGCTCCAACCCCGACCCCTGTCAACTAGCACCTCCAAACTCTCAAACAAACTGACTGCTTTCCCACCCCCGGGTGCACACACTGCACATTCCCGGAGGTGAAGTTGCAGTCATCTGTAGCACCCACGAAGCAAGGGGTCCAATACTCGTCACCAGGCCAGTGATGTCGAGTCAGGGGGATGTGATGGGTGGCCCTTGCCCCGTTTTGTGGCCCCCGAGGTGTACAATAAGGGGAGGGATGATTGGAGGATGATGGTGGAGGTTTGTCTCATGATGCCACCTGCGGTACGCGGCCAGGGATTAGTCGCCGTTGCTGTCGCTGTGCTCCAGTGTGGATGGTTGTAGCAGCTAAGATGTTTCTGCTCCCCACAGGTAGAGCAGGCCCCGGGGAGTATGATGAGGGGAGTAGTGGGAAATGGCGCCGAAGCGCGGGGCGCCGGCAAGGACAGGTGGACACAGTTTCTGTGGTTTCAAGGTTTTTTTACTCACAGTCCCGGTTGCCACACTCGAAGTATCGGTCACCGCTGTGATGGGCCTCAGTCGATCCCGGATCTGTTGGAGGTCAGACCCGGTACAGTGGACGGTGGGCCCTTCCTCCTTGCGCCTTTAGAAATGGATCCCCATGGCCTGAAGCTACTTGGGGACTTTGGTTCTTGAAAAGTTAACTCCTTTCCAGTATGCAGGTGCTGCGGGTCTGTGGTGGGGCCTGACTTAGATCACAACTCCAGACCCTATGGAGCACTGTGCTTTGGGAACTGTGGTGGCCAGAGGGACATACAGTCCCCCTGGCCTGCAGATTCTGCATCGTTCTCTGCGCTGGTCCCAAGGGAGCAATTAAGCTCTCCCCTCGGCGACCGTATTAACTCCTGCGTCCCACCAGAGCCACCGGTAAAACCCGTCTGCTCCCTTCCTCTCCTGCTGGAGAACTCCTAACTGTTGTGTTGCTCCTAACTCCCCCTGGTGGGTGCTCCACCTCCGGTTCCCTGTCAGTAGTGGGTGGCAGCCCCCCATGTTTGGTGACTACCTTAAGACCCACCACTAGCCCAGTCCCCATTGGGGAGGGCAACCCATTGGTGTGTATGAGTTTGTGTGTTGTGGAACCGGTACCGACCTCCTCTGGATTCAGGATGAGTACCGCACCTTAAATGAGGTGCAGTTCCCTGTTGCGACTGAAGCCTCAGGGGCACCACACATCCTTGGCAGCACGCTCAGAGCCCTCATGTGGGCGAAGCGGCTGGCGTCAGAAGCATCACTGGCATCAGAAAGTGTCAGCCTCAGACCTCTTAAAAGGTGGAAGGAGAAGGTTGGACCCGCCAATCCTTGTGAGTCCATTCAGAACTAAGTGCTTTGTGCTGCAGCTGTTCCTCTTGCGTCTGTCCTGTATAGAGACAGGAAAGACACAGAGAAGGTTGTGGTGAGAGTCGTTTTTTGAATGCTTGTGTGTTTCCTGCCCCTACAGAGGACAACTCCTGTGGTGCAGTCATGAGGGATCACCTGGAAAATAGGGCTAATCAAACATTAGTTTTTTTGTTATTAATTTTTTATTTATTTTTCTTAGTTTTCCTAGTGATCTTCAATCTGCACTTGTTTTGTAGCTTAACTGAGCTTAAAAATGCTGTGCCCAAATTTTACTTTATAATAAATCATAAAATATTGAAAAATCTGCAAACATAATGTTTTGTTGTTTGATGTTTTGTTGCATTTTAGGCGGTTAATGCCATTTCTTCTGAGGTTTTTCCTGTTGGCTTGTTCAAAACACCATGAAAAACTTTGGAAATGTATGGTGTCCAAAAAAATTATGAACTTTTGAAAATATTTGGCTTATGTTGCCATTTTTACTAATCCATATTTTTTTCATTGATGGAGCTGTATGAGGACTTATTTTTAGGTGTTGATTCAAAGTAACAAGTAAGGGCAGGGTTAGACAGTTATATTTTTGCTCTGAGCGCAATCCAGTAGGACATCAGATCGGATTCAGAGCAATGTTAGCCTATGGTGCAGAGCAAATCAGATTTTTTCCTCGGACAGAGTCTGTTCATGGAAACAAAAATCACTGCATGTCCATGTTTGAACCACCGATATATTCAGATTGCACTTGGCCATGCAAATCAGTGAGCCCATGGAAATCATCGTACTGCACTCAGATGACATCTGAGTGCAGTCCAATATCCGTGGACTCACACAATAGATAGGATGGAGACATTTTGTTCTCATCTTCTCCTCACAGTGTGCTTTGATTGTCTCATCTGATGAAATTGGATCACACCAAGCTGAAACTCTGATCAGAGTTTGATCAGTGTCATTTGCATAACCGGCCTGATTCACTTGGATGAGAAAATATACGACGATCTGATAAAACACTAAGGGGTACTTTGCACGCTGCAGCATTGCAAGCCGATGCTGCGATGCCGAGCGCGATAGTCCTCGCCCCCGTCGCAGCTGCGATATCCTTGTGATAGCTGCCGTAGCGAACATTATCGCTATGGCAGCTTCACATGGACTCACCCGCCCTGTGACGTCGCTCTGGCCGGCGACCCGCCTCCTTATTAAGGGGGCGGGTCGTGCAGCGTCACTGCGACGTCACACAGCAGGCAGCCAATAGGAGCGGAGGGGCGGAGATGAGCGGGATGTAAACATCCCGCCCACCTCCTTCCTTCCGCATATCCTACGGAAGCTGTGGTGACGCCGGTAGGAGATGTTCCCTGCTCCTGCGACTTCACACACAGCGATGTGTGCTGCCGCAGGAGCGAGGAACAACATCGGACCGTCGCGTCAGCGTAATTATGGATTACGCCGACGCTGCACCGATGATACGATTACGACGCTTTTGCGCTTGTTAATCGTATCATCGAACCTTTACACACTACGATGTCGCATGCGATGCCGGAAGTACGTCATTTTCAATTTGACCCTACCAACATCGCACCTGCGATGTCGTAGCGTGCAAAGCCCGCCTAAGGGGTACTTTGCACACTACGACATCGCAGATGCGATGTCGGTGGGGTCATGTCGAAAGTGACGCACTTCCTGCGTCACTCTCGACATCGTAGTGTGTAAATCCTAGATGATACGATTAACGAGCGCAAAATCGTTGTAATCGTATCATCGGTGTAGCGTCGGCGAATTCCATAATTACGCTGACGCGACGGTCCGATGTTGTTCCTCGTTCCTGCGGCAGCACACATCGCTGTGTGTGAAGTCGCAGGAGCGAGGAACATCTCCTACCTGCGTCACCGCAGCTCCCATCGGCTATGCGGAAGGAAAGAGGTGGGCGGGATGTTTACATCCTGCTCATCTCCGCCCCTCCGCTCCTATTGGCCGCCTGCCGTGTGACGCCGCATGACCCGCCCCCTTAATAAGGAGGCGGTTTGCCGGCCAGAGCGACGTCGCACGGCAGGTAAGTGCGTGTGAAGCAGCCGTAGCGATAATATTCGCTACGGCAGCTATCACAATGATATCGCAGCTGCGACAGGGGGCGGGGACTATCGTGCTCGGCATCGCAGCATCAGCTTGCGATGTTGCAGCGTGCAAAGTACCCCTAAGGGTAAGTTCACACAGTGCATTTTTCGTGGCGTCTTTGCGAGTTTTTCGGGTGCGTTTTTCCTCAGAAAACTTCATGACTTTTCTTCCCCAGCAAAGTCTTCATTTTTGCTGTCTGTACACTGCGTTTTTTTTAGCTGCGTTTTTGTGCTGCACACAAAAACGCAGCATGTCATGCGTTTTCCACCCATTGAGTTCAATGAGATGTTCAAAAATGCAATGAAAAACGCAAATTGCAAATATAGCTGCGTTTTAGTGCGTTTCTATGACTAAAAACGCAGCTATAAACGCAAGGGGTGGTAGTAAAGTGACATGTACAGGAAGAGGATTCCTTCTGTCAGTAAACACAGAAGCGTGAATGCTCCCGGTACCGCCACCGCTGCTTCAATCTTCCGTGTGGCGCCATGTCCGCTCCCGTGCGGCGCCATGGCCGGGCGGAAGGTGGAAGCAGCTGCGAAAACAAAAGTGAACAGTAAAAAAAAAAATGTCATGCTCACCTGTTTGCAGACTCCGGGTGCCATGTCCGCTCCCAGCTCCTCTCCCGGTACAGCCGCTCCGGCTGTGTGCAGTCTCCCCGGGCACGTCCGATGGCTGCAGGACTTGGCGGTGTGATTACCTGATGCGGTCACCTGACGCATCACCTGATCGTAAGTCTCGCGGTGGTGCCGGCGCCCGGCCGGTTTCACCTATCAGCTGATCCTGCCGTCAGGAGATTTCATCAGCTGATTACCGGCAGCTACTGCAGAGATCGGACGGGATCAGACTCCTGCCCAGGAGCTGCAGGCACATAAGTGAGTATTTTTTATTTTTTTTTGCACTGATGCATCAGCTGATTGTATAAATGGCTTTTATACAATCAGGTGATGTGTGATGTGATTCACGTCCTTTAACCTGACGTCATCTGATCAGTATACCTTCCTGCAAATCGATCAGATGATATTTGATCCGGATTGGATGGTGCGGGACCCTTGACCCAGGATTACTGCGGAGGGGGGTTCTTTATTTCAATAAAGATGGAGTTACTAATTGTGTTGTGTTTTATTTATAATAAAAATATTTTTCTGTGTGTTGTGTTTTTTTATCTTTACTAGAAATTCATGGTGGCTATGCCTAATATTGGCAATAATTTCGGGCTTAGGGCCAACTGATAATATACAGCTAGCCCCAACCCTATTATTACCCAGAAAGCCACCCGTCACCAGGGCAGCTGGAATAGTTGGATACAGCGCCAGAAGATGGCACTTCTATGGAAGTGCCATTTTCTGGGGTGGCTGCGGACTGCCCACGTCATTTTTTTTTTTTAATTATTTCATGAAATTCATGAAATAATTAAAAAAAGGGCTTCCCTATATTTTTGGTTCCCAGCTAGGTACAAATAGACAGCTGCGGGTTGGGGGCAGCCCATAACCTGCCTGCTGTACCTGGCTAGCATACAAAAATATGGCGAAGCCCACGTCATTTTTTTGGGGGGCAAAAAACTCCTGCATACAGTCCTGGATGGAGGATGCTGAGCCTTGTAGTTCTGCAGCTGTCTGCTCTCCTGCATACACTACTGGATGTAGGATGCTGAGCCTTGTAGTTCTGCAGCTGCTGTCTGCTCTCCTGCATACACTATTGGAAGGAGTATGCTGAGCCTTGTAGTTCTGCTCCCCCTGCCTCTCCTTCCAGCATACAGTCCTGTAGGGAGCATGCTGAGCCTTGTAGTTCTGCAGCTGTCTGCTCTCCTGCATACACTAGTGGAGAATGAAGAACATATTGAAGAAGGATATGACATCAGACCTTTTTTTTTGTTTTGTTTTTTTCAACAATCTTTAATGGCATTCTTCACTGATAAAAAACGCATAAAAACGCAGTGAGCAAAAACGCAGCAAAACACAGCAAAGAACGCACCAAATCGCGGCAAAAACGCATGCATGTTTTTTTGCCACGGGTGCATTTATGGGCAGTTTTTGCCGCAAAAAACCCACAAAAACGACGCGTAAAAAAAAAGCAGTGTGTGAACCTAGCCTTACCAGTTATTTAGCTGGTGAACTGGAGCAGTGGCTTCTGGGAGAAAATTACTTTTTATTCTCCCTGTAACCACTCAAATCCAGTTATCACTATACTGTGAGTGCCTTGTAATCACTTCCCAGCACTTGCATACTCTGCACACATACAATGCAGAGAAGGCTGTCAATCATAGTGCCGGGGAGTGATTATAGCCACAGTCACTGTATAGTGTGTGATAATTGTAACTGCTATGTACACTGGCCTGATGACTGGAATGGAGCAACTATAGGGATAATAAAATATTATTGCCTGGACGCCGGCTAAACAGGATTGAAATGCTGAAGATTATCACTTTAATTATAGGTGACAGTTTTTGGAATAGACAGTTTCTCTTTAATAAATACAAATATTTTTACTCCTATAAAGGGAGTACAGAAAAACTAATAACTAAATTGATCATGTGTTACTTTTAATCAAACATCAGATAGAAAAGTGTAAGAATAAAGAAACAGAGATAAAAAGAAACAAATGAATTATACTCACAGTACAGTACATAGCGACATGATACGAATAGTCTAATGCCCTGTCATAGATGTGCTTTCAGTCCTTAGAGGCCAACTGCAGAAGTATACAGGATACTTGTGTTCCCTGAGCTATTAAATCCTCTCCCAATGCAAGGAGACCTGGGAATTTGTAGCCCTTCAGCTTCTTAGAGGGTATAAAGCAGTTAAGGAATTCTGCAATAACCCTGGCTTTTTATGTATGTTAGCACGGGAAGCATAACAGATTTACCATAATATCCTCTGGGTTGTTGCCTAGTAATAAAACCAATGTGCACAGTAACATAAAATGCATGTGCATACTGCCCCTCTATAACAATCACATAAACTATAGAAAGTGAATTTCCATTAACGGTGGGTTCAATTATGTGTGCCCCCTTTTTCCACCTCACATTGGCCCCCCTGGTTTCCTTTCTTTCATTAAGATTTTTTTTATATTATTTCATGACTTTAGGGAGCACGTGAGGACACAATGCTATACTTTACCAATTGCTGAAATATGCAGCCCTCCAGCTGTGGACAGCATTAACTGGGGTATTTGTAATGTATAGTTTGTGGTTTGAAAACTTGGCACGGAGAACAAAGTGAATAAGTCTGCCCTGCTCACGCTGAGACTGTATAGATCATACTTCACGTACAGTTGCTTTTTTGAACTTCGATTACCCGTTTGCAAAGAAATAATCCTTCAATTTAAAAGAAAAAAATTAAATCAAGGCACATTGAATTTCAATAGACATAATAATTCAGTAAGATGAGAAGTCTTTAATGCTCCTGGAAACCATACATACACAACAGTCTTTTTGAGGTCATTCTTTCCGGGCCTCGGATATCAGACAACTTCACTGCATGATATGTAAAGGTAATATAGAATTTCTCCTCTGAAAATAGCACACTTTTGATCTACTTAAAAAAATTGTTATGTAATTACATGAATTTTCTACATATTTTACGAAACTTTTGATCTCTTTATTGTCTTATGCTGATGAAATAACTGTGCCAACAAAACAATAAAAAGTACAATAAAACTTGTTACTTCAAGTTAGGCAAGGTACAAATGAGGGCCAATGCATTTTTTTTCTGTTTCTATAGTAATAAGTTGTTTTTATTGTATACAGTCATGGCCAAAACTGTGGGCACCCTTTAAATTTTCTCAGAAAATTATTGTAATTACACATTTCTTTCTATATATTATATTACATATGTAAATATATTACATATTTTTTTCTGTTTTGCTATACACATATTTATATCCTTTGTGTGTATTAGAACAACACAAAAACATACCAAAGAAAAAAAGTCAAATTATACATAAGTTCACACAAAACTCAAAAAATGGCCAGGACAAAATTGTTGGCACCCTCTACTTAATATTTGGTTTCACATTCTTTGGAATAAACAAGAGCAATCAATCACTTTCTATAACTATCAACAAGCTTCTTGCACCTCTCAGCTGGTATTATGGACCACTCTTATTTTGCAAACTGTTACTGGGATCTCATATTTGAAGGGTACCTTCTACCAACAGCAATTTTAAAATCTCTCCACAGGTGTTCATTGGCATTTAGATCCAGACTCATTGCTGACCACGTCAGATTGTCCAGCGCTTTATTTACATCAATTTCTGGGTGCTTCTTCAAGTATTGTCCTGCTGGAAGACCCGTAACCTTGGACCTAAACCTAGCTTTCTGACACTGAGCAATACATTTCCACCCAAAATCCTTTGGTAATCTTCACATTTTATGATGCCTTGCACACAGTCAAGTCACCCAATGCCAGAGGCAGAAAAACAATCCCAAAACATCTTTGAACGTCTGCCATATTTAAATGTAGGTACAGTGTTCTTTTTTATTCCAGGCCTCATTCTGTTTTCTGTAAACTGTAGAATGATGTGCTTTACCAAAAAGCTCTCTTGGTTTCATTTGTCTACAACATGGTTTTGCAGAAGGATTTTAGCATACTCATACTTTAGCTATTGGCAAGTCTCCGTTGCAGAAGAGGACCGGGAGAAAACTTCATTTGCCACCCCGATGGGAATGTGCAAATTTACCAACATGCCATTTGGACTCTGCAACGCACCTGGAACATTTCAAAGGTTGATGGAATGTTGTCTGGGACACTACAACTTCAAGACAGTACTGCTCTACCTGGATGATGTGAACGTGTATTCGAAAACCTACGGGGACAATCTCCAACATCTGGCTGAGGTTTTCGAGGCATTGTCCAGGTATGGAATGAAGTTGAAACCATCAAAGTGCCACCTGTTGAAACCCAGGGTTCAATACCTCGGACACATTGTCAGCACAGAGGGAGTGGCGCCAGATCCAGAGAAGATTACTGCCATCAAAAACTGGCCAAGACCAACCACCGTCAAAGAAGTCCGTCAGTTCCTGGGCTTGGTAGGATACTACAGGAGATTCATCAAGGGCTACACGAAGATGGCAGCGCCTTTACAAGAACTCCTGGTAGGCCAGACCAAAAAGGGTAAAACATCTGGTCCCACATTTGAATGGGGTGAGGGAGAAGAATACTCCTTCAGACAGATGAAGTTGGCCCTTACTGGGGATGAGATTC
The DNA here is from genome assembly GCF_048569485.1 of Anomaloglossus baeobatrachus. Lineage (NCBI taxonomy): Eukaryota > Metazoa > Chordata > Amphibia > Anura > Aromobatidae > Anomaloglossus > Anomaloglossus baeobatrachus. The sequence continues at coordinate 524,367,482 of NC_134355.1, read as the reverse complement.
TAGCGTATCCTGACTACAACCTACCATTTGTGCTGTACACGGATGCCAGTAACGTGGGATTGGGAGCTGTGTTATCCCAGGTGCAGAACAGTAAAGAGAGAGTGATTGCCTATGCAGGCAGGAAGCTTCGTCCTACAGAGAGGAACCTGAAAACTACAGTTCCTTCAAGCTGAAGTTCCTGGCGTGGTTCTGGGCTGTCACAGAGCGGTTCAAACACTACCTGGCTGCCGCGAAATTTACGATTTTTACGGATAACAACCCTCTGACTCACCTGAATACAGCAAAGTTGCGTGCACTGGAACAACGTTGGGTGGCTCGACTAGCAAACTATGATTTCACCATCAAATATAAGGCTGGTTGCAAGAATGCCAACGCAGATGCATTATCCAGGATGCATCACCTACCAGAGGAGGGAGAAGATGTGGATGAGCTAGAAGTGATCGAGTTACCAGCTTTCCACCGCCCTAGTGCCTCCCAGTACCAGCAATCCTGTAACAAGCATCAAGAGGCTGCATTAAACCCGTTACCTCATCACGGTTGGAAAGAAACCCAGGATGGTGACCCTGCAGTGAAGTTGGTCAAGGAATTGATCACTCAACCAGGTTCATGCCTAGGACCTGAGACTCCACCTGAGGCTCAACAGTTGTGGAAAGAGAGAAGCAGGCTATGCATCCACCGAGGTAAACTATGCAGAAGTGTAGCCAACCCCAAAACTCATGAAAGAGTGTGTCAAGTGGTAATACCCAAAAGCCACATCCCGATAGTGTTAGAAGCCTACCATGATCGAGCAGGACACTTTGGCTGGAAGAAGTTGGAAGCATTGCTGCGTGACCTGTTCTATTGGACTGGAATAAGGAACTCCATAGAAACCTGGTGCAGTCAAAGAGCGCCACTGCAGACTATTGTTACCAAACAGCCTTTGGAACTTGTAGCCCTGGACCATGTAAAATTAACACCCAGTAGAACAGGCTACACGTATGCCCTCACCATAGTGGACCATTACTTCAGGTTCTTAGTGGTCGTTCCAGTCAAGGACTTAACAGCAAAAACAGCCGCAAAAGCCTTACAGGTGCATTTCTGCAGACCCCATGGATACCCTGAACATATATTAACAGACCAAGGACCTGCATTTAAAGCTGAGATACTTCAGGAGTTCTGTATCTTGTACGGATATAAGAAGATTCGTACCACCCCTTACCATGCACAAACCAATAGCATGCGTGAAAGAATTAATCAAATCGTCATTGAGTTGCTGAAAACTCTCCCACTAGAGCAAAGAAACCTGTGGCCCGAGAAGCTACCAGATCTAGTGGATAGCTACAATAACATCCCAGTAAGTTCAATAAACTGTACGCCAGCATATCTCATGAGAGCGAGACCTAAGAGACTACCAATGGATCTTGAAATGGAAGTTATTATGCCAGAACTTGATTCATCAGAGAGTGACTGGAATAATACTCGTCAAGCGCAGTACAAGAAGATATAAGAATGCATTGAACAGAGCTTGAGCCAGAGTAAAGAAAAACAAGAGAAAGACTATAATAAGAAAGCAAAAGCTGATCCTTTAACACCTGGACAAATAGTGCTGAAGAGAAAGAGAAAAGTTCACAAACTGGATGATCAGTGGGAAGCAGAACCCTACAAAGTGCTACCTTCTAACACAAACAACAAGAAAGCTTGCGTAATTACCAAGGATCAAGGAAAAACTACATCTACAGTATCGAGGGATGACTTGAAGAAATGTCCAGAACAATTAAGACCTCCAGAAGAGATTCTCAGTATACCTGAAGTACAGGAGCCAAAAAGAAAAGGTGATACACACAATACTTGGAGACTTTCCTGAGAACTGGCCTCAATACAACGGAGCCATCATTGTACCAGTGATTACATTCCCACAACCAGTGGAAGAAGTCATTCAAGAAGACATAATCCCAGCTCCAGAAGAACTACCTGCTGTAGTAGAACCAGGGGAGCCTACAAACTGCACATCTGTCAATCAAACCAGAAGATTGAGAAGTGACAGACAAACACCTAGTTCACTTAGAGACACTAGAGTGACACAGACACCAGATAACAGAGCACTACAAAGACAAGATAACATAACACGGTTACGTAGGTCTACCCATAGCAACCTAGGTCAACCCCCACTCAGGTACAGAAAATAAGGTGTACAAAATAGAATGTATATAAAGTTAAATGAAAAAATGTAAATGTTGATATAACTTGATTATTTTTGAATATTTTAAAAAATGGACAATAGAAGAAAAAGGTTTAAAAATGTTGTATTTACCAGTTTGATTTGATAAAAATGGATCTAGGCTGCAGGACTGGCAGCAGCCATAAACTTTAAAATTGTAAAAAGTTGCACCAGTTGTGCCTCACCAGAGTACAACCTAACCAGTGGACCCTGTTAAACACCGCCACCAAGGAGAAGAAGATTGGAGGAAAGGTCTGTGGTGGGGTAGGCCGAGACTTGTTCACCAAAGAAACCGATGACCTGCCTCCTTAGAGGGTTCTGGGACCAGGACCTTTGGGTGGTGGGTGCAGGGAGGGGTATTTCAGTTAAGAAATGTTAAAGCCTGAATCTCTCCTGCGTGGGAAAACCTGTTATGTGATGTTATGTTTACCTGTGTGAAATAAAAAGTGTAACCTGTATCACTTGCAGCCCGAGGACATGCTGGAATTAACCAAGGGGGAATGTAGCACCACTGAGGCCATCAGGTTGCTACAAATTACTGCATCCTCACCGGGATGCAGGGCCTACTCCGTAGGGACCTAGAAGACCAGTGCCGGTAACACACAAACACTCTAGATAATCCCTGTTTTCCCCAACAATCCCCCATAGAATGGTATAAGGCTAGGGTCGGACCAATGGATGGCCGCCTAGAGGTGGAGCCAATCCAGTCCACTAAACAACCAGGTGGGAGGGGCAGATAGTGGACAGTCAGACAGTGAACAACAGACAGTGTGAGCAGTGTGAGTGCAAGTGAGCAGACGGACTGACAGGAGTGAACAGTGACCTGAGGGCCCAGGCGGTGAGTTACCAGTGGAGTACGGTGGAGTACGGGGGAGTGCTCCCGGAACTACGCACCAACGTGGTACAGAATCCTAGATCAGGCAAAAGCTCAAGGCAGACCTGATAAAATCTGCACAGTGAGGGGCCCATCAAGGACCTCACTGACCTTGAAGTTTGGGACTCCGTAGCAAAGGGAGAACCGGGGACAGGACCAGAGATTCCAACCCCACAGGGTTCACGCTACCGTCATACGGACTGCTGATGAAGACAACCAGGAGGGGACCCAAAGCCACTGTATGCCACGGGGACCCACCAACCAAAGACAGCTGCAGGGAAAACAAGCCACCAGGTCACTAAACCGGAACTGGGACTACGGCGACCTGCGGTTAAGACCAGTCAGCCTAGGGTGACCAGTTACCACCAGAAAGTGAGTAAAGAACCAGTTACACTGAAAACCTTGTGTGGCCCACCTTCTGCCGACACCCGTCACATCACCTATCCTCTGGGGTCTGGCCCTGCTTGCAGAGGTATAACATCCAGGCTGCCACTAACACCAACCCCAGTAGTGAACATTATGCAGCAGCAGCTTCATCTACATAGCGGCAAAACCGCAAGTGGCGTCACGTATAAACTTTATTCAACAATCCCCTGTAAATATTCCCCTTTTCAAAAAGCACTTAGGGCACGGAACCAGGCAACGGCCACCAAAGTGACGTTCCCCAGTTATACACCGCCTGGGACTGAGTATCCCATAACCCTGGGTGACACAGTACATGCATATGCTTGACCATCTCTGGATTCAGTGGGGGCTTTATACTCAGGATCTGTTGGTGGCTACACAGAGGTTAGTAAGGCTACATTCCACAATGACGTCTTGAGGAGTTTTTGATGCTGTAGAATTTCTGCAGCATTTGTGCACCTATTATGTAAATTGAGTTACTAGCATTTTTTTACATGCATTCTGCAATTCACTTTTTACATGCATTTAATCAAAACAATTTTGTTAGATACTTCATGCGATTTGGCTTTAACAAAACTTCATTGATAAACTTATCTGCATTTTTTTACCTGTGTATTGAACCTACTGCAAGTCTGTAGGGAAAATCCACACATAAAACTCAGCATCCTGGTAAGAGAAATTGACATGTTGCAGTTTTGAAATGCCCACTGCAGGTCAGTTTATGCTGAGTAAAAAAGAAACACAGTGGGCAGGTGATTTCTATAAACCCCATGCACTTTGCAGGAACTGTAAGAAGCTGTGTTTTTGACATAATGAAATAAATAAATAAATGAATTTGAAGAAACTGCACTTCAGGATTGTAGTGAGGATGAGGTGCCCCAGCTCATCAAGTGTTCCAATAGGAGTTTACCTCATCCTCACTACAATCCTGAAGTGCAGTTTCTTCAAATTCATTTAAAGGCGCTTGGAACGCTGAAATTGCTGCTTATAATTTAAGCCTCTATTAAAAACCTTTTTGCTTATGGATTGACAAAAACTCTCCAGGTATCTGAAAAATCATATTGCAGTGATAGTTTCAATTGGCATTAAATATCATATGCCTTGAAGCATCACTTAATATACTATACTAGATTTAATAATTGCTCTACTACCGGCCGGGGTACTGCAACCAGACACCTGGTATCTGTTTGCTGCACTATCAATTACTTATTCTTTATTTTTACTTTTATTTTTATTTCTACCATATGTGGTTTATTCTTCTTTCTTTTTCCTTGTTCTATTGTATGAATTGTTTTGAATAAATTTGTGTCTAAAACAAGGATAGCAATAAAAAGTATAAAATATTAATAAAAAAAACCTCTTATCAGCGCTGGTTTATTGGGGATTTTTTATTTTAAAAAATCTCAATTAAAATTCAGTCCTGGATGGAGTATGCTGAGGCTTGTAGTTCTGCAGCTGCTGTCTGCTCTTCTCCATACAGACAGACAGCAGCTGCAGAACTACAAGGCTCAGCATACTCCATCCAGGACTGTATGCAGAAGTTTTTTGCCCCCTGTAAAAATTATGTGGGCTTCGCCATATTTTTGTATGCTAGTCAGGTACAGCAGGCAGGTACGGTGCCCCCAACCCCCAGTTGCCTATTTGTACCCGGCTGGGAACCAAAAATAAAGGGAAGCCCTTTTTTTATTATTTCATGAATTTCATCAAATAATTAGAAAACAAATGACGTAGGCTTCGCCCCATTTTTGTGTCCAGCCAGGTACAACTAGGCAGCTGGGGATTGGAATCCGCAGCACAGGTTGGCCTGAGCTTTCTGGGCCCCACTGCTGCGAATTGCAGTCTGCAGCCGTCTCAGAAAATGGCACTTTCATAGAAGCGCCATCTTCTGGCGCTGTATCCAACTCTTCCAGCACCTGCCTGCTATACCTGACTAGCATACAAAAATATGGCGAAGCTCACGTCCTTCTTTTGTAGTTTTTTGGCAAAAAAAATAAAAAATGCTTCCCTGGATTTTACATTGCCAGTGAAGGTAACACCAAGCAGTGGGGGTTAGCAGCCAGTAGCTGCTTGGATTACCCTTAGCTAGCAATACAAAAAATGCAGCGGGAGCCCATATATATTTTTTTAATTATTTATTTAAATAACTAAAAACAAAATGGGCTTCCCTGTATTTTGATTCCTGGACATCACAGTGCTGTAAAAATAAATCTTAAAAAAAAATGACGTAGCGCTCCGCGGTATTTTTGATTCTCAGCGCAGATAAAGCAGAGAGCTATGGGTTGCCACCCCCATCTGCCTGCCATTACCTTGGTTGGCAATCAAAATACAGGGAAGCCCATTAATTTTTTCTATTTAAAAAATAGTTAAAAAAAAATGACGTTGGGTCCCCCCATTTTTGATAGCCAGCTAGGGTAAAGCAGACGACTGTAGCCTGAAAACCACAGCTGGCAGTTTTACTGTGGTTGGGGATCCAATGTGGAGGTCCTCCCAGGCTCTTTTTTTATAATTATTTTATAAATATTAATAATTACACAAAAAAAGTAGGGTCCCCCCCAAATTGGATCACCAGCCAAGGTAAAGCAGACAGCTGTGGTCTGGTATTCTCAGGGTGGGAAGGTCCATAGTTATTGGGCCTTCACAGCCTAAAAATAGCAGGCCGCAGGCAAACCAGACGTGGCGCATCCACTAGATGCGCCAATCCTGGCGCTTCACTCCAGCTCATCCCGTGCCCTGGTGCAGTGGCAAACGGGGTAATAAATCGGGTTGATACTAGCTGTAAGGTCACCTGACATCAAGCCCAGCAGTTTGTGATGTCATTGCGTCTATTAGATACCCAACATCATAAACTGTCAGTACTAACAAAAAAAAATCGACAAAAGAAATTTATTTGAAAAAACAGTCCCCAAAACATTTCCTCTTTCACCAATTTCTTGTAAGAAAAAAAATAAAGGGGTCCCACGACGACTCTGGACCGTCTAGAATATGGGGGGGGGAGACACTCAGAGAACGTATCCCCCATTTTCTAGGAGTTCAGACCCTTCATGTGAGGAGTGTGGGTGCAATGAATCTGCACTCACTCTCCCCGGGTCCACAGCAGCAGAGTCCATGTCGTAATGGTTGCTACCAAAGCTGCAATGCCCTGCTCATGAGGTAAGGGCATGCCTAATCAGGAGAACTATTCTACATTTCCAAATATTGGTATTTGCTGATATTATTGCTATTCCACCTACTATATATTGGGGATAGGATCTTGGAGATGGAATACCCCTTTAAGTCCAGTTATCCAGCTGAATGAATACTTAACAACAGAGCTCACTATTTAGATGTGTTTTCTTGTGGCATACAACGGACTCTCATGTTTGGTAGTCGTTCAGCAGGGAAACTATAAAAGCAAATCCCTCCATTTGGAAATGTAGTATATAGCTCTCCTGATCAATTATGTTCCTTACCTCATGAGCAGGGCATTGCAGTAATAATAATAATTTATTCATTTATATAGCGTTATTAATTCCATAGAGCTGTATGTCTTTGGAGTGTGGGAGGAAACCGGAGTACCCGGAGGAAACCCACGCAAACACGGGGAGAACATACAAACTCCTTGCAGATGGTGTCCTTGGTGAAAATTGAACCCAGGACCTCAGCGCTGCAAGACTGCAGTGCTAACCACTGAGCCACCGTGCCACCCATTTAGCTTACAGATGCATAACCACCACTCACTGTGTCTGAACACAGGAAGCTGAGCTGACAGCCGCTCTGTGTATGCGGCAGCGTCTATTGTGAAGGAGAGGGCCGTGGGGGGATCAACGCTGCACAGGTACCGTGGGACACCGGGGAACACCGGTGGGATTATAGGGGGTGACCTTGCAGGGCCTGGGGAGGAGTTTTCTGTCGCATGTGTCATGGCACATGCGACAGAAATCAGAGGAGTAGGGTGAATGCAGCCGGCGCGCTGCTGAGCGCGCGGCCATCTTGGATTTCTGGGAGGGCATCAGGGGGGGCACTTTGGCGACACCGGGGGACCGGAGGGGACCGGGGAGGAGATTTATCATGTTTGTTCATGCCAGATGGGAGATAAATAATTTTTTACCGGCGCTGTCATTTACTGTAACGTGATCATCGGTGTACGGTGTATACCTGTGATCACGTGAGCGGGGACCGGAAAAACCGTCCTGAATCATGATCTCCAGGGTCTCAGCTAGCCCTGAAATCCCGGAGATTTTCTGATGCTGGGGGGCGTTATTCACTTATTTCTGCCTGCTGTTTATAAACAGCAGATCAGAATAAGGCTACATTAACACGACCGATCCATTTTTGCGGTCTGCAAAAAACAGTCCGTTTTTTTTCACGGGTGCATCCGTGTGGCATCTGTTTCCGTTCCGTAGACGGTCCGTATGTCATCTGTTTCTCATCCGTGTGCCTTCCGTTTTTTTTGTGTACTGCAAAAAAACTGAAGGAGGGTAAATGCATAAATTTACCCAGGATCCATAGCTTCATCCCACATGAGGCGGTCACATGTTCACTCCAGTGCCATTTTCTACTGCTTTTCACAGCGTAGAGCGCTTTGGTGATTTTCTTGTGCTTGTGCACTTCATATCAGTCTTTTCTGTCATTATAATGGCAGAAAGACACATAATGTCCCACTCTCCTGCATTTTGTAATTTTGCACCCTTTGGTGCCTTTCATGTGGCACTAAGGGGTGCTTAGCTTTGTATTTAGCCAAAAAAATGAAAAAAAAAAATGACGTAGGGTTCCCCCTATTTTTGTAGCCAGCTAGGGTAAAGCAGACGGCTGCAGCCTGCAGACCACAGCTGGCAGCTTCACCTTGGCTGGTAATCCAAAACTGAGGGCACCCCACGCTGTTATTTTAAATTAAATAAATAATTTAAAAAAAAAACACGTAGGGGTCCCCCCAAAATTGTATCACCAGCCAAGGTAAAGCAGACAGCTGGGGTCTGATATTCTCAGACTAGGGAGGTCCATGGTTATTGGACTCTCCCCAGCCTAAAAATAGCAGGCCGCAGCCGCCCCAGAAGTGGCGCATCCATTAGATGTGCCAGTCCTGGTGCTTCGCCCCAGCTCATCCCGCGCCCTGGTGCGGTGGCAAACGGGGTAATATATGGGGTTAATACCAGATGTGTAATGTCACCTGGCATCAAGCCCTGGGGTTGGTGAGGTCAGGCGTCTATCAGATACCCGACATCACCAACCCAGTCAGTAATAAAAAAAAATAGACGACAAACACATTTTTATTTGAAAAAATACTCCCCAATACATTCCCTCTTTAACCAATTTGTTAGAAAGAAAAACAAATCCAGGTCTGGTGTAATCCAAGGGGTTGCCATGACGATCCACACTGTCCCAGTCAATGAAGAGCAGGATGTTCCCCATTGGCTGGGAGAGCAGTGCAGTGACCTGAGCTAACATCAATAGGTCAGCCCAGGTCACTGCAGGGCATGACAAGTGCTGCTGTCAGCGAGGTACATTACCTGCGCTGATCTCCTGCACTGCTGACAGTACCTGTCACTGAGTTCAATGACCTTCACAGCCAAGTATCGCGAGAGGCCCGTGACGTCACCGCTAGTCAGTCTCGGGTCGGAAGCGAGAGAAGGTGATGTGACAAGCGGCGGCCATGGAGGATAGTGACAGCGCTGAGGTTGGGACTTCATCACTGCAGGTAAGCCGAGCGGGACCATGTGTGCAGAGTGCCAGGAGGACGTCAGTGTCGTGGACTGCATGGCTGGGGATGTGTGTGTGTGTGTGTATGTATGTGTACATGCCGCGTGCAGGGGCGGAGCGAGCTGAGCGGGGAAGTGTGGGCTTCCTGCACGTAACTAGGATAAACATCGGGTTACTAACCAAAGCGCTTTTGTGATGCCCTGGGCAAGCCAGGGGTCACAGGTAATGACACCACCACACCCTACACCCCGGATAGGTACACCAAAGCTAAACCAGAAACCCTTGTTGCCTTCCTCCAGGGGCTGATGTCCACACCAGGGGGTGGGCCAGGCGGTTGGCTCCGCCCACCGAGGAGTTCACAGTCCTGGAGGCGGGAAAACCAGGCAGTTGAAGGGAGATAGAGTTTGAAGTGAGAGGGAAGTGGTAGAGGAGCAAGTGAAAGGAGTTGAAGTGAAGGAGAAAGTGACAGTTTGGAAAGCCTGAAGTTGGTCCGGGTGTGTGCCCTGGACTGAGACAGCAAGGTTAGCAGACGGTGGTGACCGTCTGCAGGAGAGGCTGATCGGAGGTTGCCGAAAGGACCGTGGATGGGTGGTGGCCCGGCGGTACCGGACCGGTATACAAGGAGAAGCCAGCTCCATCGGCGGGGGCCTTTCGGATCCCGGCAAGGCTAGGAGTCGCCGTGAATTTGCCAAATCCGTCAGTGAAGGGGACCTCCGGGTCTCCCAACATTTAAGTCCCGACTGAAGGCAACAGTCCAACCGTAGGAGAGAGACACCGCCACCGCCAAGGCACCAGTTTCTCAGGGCCAGCGCCTGCGGGCACAGAGGGGCTCCTCCGGCCCATATCCAAGTCGGGGATCGGGTTACCGGTGGGAACCCATCGCTACCAACATTACACTAGGTGCAGGGACAGAGATCGTCACCGCCAGCTACCGGGGAAAAGCAACAGCAGCCGTCCGTGGGAACCGTCTTTCCAGCCGTGTGTTTTACCGAGAACTGTGTCAACGTCTCAGGCTGAGTGAGTACCACCGTACAGCGACCCTGCACCTCACCAGGCCCCACACCTGGCCTGCCATCCATCCCTACCCATCACCGGGCCCCGGGACAACCAACCCCCCTACCCACGGAGGGGAGGAATACCAACAAAGCTGCTCCCTGTCACCGCTCCCGGGATCCCTATACAGAGCAGCGGTGGTGTCCACACAATCACCACAACCGTGGGTGGCGTCATGGACAACAATAAATCCCCAAAACCAATCCCCTTTTCACTCACGGGCGAGGAGCGCCGCTCGAGTCCCCGGGATCCGGCCCATCGCTCGAGCCACCGAGCAGCAGAGGCTGCAGCAGCAGCGGCAGCCGGACCCAAGCAGTGGGAGAGCGCGGCGTCCCCTCCTCCGCCCGCGACACTTTGCTTGGATACCCGATGTTTATCTTGGTTACCAGCTTCTGGCAGGCTGCCAGCGATGGCTCCTGCACACTGTAGCTGTAAAAAGCCCTGCTTTTTGCTGCTAGAACCGTTCTCGAACGTATCTAGAACTATCGAGCTTTAGCAAAAAGCTCGAATTCTAGTTCTATCTAGAACAGCCCCCAAAATCACTCGAGCCGCGAACTGGAGAACCTCGAACCGTGAACCGCGCTCAACTCTACTTACCACCCACACCACTCTGCGCCCAGTGTCTGTACTGTGCTGGGGTGGGTTGGAGTCCACTGCTCCTCTCCGGCACTTTACAATCGATTATCCAATTTCTTCTGAAGTATGAATAGTTCTTCTTTTCTGTTCAGATCCTCGGTTTTGTCAGTCGTGTCCTCATAAGTGCTGTAATCTTATCCATTTGTATTGTAACATGTTATTCTTTTGCTTCAAACACAATTGTCATTTTCAATAAACTATTCTCAAAATATGTTAAACATAGCATTCATCCTGTTATGTTTGTTTCTTGCCAAAGATTTACGTGGCCACCTGTTTTCTTGCTCTCAATAGTATTCTCAAAGGTCTTTCTTTGCATGTTTTCTCCATCAAACCTTTTCGAACATACTTGTTACAGTCTGCATGGTATTTCTTGGTCATTAGTAACAGATCCAAAGACTATGTTTTCGCTATCAAATCTATTATTAGCTATCTTTAGTGTCCTCATTTCCATCGTTCTTTTCATATTCAGCTGTTTTTCCATCATGTGTTTTGTTCTTTGTGGCACAAGTTGCAGCATTAGGCACATTCATTTTTACAGATGAACAAGTATTGTGCCTGTGTAAACAATAAAGTGCCACAATCCAAATATTCTGCAGTCCCATAAGTGGGATCTCCTCCACTGATTGACCATTGTTTAGAATTTAAAGGCTATCGTGTTGTTGCCTTCAAGAGACCCTTCAATGGCTCCTTATTTTCACCTATGTGAGTAAGGTCACCAGCATATCAAGATTGTTACATTTTTCCACAAAGCTTGAATCTTTGCCTATCTTTCTCCATTCTCTTATTCCTCATTAAATGTGCAAAGTACAGTTAGAACTGATAGTGATATTATGCAGACATGAGTAGTTCACTAATAACTACTGACTTATAGCTCTATAAATAGAACCTGTCAGCACTATTTTGTATTATAAAGTAAGGACATGAGCATAATGGTGCTGTAATAGTAATTATATTGATACCCTTGGTGAAGAAATCTGCCTTATCATTGCTAATAAGATTTCGATGCACAGACTGTACAGTGGGTCGCCTACTCCCTGTCTGTGATTACCCTGTCCCTCTACCTACCTCCAGTCTGTAAATAATCTGATTCCCCTTTGAATCTTAGCAGTGACTTGTTATTCAAAGATTGGAGGCAGCAAAGGGGCTGGGGATTCACAGACAGGGAGGAAAAGATCCAGTGTAAAGGCCCATTTACACACAACGATATCGCTAACGAGATATCGTCGGGGTCACGGTGTTGGTGACGCACATCCGGCCTCGTTAGCGATGTCGTTGTGTGTGACACCTTTTTGCGATCAGTAACGATCGCAAAAAGGTGACAAATCATTCGTCGTTTACACGTCGTTCATTTTTAAAAAATTGTTCCTGGTTTGAAACTCAGGTTGTTTGTTGTTCCTGCGGCAGCACACATCGCTATGTGTGACACCGCAGGAACGAGGAACAACATCGTACTTGCGGCTGCCGGCAATGAGGAAGGAAGGAGGTGGGCGGGCTGTTCCGGCTCATCTCTGCCCCTCCGCTTCTATTGGGTGGCCGCTTAGTGACGCCGCTGTGATGCCGAAGGAACCTCCCCCTTAAAGGAGAGATTGTTCGGCGGCCACAGTGATGTCGGTGAACAGGTAATTGCGTGTGATACTGTTCGCTACTGCAGCGATCACCCCGTGACGCGCCACCGACGTGGGCGGGTACTATCGCTTGCGACATCGCTTGCGATGTCGCAGCGTGTAAAGCCCGCTTTAGTGCAGTCCCTGTGGGCTGAAATCTAATTATTGGAAAACTTCAAATGGTGATTAAAGAAGAACCACAATGAGGATTTCTTCATGAAAGGTATCAATTTAATCAGTATTACAGTGACATTATGGTCATGTTTGTACTATACATTATAAAATTGTGTTGATAAGTATATACATACGGGTAATCAGTAATCAGACGGAGCCTGTGCCGTCCATGGCTGTTTAAGTCCCTAAACGTCGCAATCAATATCGATCACAGTACTTAGGAAATTGGGAGATGGATTGCATACCCTCTCACCTCTGATCGCTGCCTCCACGATGTAATCACGGGGACACGATCGTCACTATGATGATCCGAGGTCACCTGACTATGGTAGGCCTGAAGGATCATGTCTGCAGCATGATCCCTCTTGTTTCTCACAGTGCAGCACTGACAGCTGCACTGTATTGCATTGGTCGATTGTTGCGGTATAGTGCATCTGCGATTAGAACCGTGAATGTTAGTGTTCCATATAGGAATTAAGTAAAAAAAAGTTTGAAAAAAGTTAAAATATGTTTAAAGAGTCCTATAAAGCCATATATTTCCTTGAAGTTATTAGATAGTACCGCATTTTTGTATGTTTTAATTATTGAAGTATGTGCCTCACACCCTCTTGTATTTATTACCTTTTTTAATTATTAAAAATATACATATCTCGACTATTTTCTCTAGTTTCCTCAACCATTCCAAAAATCAGATACTTTTTATTATTCTTTTACACATATCTTTAGGGTGTATAATATCAGAGAAAATTGATAACTGCATGCCAGAATGAACAAAAATATACAGTTAGGTACAGAAATATTTGGACAGTGACACAATTTTTGCGAGTTGGGCTCTGCATACCACCACATTGGATTTGAAATGAAACCTCTACAACAGAATTCAAGTGCAGATTGTAACGTTTAATTTGAAGGTTTGAACAAAAATATCTGATAGAAATTGTAGGAATTGTACACATTTCTTTACAAACACTCCACATTTTAGGAGGTCAAAAGTAATTGGACAAATAAACCAAACCCAAACAAAATATTTTTATTTTCAATATTTTGTTGCGAATCCTTTGGAGGCAATCACTGCCTTAAGTCTGGAACCCATGGACATCACCAAACGCTGGGTTTCCTCCTTCTTAATGCTTTGCCAGGCCTTTACAGCCGCAGCCTTCAGGTCTTGCTTGTTTGTGGGTCTTTCCGTCTTAAGTCTGGATTTGAGCAAGTGAAATGCATGCTCAATTGGGTTAAGATCTGGTGATTGACTTGGCCATTGCAGAATGTTCCACTTTTTTGCACTCATGAACTCCTGGGTAGCTTTGGCTGTATGCTTGGGGTCATTGTCCATCTGTACTATGAAGCGCCGTCCGATCAACTTTGCGGCATTTGGCTGAATCTGGGCTGAAAGTATATCCCAGTACACTTCAGAATTCATCTGGCTACTCTTCTCTGCTGTTATGTCATCAATAAACACAAGTGACCCAGTGCCATTGAAAGCCATGCATGCCCATGCCATCACATTGCCTCCACCATGTTTTACAGAGGATGTGGTGTGCCTTGGATCATGTGCCGTTCCCTTTCTTCTCCAAACTTTTTTCTTCCCATCATTCTGGTACAGGTTGATCTTTGTCTCATCTGTCCATAGAATACTTTTCCAGAACTAAGCTGGCTTCATGAGGTGTTTTTCTGCAAATTTAACTCTGGCCTTTCTATTTTTGGAATTGATGAATGGTTTGCATCTAAATGTGAACCCTTTGTATTTACTTTCATGGAGTCTTCTCTTTACTGTTGACTTAGAGACAGATACACCTACTTCACTGAGAGTGTTCTGGACTTCAGTTGATGTTGTGAACGGGTTCTTCTTCACCAAAGAAAGTATGCGGCGATCATCCACCACTGTTGTCATCCGTGGACGCCCAGGCCTTTTTGAGTTCCCAAGCTCACCAGTCAATTCCTTTTTTCTCAGAATGTATCCGACTGTTGATTTTGCTACTCCAAGCATGTCTGCTATCTCTCTGATGGATTTTTTCTTTTTTTTCAGCCTCAGGATGTTCTGCTTCACCTCAATTGAGAGTTCCTTAGACCGCATGTTGTCTGGTCACAGCAACAGCTTCCAAATGCAAAACCACACACCTGTAATCAACCCCAGACCTTTTAACTACTTCGTTGATTACAGGTTAACGAGGGAGACGCCTTCAGAGTTAATTGCAGCCCTTAGAGTCCCTTGTCCAATTACTTTTGGTCCCTTGAAAAAGAGGAGGCTATGCATTACAGAGCTATGATTCCTAAACCCTTTCTCCGATTTGGATGTGAAAACTCTCATATTGCAGCTGGGAGTGTGCACTTTCAGCCCATATTTTATATATAATTGTATTTCTGAATATGTTTTTGTAAACAACTAAAATAACAAAACTTGTGTCACTGTCCAAATATTTCTGGACCTAACTGTATATATGATAAAGAAAATATGAATAGAGCTGACTGGGTGGACTTGGTGGTGCATATCAGTCATTAATACTAAATTTTAAAGGGGACCTGTAAGGTCTAATATGCAACTAGAACCACGAGCAGTTCTGGGTGCATATTCCTAATCCCTGCCTAACCGTCCCTGTATATACTAGCATAGATAAATAGGTCTTTAGAAAAAGTATTTTTAAAGATCTTAGGCTAATGAGCTCGGGGACTAGCTCCCTGGGCATTAGTTCCCCTTGCAGTCGCCCCCATTAGCATGTTAGTCCGTACCTGTGGGCATGCTAATATGCTAATGAATGCACAGCGTCAGAGGATGATCTCACTCACCTCTCCGCTGCCATCGCCACCCGACACTGGATTTCAGCTTAGTGCACATTACCTCGGAGTTTCGGTCATGTGCACTATGAAGCCGGGTATACGCGTCCTGGCTTCAAACTGAAGTAGTGCGCATGACCCAAATTCCAGGGTCATGTGCACTGAGCCGAAATCCCCTGTCGGACGCGATGGCAGCGGAGAGGTGAGTGAGATCATCCTCTGATGCTGCACATTCATTAGCATGATAGCACGCCCACAGAGGAGTACTAAAATGCTAATGGAGCCAACTGGCAAGGAAAGCAACACCCTTGGGACTAGTCCCCTCGCTCATTAGCATACTATAAAATATCTTTAGAAACACTTTTTCTAAAGATCCCTTTATCTATGCTATTGTATACAGGGACAGTTAGGCAGGGATTAGCAATATGCAC
Source organism: Anomaloglossus baeobatrachus (assembly GCF_048569485.1). Taxonomy (NCBI): domain Eukaryota; kingdom Metazoa; phylum Chordata; class Amphibia; order Anura; family Aromobatidae; genus Anomaloglossus; species Anomaloglossus baeobatrachus. Next base: position 524,351,660 of record NC_134355.1, on the reverse strand, counting down.
CCAAAACTGCTCGTGGTTCTGGGTGTGTATTGGACCTGACAGGTTCCCTTTAAAGTAGTATTGACCACTAAGTCATTTTTAATACATTTTGTCAGACTGGTTTGCTTCTCAGCACCATGTAATAGCTTCCATGTAATATCAGGATATCTTTAATATTGACATCAGAATGCTTCTTCTGTGGATTTCCCTTCCTAAAGAGATATGTCAACAAATATAATGTGCATGGGCATCTATCCCTACTTGAACCTTTTTCTCCTACTATGAAATGTGGTCAATAAATTGCATTGTGGGTAACATTCACTGCTTTGGATTTAGAACTGTAGTTTTTTGTGTTGGTCAGTATCAGGGTATTACTGGTGGTAATGTAATCAGGGGCCCTACTAAAAATGTATGAAAGGAGTCTGGTAGATTGTGGCAAAGCTTAGCAGTGTGACAGGTGGCAGCTTCACCGACGCTGACATTTTCTAATGACACATTCCCTGTAAGAGCAGCTTTTATAGTAGAAATGAATTAATGCATTACATTTGTGTTAAAACAACTAAAAAGTGTAAAATGAGCTGGAACAGTACATACTATTAATCAGCATGGAGAACAAAAGAAAGCGCCAATGGTATCTGATGTCTCAGCTCAGGTCAGTCGTGTGGGTTTTCAGCGTTCATGGCATGGCTAGTATTGCCCAATAATGATGCCCAGTGACTCCACCATAAAACAAATAATGCCAACTGAGTGCCCTTTATACAAATTATTAATGCTCCATTAATGTACACTTAAATACTAATAATGTCCTTCCAAAAGAAAGATGCCATGTTTGTGCCCACAATATTGCATGAACTTGTTATTTTGTTTTCACTTTTTGTACCTGGTGCCGAAAAAACTACATTTGTGGATAAGTTTATGAACACTGAATTAACCATCCAAGCAGTTAAATAGAAACTGTTCCTGTTTCTACCTCTACAAGTAGCTGACTGAGTAGCGTTATCATAGGTCTTAGTCAGATATCCATTTTTCAAATACATATTTTATTCATGGCTTTTAAGTATAGAACTCATACCCATTATACCTCTGGGGCTGTTCATGTGTCCATGGTTTTTGTACAAAATCATCCATACAAATCTATGGGTCCATGATAATCACAGACAACACACAGATGGCATCAATAATCAGTGTGCAGTCAATGTCCTGTCAATGTGTCACACTGAGATTTTCACAAACTTCGCCGACTGTCATGGCAGCGTCATGCTCTGTTCAGACTACAGATTCTGATACTGCACCTGAAAAATTCTCTGGTTTCTGGGATCAATGCAGGCATACTCAAGTGTCGATCTGCTGTGTTCAGGCTAGGAAGAGTTAGGGGTACTTTGCACACTACGACATCGCAGCTGCGATGTCGGTGGGGTCAAATTGAAAGTGACGCACTTCCAGCGTCGCTCTCGACATCGTAGTGTGTAAAGCCTAGATGATACGATTAACGAGCGGAAAAGCGTCGTAATCGTATCATCGGTATAGCGTCGACGTAAACCATAATTACCTTGCTGCGACGGTCCGATGTTGTTCCTCGTTCCTGCGGCAGCACACATCGCTGTGTGTGAAGTCGCAGGAGCGAGGAACATCTCCTACCTGCGTCCTGGCCGCCAATGCGGAAGGAAGGAGGTGGGCGGGATGTTTACATCCTGCTCATCTCCGCCCCTCCGCTGCTATTGGCCGCCTGTCGTGTGACGTCGCTATGACGCCGCACGACCCGCCCCCTTAATAAGGAGGCGGGTCAACGGCCAGAGCGATGTCGCAGGACAGGTGAGTGCATGTGAAGCTGACATAGCCATAATATTCGCTACGCCAGCTATCACCCATGATATCGCATCTGCAACGGGGCGGGGACTATCGCGCTCGGCATCGCATCATCGGCTTGCGATGTCGTAGTGTGCAAAGCCGCCCTTAGTCTCTGCTAGTCTGCTTGATAGTATCCTTTTACCACATGTTGTGGGAAAGCCAATCACATCTGCTCCCCTTCTATATATACTGGGTTCTTCCACCTATGCCAGTGTGTCGCCCACCTCCAGCGGTCGCCCCAGGGACACCACTCCACCTTCGGGGATGCCACAGGGTCTTTACATTGGGTATATCTGGCTACAGGTATGTCAGGTTTATTTACATGGGAGTAGTGACGCCACTCAGGGTTTGTAGTCAGGGTTATGGGTGACCGCCACTGCATGTTTAACAAGCGTCTGGGGCTCATGGAGTCAGCAGTCGGATGGTGTGGCCTCCCATGAGTAAGGTTGGCCCCAGGGGTTCGGGTGCGTGGAACAACAGGTCCCAGAATAACTTAGTCTCAGTCCAAGATATCTTTCAACTGTTTTTAACTCCCTTTCAGATGTTCTGTGAGGAACCCGGGCGATGCTGAGATAAACCAGGAGGAACCAGGTATCCTTTAAGCCGGTCTAAGGGTAACCGTTAACTCGCCTTCCTAGCACTTCTTGTTTCAGATAACCCCTGGCTTGAAGTACCGTGGGATTCATCCAGGGAAATCGCTACTGCCTTTTCTCCCCTTTTTGGCCTGTTTGCCGGCAGCGTGGACCAAGGAAGATGGCTCCAGACTCGTTCCCCCTTATGGGCCCCCTCGTTGCTGCTGAGGCTCGGACTCTAGTTGGTTGATGTGGGACTTGTGTTTCCCCTCACCGGCAGGTTTAGCAGATCAATCCCCTACTCTAGGGACCTGTTCCCTGTGCACCACGAGTCTCCATACTCGACCAGCTGACTTCCTCAGCGTCTTTCTGACCGACTTGCTGGTAACCGTTTTCCCCCCGCTAACGGCTACTACACGTGCAGGGTCTGACTAGCGTGTCAGCCATCGTCTCTCCTCCAGCAACCCTCTTTTTGCGCCTACTACTCTCAGACTGGCTAGCTCCTCCTACTTTTCTTACAGCCGCTGACACCTTAGCTTCCAGCCCCTCCCCTATACCCCTAGATTTTTCTACCTCAATAGCCCTCCGTGGGGGGGGGGGCTTCCAGAGACATGTGCAAGTTTTTCATTGACTTCCATCATCGTTACTCAAATCGAGCCCATCCAATTGTAACTGGCCTGCTCGATTTGAGTATAGCGCACTCGAGCATTTTAGTGCTCATTCATCATTAATAAAGAAAGTAGAATTTATCCATGGAAAAAAAATACAAAAGATACCAACATTCAAAGTTCTTCCTGAGTAGTGGAGTTATCTGAGACCACACAAGAAGAATTTTGCCCTCCTCAATTGTATTTAATTTAGCAAACAGTAAAGAAAATCCTTTTTTCCAAGTGAGTTCTCTTTAGCATTTTATGTCTCATAACTTTCAAGTTTCTTTCACTCCACTGCCTTGCATTCTCCACGTCTAATTGAATATGACTGATAAGCTGACCTAATTGAGCTATTTAAGAGCGACTGTATGTGCCAGCCTGTCCTCTCTCACCCTTTATCCCATTCACACTGCAATCATGGCAGATTGACTTCCATTGATCACATGAACAATGTTAAGTAACTGAGTCCGTTCACTTCATAGGAGTAATGCTCCCTATATAAAGAGTTTTAAACTTCAGTATATTCTTACAACTTGTTGTTTTGATGGAAGGCTAAGACTTTTAACATTGTATAGTCATACAGTGGCCATACTTTACCCATAGAATTGTATTTTCTTAAAAATAAGAATTTTGTTATTTTCCAGTAACCATCAGTAAAAGAAAGAACGGGCTATTCCTCTTTCGAAAACAATTGAAACACACAATGCCGATGCTAATCATTCTTACCTGGCCACTGTCGGATGAGTGGAGCCTTATGAATTCATTTAAAGAAGTGGCCTGAAACTAAAATTTATTTTAATCCTAAATTCCTATCTATTTAATGTCATAATTGGATTTATTTACTAATATAGTTAAATTGAAAAGTCCTGATCGTTCCCTCACTACTCTAACTGCTTTATTTACTGGGATACTCAAATGAGTGCTCATCAGGGGGCATAGACTGCAGAAGGGACAGTGACAGTGGTTGATATAGCTCTCCACAGGTAGAGCTGGGCCCCAGGGCTGTCGGGGGTAGTAGTCGGTGTTGGCAGGGGTGCAGGGCCGAAGGTGCAGGCGAATAACGGAGCGATACAGGTATGCAGTCTCAAGGTTTTTACTCACTGTAGCAGGTTCCAAGGTAACATGACTATTTAGTAACCGACTTTGGAGTGCTGGGTTCCACTGTGATGGGCTTCAGTTGTTCCTGGGTAGTTCGGAGGTCAACACCGATGCACCCTTCTTATGTTCCTTCCCTGGTCGTCTTACTGCGCTGACTTCTTGTCCACCTGTCCTACGCCTACAACGTGTTCCCAGACTATGTTTTAACCGGATTCCAATAAAAAGTTTTTTTTTATATATATTTTTATATCAGTGCTGAGCCCACTTTTTTCTATTCACTCTTTGCCACACATACTGGTATGGACTGACCGGCAGGACTCATGCACTCTGGAGGAAAGCATGGACTTTGATGGCAGGTGAGCTGGATTTTCTCCTCTTTGCTGTCCTACGCCTACGCACACAGTGCCCTGAGCTGATGTCTGCGGACCCTGTCGGGTGACTTGAAGCGCTATCCCTTGGTCCTATGTGGTCACCTTCCAGCGGATTTGTGTGCGGAGTTGGCTTTGGTACTAGATGTGTCCTTAGCCTCCGGTTTTACTAGATGAGCACGTTGGTTCTTCTCCTCTAGTCTAGGGACCAGAACCCTATCTGCGGCCAAGTCCCTCCACTCCAATATGTCAAATGTGGAACAAGGCCACAGGAGTATGGCACACTTCCCTCTAGGACACCTTCTCTCTTGTGCCTGGGCCGAGCTGCACCAGCCCCAGACCACAGGTCTTCACTCCTCCACTGCTCCTTCCGACTGAACAACTTTCTACAGGCTGCTCCCACCAACTAGTCTCCACCCCATGGCTGGTCACCTAACCCTGGCCTGATGGGGTGTTGCTGATGAGAGTGTTGTGTGTTTTGTGTCCATACCGGTGGATGACCTCTTCCTTACCCAGGGATGGGGCACCACACCTTTGGCTGAGATGTAGTACCTCTGTGGTGACTGAAGCCTCAGGGACACCACAAATCTACTGAGCATCTGTTGGAATTGACAACCAGCACATGTCTACTAGAGCAGGGACTAGCTCAACCCCTGAAATTGTGTCATCATTTCAATGATGGTGCAGAAGCAGAGGCAGTGATCGCAGCCTCTGCCTCGAAAATAACTAGTCTGACTATCCCAGCATGCACTGGGATTCTCAAGCAAAGGATCACCAAAGAAGAAAGAGTTAAAAGTAAATAAATAAAGCAGTGATATAGATTAGTGAGAGAACAGTAGGGATTTTTTAATTAAAGAGAACTTGTGAGCACAATTTTGTAATGTAAAGTAAAACCATGGCTGTAATGGTGCAGTAATACTGATTAAATTGATACATTTGGTACAAAAATCCACTTTGTGGTTCTTCTATAATCACTATTTGATATTTTCCGCTAATTAGATTTCAGTGCACAGAGGACGGGATTTCTCCTCCCTGTCTGTAAATCCCCGACTCTCCTGCCTGTCTCCAGCCTTTGACCTGTTTCCTGTATTGAACTCTCAGCAGTGATCAGTTATCCAAAGACTGGAGGCAGGGGGAAGAGCCAGGGAATCACAGACAGGGAGGAGAAGACTTAATTAGTTGAAAAAATAAAATGCTGATTCCAGAAGCAAAAGCTGAGTTCTTCACCAAAGGTATCAATATAATCAGAATTACAGTGTCATTATAGCCAAGTGTGAGATGGCACTCGTAACCTTGGAGGTGGCCAGTGTGTGTCGCAGAGAGCCTCGGCCATGAACTTGGATTCTCCACTGGGACTTGTAGTTCCACGAGTCTTTTGGTAGCATATTTCAGGGCTAGATGTATGGGATAGTCCCAGAACGCAATAGGCGAGACTGACCATCCACATGCCTCCTACCCAGGGGTGTGTCTGGGAGGATATCATGTGTCTGGTTGTGATCACATGGGAGTCTACCAGGGTCCTGGAAGGAGATGGCTCTGCTAGAGCACATGGTGAGACCATGTGGGGAGAGTGGGAGGTTGTGTGTAAGAATCCTCTGAGAGCAGCGCAACACTGACCGGAGTCAGTGTATGGGGAGACCGCTAAGTCTCCTGAGTGGAATAGATTTATCGCTAAGCACGGCCGCTCCTGCCACGTACATGTTATGTAGGTGATAGGTTCTAATGGGACCTGAATGGATTTGCCGCATTTAGGACTCCTTTGAAGAGTTTATGTTATGTGCATGTCATGCAAATGATAGGTTCTTATTCAATGGGACCTGAGATGGATTTGCAGCATTTTTGACTCCCCTGAAGAGTTTAATTGAACGAAACGCGTTGGGAGGTACATCCGAATTCTAATGGGTTCCGCTATGTTATTGGACCGCAATAATTCCAATGGAAAGTGGCACTTATAAATTTGGTGAGATAAATCCAATTTGTTACAGCGGTAATTTATGGTAATTTGTGGTAATTTAATATAGTTTGGCTTGCACATATCCCTTGAATAGATAGGAGGGGCCAAACCTTTTAATACTTGGTTGTTTGTCTTTTTTTGATTGGGCGTTTTGATCGCATTTTAAGAGAATTTAAGTAAAAGTTAAATTTTAATCTTGCTGCATTGTTATTAATTGCTGCTTTGAAGACTTGCTGCCTTGCGCTTCCGCCCTTTACACTCAACAGAAACTGCCCTTGTCAAAGTGACCAATGACCTGTTGACAGCAAAACGTAATGGTGACCACTCTCTGCTTATTCTTCTTGACCTCTCTGCCGCCTTCGACACTGTTGACCACCATCTCCTTCTCTCTATGCTCCATTCTATCAGCCTAAAGGACACTGTGCTTTCCTGGTTCTCTTCCTATCTTTCTGGCCTCTCATTCAGTGCATCATTTGCTGGCTCCACATCTTCTATTCCTCTCCCTGTTGGGGTCCCTCAAGGTTCAGTCCTCGGCCCTCTATTTTTCTCCCTCTACACTGCCCCAATTGGAATGACCATCAGCAGATTTGGCTTTCAGTACCATCTTTAGGCTATGTGCGCAGTTGCGTATTTGCATGCAGTTACGCTGCGATCTGCACCGCAGCGTAACTGCATGCATCCTGCGTCCCCAGCATAATCTATGAAGATTATGCAGGAGACGTGCGCACGTGGCGTATTAGAGCGCAGCGCTTCGGCTGCTGCCCGAAGCGTGCGTTCTAAGAAGTGACATGTCACTTCTTTCCTGCGCTCTGCATGCATCCCCCACTCTGTCTATGGGAGGGGCTGCACTCAGAGCGCATGGAATCAGCTTTTTTTTTTCATTGCGGACTGTTTCTGCAGCGATTTGAAGCGCACGTGTGCTGTTCAAATCGCTGCAGAAATTTCTGCAGGGCAGAACGCTACGTGCGCACATAGCCTTATGCTGATGACACACAACTGTACACCTCATCCCCTGAGCTCACCCCCACTGTTCTACAGAACACCAGTGACTGCCTGACTGCAGTTTGCAACATCATGTCTGCTCTCTAGCTGAAAATTAACCTTTCCAAAACTGAACTTCTTATTTTCCCTCCGTCTTCCAACCTTCCTAAACCTGACATCTCCCTCTCTGTGTGTGGCACAATGATAAGTCCTAGGCAGCAGGCCCACTGTCTGGGTGTTATACTTGACACTGATCTCTGCTTCACCTCCCACATACAATCTCTTGCCCGCTCCTGCCGCTTGCACCTCAAGAACATGTCTAGAATCCGCACCTTTTTCACAATGGAAATGACAAAAACCCTCACCGTGACCCTGATCCACTCCCACCTTGACTACTGTAATTCTCTATTAATTGGTCTCCCCCTAACTAGCCTCTCTCCTCTACAGTCCATCCTTACTGCACCAGCCAGGGTCACCTATCTAACTGCTACTCAGATGCCTCTGCTCTGTGCCAGTCATTGCACTGGCTGCCCATATATCACAGGATCCAATTCAAACTGCTTGTTCTCACCCACAAAGCTCTCCACAGTGCAGTACCCCACTACGTCTCTGACCTCATCTCTGTCTATCACCCCACCCATTCCCTACGCTCTGCAAATGACTTTCAACTAACATCTACACTAATTCAAACCTCCCACTTCCGGATCCAAGACTTCTTCTGAGTTGCACCAATCCTCTGGAACGCTCTACCCCAAGAAGCTAGGACGAATCACAACTTACTCAGCTTCAGACACACCCTAAAAATGCATCTTTATAGGGCGGCCTATCACACTCCCTAGCCGAACTCCCATAGTCCCTCCACGCCTTCTCAGAACATAACTCCACATCAACCTCCATGGCACCCAAATGCATCTCAAGGTTCTGGCCAACTGGTCAAGGCAGCCATTATCTATCCTCCATTTCCTTGAGATGGCTGGATTGTAATTGTAAATAAGCACTTGTACTTTGCCCCCCCCCCCATAATTATTGTATTTTCTATAATTGTTACTTGTTTGTATACGATCTTCCTGAATTGTAAAGCACTGCGGAATATGTTGGCGCTATAGAAATAAAGATTATTATTATTATTATTATCAAAGTTTACAGAAAACCACCAAAGCCAATACATAAAAGCACAGAAAAAGAAAAAAATAGAGAAATATACAGTATATTAAAAAATCTTTTTTTGTGTTTCAGGAGCTCAGTCATGTCCTTCTCCTTCTGTTGGAATGTTAGATAACTGGCTGTTGAAGAAATCTCCCCTCTCTGTTCTGTTTGCAGTAGAACAAAGTGTCACAAAGGCCCTGAAATGTGTGGTTGAAGAGCTATAGCTTCAGACAGAAACCAACTGAAAGTGGAACTCTGTATCACTGATATAATGTATACTCAATAGGCATATCATCTGTAGCAACTGCTTAAATACTGTTTGAAACTCGCAACACGGACTATGAATCAATGAATAAGGGGACTTTAGCGGGTGAAGAACAGGACAAGGATGGTGCTGGTTCTCCTGCTACACCAGCGGACCTAACACAAGTAATGGATTCATCTGCTGAGGTAGCGGGGGAAACCTGAGTGCTTTTTAAGAGAAGCATCAATATCGGTAGTGTATGGGAATGATGATGAAGAAAGCAGTGCAGATTTGAACAGGAAGAGAACCAGATGCAAGGCTGCCACTGGGAATTTCAGGGGTCCATACTGGCAACACTTTCGGGCCCCCTTGAGACTCCACCGGGGCTCCACTCCTGCTCCGTTGCCATCCCTCAAACCTTCCCCAGTCCCCTTCACTCTGGGATAAACATTTTTTTATATATATATATATATATATATATTTACATATATACAGTATATATATATTATACACATACAGTCTTGGCCAAAAGTGTTAGCACCCTTTAAAGTGTTCCAGAAAAATGAAGTATTTCCCTAAGAAAATTAATAATGCACCCTTTACAACCACGCCTCTCCATAATACACACTCTACATCTCCCCTCTCCACAATACACCCTCTACAACACCCTTCTTCATAATATACCCTCTACACCATCCCTCTCCATAATAATCCATAGTATCTGTCCCACACTGCCTCTATGCATAATATGCCCCCACACACTGCCCCGCTGTATAATATCCCCACACACACACTTCCACTCTGTATCTCTCCCACACTGCCTGTCTGTATAATATCCCCACACACACTGCCCCTCTGTATAATATGCCTCACATACGCTACCCCTCAGTACACTATCCCCCACAAAATCTGCCACACTTTATAATATATGGCCACACACACTGCCCCTCTGTATATCACACCACACACTAACCCCTCTGTATAGTATCCCCAACACACTGCCGCTCTGTATAATATCCCCACACAATGCCCATCTATATAATATCCCCCATACACACACTGCCCCTCTGTATAATATCCCCCCACACAAATATAAATAAAGGTAAGGGTGCTAACCAAAACTATTCAAAAAAAAAAAAGAATTGTAACATGAGAGGAAAAGGTGCATAGTAAAAAATGTGCACACTCCGCTATATATATATATATATATATATATATATATATATATATATATATATAAATATGGCTTTTATTGATGCAAAACATTTAAGGCTGAGAAAAAAAAGGTTAAAAACATGATTGATAAGAGGAATAGAATAGATCCTGTACTTATCCCCAATGAAGTATCAGGGTACTGATAATAGAATACACAATAAGTGTGTGTGTATATATATATATATATATATATATATATATAAAATTAACATATATATAGTGTCCGCAGATAAACAATATAATCCCAAAATACACGTTTTTAACCTTTGTCAGCCTTATATGTTTTGTATCAATAAAAGCCAAGTTTATATATAGATAAACAGTGTATGTATATATATACATGTCCCCCTCCTGGCATATATCCCCATGTTGGGCCCCTCCTGGCATATATGTCCTCCTCCTGGTAATATGTCCTTTTCCTAGGATATATGTCCCCATCCTGGTATATACGTCCCCATCTTGGGCCCTTCCTGGATTGTATGTCCCACTGCTGGTATATGTGCAAATCCTGGGCCCATCTGGGAATATATGTCTCCATTCTGGTTTATTTGTCCCCTTCCTAGCATATATGTTCACCTCCTGGTATATATGTCCCCTTTCTGGGCCCCTCCTGGTATATATGTCCCCATTTATGTTTTTTGTCCCTTTCCTTGTATATATGTCCTCCTCCTGGTACAAATGGCGCCTTCATAGGCCACTCCTTATATATATATGTCCACATTCTGGTTTATTTGTCCCTTTCCTATTATATATGTCCTCCTCCTGGTATATATGTCACCTTCCTGGACCTCTCCTTATATATGTCTCCATCCTTGTTTTTTTGGCTATTTCCTGGTATATATGTCCTCCTCCTGATATATATATATATATATATATATATATATATATGTATATATATATATATATATATATATATATATATATATTCCCTACTCAGACCCCTTTTGGTATATATGTCACCATTCTGATATATTTGTCCCTTTCCTGATATATATGTACTCCTCCTGGTATATGTGTCCCCATTCTGGTTTATTTGTCCCCATCCTGGTATATATGTCCTGTCCTAGCCTCGTCCTGATATATATATATATATAATCACCCTCCTGCCCTCCTGGGAAAATTCTGGTATGTATGTCCCCATCCTGGTTTCTGTCCCCTACCTGGTATATATCCTCCTCCTTGTATATATTTCCCCTTCCTGCCGCAAAAAGAGAAAAAAAAAAATATTTAACTCAGACTCCCTGGCTTCCACATTGCAGGGCATCCTCTCTGCGCCACAATGCATTTCAGCTGGATGTGCACCCTCCGATGCACATCCAACTGAAGTAAGGCAGAGACTGGAGTTAACAGGCACCACCACCACCCCTGGCGATCGTCTCGCTCCTGTTGTGAGCTTATGGAGCGCTTATGTTGCATCCTCACCACCTCCGTGGATCTGCTTGCATGCATCAGTATGATAAGGTCGCAGAGTGATGACCTCATGACACTGCTGAGCTGGGTGATGCCCTGCTCTTCTCCACTGACCTTGCCTCCAGCACATGGCTAATTTCCATGTGATACCAAAGACGTGCTTCACATTCAAATTATCCATGTGTAGTGGCCAAAGAAACATGACCCGGCCCCTCAGTTGCAGCTGTGACTGTGGCCCAGTGAAGAGAGGGGCACAGCTGGGGCTTAATAAAGCTAAGTATTTAGGCCGGGCCCCCCTCTTCACTGGCCCCCATACACCAATCATGTTTATCATACCTTAATGGGCATGATAATGGGAGAGGGGAAAAACACAAGAACAATACATTTTCATTTTGTTTGAATACAATCTGTATAATTCATCTGAAAGTGGAATCCAACTGTGTTGTACAAAGTAAGAGACCTGTACCTGAATTTCAAAGTGTTCAAATATGCGTGGAACTGTGAATTTCAGGAAATTTGACTCAAACTCGATCCTCTGCCAATTAATCTGCTCATCTATATTAAATAATCGTTACAGGAAATCTGTCAGCAGGTTTTTGCTATGTAAACTGAGGACAGCTTGCTGTAGGAGTTAAAAAAAAACAAAAAGCAACCTCTCTTATCTGTGTGTGCACTATTGTTTACTTAAACTAATGGCTTTATTACCCAATGATAAAAATTGAAGGACTAGAAACAAGGGTGCAGAAAATTCCAACACGCCCCCTGCTGTGATTGACACCTCACTGTCAATGCACAATCTCTATTGAGAGCCTGGAGTGGGCAGGGGCAGCTCTTCCAGTGCAACTACAGTTACATGCTGAAAACTCACTTCTTTGATTATGTGAGAACATCTGCACCCAGTAATTTTTGTGATACAATGTTACATTCAGAATCTTCTTGCCTACATTATGTTTGTGACAGACCGGGAAGTGAACACCTGTTGACAGATTCCGTTAAAGACTCTGGGCCGTCCAGAAGTAGTTAAAGTATATGAGTAGTCCACATTATGCTCTGCAGTGATGTTCTAAAACATCAATGCATAGTATTGAAGCCGCGGGAGGCAAAGATCCAGCTGTCAAACGTAGCCAGACATCCCATAGAGAATATAGAGGGGTTTACCTACCTGATCACTGCATAAAAAGTGCATAGCAAGTAATGTATATGCTACATAGGAAGCGCTATCAGTCCTTCCAGACCTAAAATGGGCTTTACACGCAACAACATCGCTAACGAGATGTCGTTGGGGGGTCACGGAATTCGTGACGCACATCCGGGTTCGTTAGCAACGTCGTTGCATGTGAAACGCACGAATGACCGTTAACGATCAAAATTACTCACCTAATCGTTGATCGTTGACACGTCGTTCTAATCCCAATTATCGTTGCTGTTGCAGGACGCAGGTTGTGCGTCGTTCCTGCGGCAGCATACATCGCTACGTGTGACACCCCGGGAACGACGAACACCACCGTACCTGCGGCCGCCCGCAATGAGGAAGGAAGGAGGTGGGCGGGTTGTTCGGCCCGCTCATCTCCGCTCCTCCGTTTCTATTGGGTGGCCACTTAGTGACACTGCTGTGACGCCGAACGAACCTCCCCCATTAGAAAGGAGGCGGTTTGCCGGCCACAGCGACATCGCTAGGCAGGTAAGTATGTGTGACGAGTGTTAGCGATGTTGTGCGCCACGGGCAGCGATTTGCCTGTGATGCACAACCGACGGGGGCGGGTGCTTTCACCAGCGACATCGCTAGCGATGTCGCTGTGTGTAAAGTGGCCTTAACTTAATTTCTGGGTACAGGGAGGGAGCTCCTGAGTACTAGGAGAGCTGCTTATGCAGTCAGGAGACTGAATTTCATTGGAGCTAATATGTATGCCAGCCAAGGCAAGATGGGAAATCAGATTAAAAAACAAAATTTTTAAAAATTGAAATGCCCCCTAAATGTCTTTGATGATTTTATCGAGGGGCACAATGAGTGAAATAAATGAAAAATAAATATAATAAATTAATAATTAAAAAGCAGGGATTTTTTTTTAAATACCTGCTGCCAATCCAAACAGCTGTTGGTCGCCTAACATCTTAAAAAAAAGGTATTTGATATATAAAATTATTGTCTGAGAAGGAGGAACACATTTTAAAATTTTAGTTATTCTTTGAACTATAAACAAAATTAAGAAAAAATTCTGTATTGGTTACACGCATTTCCTTTATTTTGAGATTGATATGTATAGATATTGGTAAAAAAAAAAAGAGACTACAAAAATAAAAAAAAAATTAGGCCCCAAGTATCATTAAAAAAAGACACCAAAACTATTTCAATAGCAAGTCGGCATTTTTACTTTGCATTCCAACATGATGCTCTGATGACCTAAGTCATTAACAGCGGACGAACATGCATGCTGGTGCTGAGCTCTGATTTCTGCGACCTCCAGAGCCAAGGCCTGTAGTTGTGTGGTCAAGGTGCCAACCGAATCCATACGGAAGCCGAAAACACACTAAATGGGCTGTCTGTAATGCAACTGAGCCCTATCACTCACACAAGGATGAACAAACAAGGAGAATTGTGATACATGGAATCAACAGCTCCCTTGTCAGATTAAAAGAAGCCCTAAATCTGATCCTGATCGGTACCCTGCCTGACTGTGGAGGTTGGCACCCTAACATTATGAAATGGCGCTCCCACTCATCGTCAGCTGACTCTGAGTGACCTGAACTGCACCCTCAACTATAAATAAAATGTTACACTAAACAAAAATTAACAGCAATGAAGTGCACAAAGGCAGAGGATGAGACACAGAGCTAAGAACCAGTGAACACAGTTTTACAGGGAATACGGAGGAAAACGGAGGAAACTGAAAAGACTTACGAAATATCATTAACTGAAGAGCTGGGACTCCATTTACCCATTTTTTCAGGACTATAGCTAGCACTGAATGGTGCATGGTGAGTATAAATAGCTCCTCCTAAGATGTGATAGGGAAAACAAAACAAGGAAGTGAACACACCTGAGTAGAAATAAAACAGAAAATCAAGGAAAGACAAGAAGGAAACCAACCACACAACCAGACGTCACTGGATTGAGCCTCATAGTTGAGCCAGGACAGATGTCAGCTGGTATCCTGATTTTCCAAGGCTTTTTGCATGTCTCTTTCTGCATATGTGTTGCCCAGGGTTATGGGGTATTCGGTCCCGGGCAGTATATACAATTGGGGATGTCACTGTGTCGGCCGTTGCCCGATCCCGTGCCCTGGGTGATTTTTATAGAGGGAGTATTTACATGGGAGATAAGAGTTAATGTTCATGTGATGCCACCTGTGGGTTGAGGTTAATAGGATGGAACCACCACTGCTTAGTGGAATTACCCCTGGGCTGATGGTGAAGGCAGCTATGGCGGTAGGCCCTCCGCAGGCAGAGCTGAGCCAGGGGATTTGTGAGATGGGAGCTTTGCACTTTATAATGAAGGAGACCACACCGGGGTTGTAATGAACAGTCTCTACTCACTTTAACCTGTGGATGGCTGGTTCGGGTCCCTGTATTTCTAGTGCCAGTTTAATGACTCGGTGGCTCTGTCCCCAGCACTCTCAGTGTAGTTTGGGTCCCCATAGCTTGAAGCGGTTTGGGGGCCCCAACTGTCCCTGTTAGGTTGCAGTCTCCTTGTCCGTACGGCTGGCAGTCTGGATCCTGTGGGGAGGTATGGGTCCAAGCCCCGATCCTTGCTTTACTGCTGATGCCCCCAGATCTGTAGATCTGTGAAGTCCATGCAGATCCCTCTAATGTGCAGGAATTTGCCAGGCCATCTGAAACTGTCGCCTGACCTAGGGCCCTGTGCCCCGTGCGTGCTTTGGTCCCAGCGGTACTTGGATGCACCTGTCCTGGCGACCTCTTTCCTGTGCCTCCGGGTCACCGTTACACAACTCAGCTCTAGGCACGTCTCTGCACTTCAATCTATTCTTATAGACTGCTCCCAATCTACACCCACCAGGCTTTCTAGTTCCCTGGTCAGGCTCTGCCCACTGGGTGGCCCTCCCCTTATTTGACTAGCAGTGCCCCCTAATGTGGTATGGGAACTAGGATTTTAGGTGTGTGTAGCTGTTACCGGCACTGGTGTTCCAGGTCCCAGACGGTATGCCCTGCATCTTTGTGGGGATGCAGTACCTAATAGTGCCCTGAGTGGCTCAGGGATGCTACATTCCCCCTTGGTTAAACACAGCATGTCCTCGGGCTGTAAAGAGAATAAAGGGTTTATTAAACAGCAAAAGAAAACATATTAAATAACATTCTTCCCACGCAGGGGAAGTTCCAGCTTAAATGTTGCATGAGCATTCCCCCATCAACCCACCACCCAAAGGTCCTGGTCCCCAGAACCCTCTAAGGAGGCAAGTCACCGGTCCGGTCCAGCTCTATCCCAGACTTTTCCTCCAATCTTCCTCTCCTTGGTGGCGGTGTCAATGTCCTGATGGCAAAAAAGGATTACTCTGGGAGGCACACTTCGTGCAACTATTTACACTGCAAAAGTTTGGGTTATTCCCAGTCCAATGACCAGTGGTCCATATTTATATTAACTTTTCAAACATTGTAGACAATCAGGTGACTTCTTCAGGGATTATGTAGGCAATTTTATCAACATTTTCAACATTTTCAAACATTTTCAAAACATTTTTTCAGATTATTATGTAAACATTATTTAAACTTTTGCAGCAGATTTTCAATGAAAATATCAAACAAACAAAAATAACAGTTCAACTGCTGGGATAGCCCGGTGCCACTACCACAGCGTGGATGATCTGGGAAATGGTGGAGGAGTAGGGCGAGCTGGCAGGGACAGACCACAGATGTTTTGCACATCAAGAGCATACCAGCCCCTCTCTCCGTGGTGCCTAGTATATGTGACCACATCACCCAGGTGCAGGTCACGGTCTGGATATCCCTGCTTCAAGTCGTCCAGCACATCCCTGCGGGACACAAATAGTCCTGCATGCATACTGGGCTATTTTATGAACCCCCAACCATTTTTCTGGTCAAACTTGTCGACGGTGCCCCGCGGGCTCCCCAGCTGGCTTGGCGCAGGTTCTGTTTCTCCTGCAAATCCCGAGCTGCTACTTGCATTTTCTTGGCAGCCAGAGTCTGCTGCTCCTAGTTCAGCTGCCGGATGGTGGCTTGGCAGGCCTCTCCGAACTCCTCATCCACGACAGCCCTCTGTGCCGCAGTAGCCATGCCGCACTCCCTCTCGAACTTCAGACTCCCCGAACCCGAAAAACCCGCATTCGGATCACCGTTAGCAGTTATCGGGTCGGCCCGGTCACCGGCGATTCCTTCAGAGGTTGTCGGGTCTCCCAGGGCTGCATCCTGCAGCCTAGCCTTCTCCGGTCTGGTCGTGGACGGAGGCGTTGTGGCCTGGTCTGGTCTGGCCGTGGACGTAGGTGTTGCGGCCTGGTCTGGTCTGGCCATGGACGGCAGCTCCGGAGATACCGGCAGGTCAGCGGGCAGTGGCAGTACAGATTCTGCTACCATGGGGATTAATGGGGCTGAAGAGGTTGCCACGCTTACCGGCTCCTGGTGCCGCTCCTCGTGCAGAGCTCATGCATCTTGGGCTCTCACAGCTGCCACTAACCCCATCATCTCCGATCGCCAGTCCTCGGTCTGCTGGATCATCTGCAGCTGCATATGGAGGCACAGCTTTCCGAGCTCCTCTTCAAGCAAGGGCACGGTTCCGCGGGCTGGAGGAGTAGACATCTTGTCTTTTGCAGGTTTGCTGGACTTGTCTTGCAGACCTGCCCTTGCTCCAGCATGCCAGGGTGCATTCTGCCAGCGCCTCTTCTGGCTTTTTTGCAGCTTGTTTCACTTTTGCTTTTTTGTACACTCCCCAGGGGCGGAGTTTGCTGTTCACGCCCTTTTGCCACAGTGATGGCACAGCAGTTTTTCACAATAATCAAAATGGCGACAGTCTTTGCATAAAACAGTCCTTAAGGCGCACGTCACACGAGTTAACGGGCCTAGTCCATATCCTGTTTGTGACGCCAGGGAAAAGCTGTGCCGCCCAGGGTTATGGTGGTGGCCATTGCCCGGTTCCGTGCCCTGGGTGCTTTTTATAGAGGGAGTATTTACATGGGAGATAACAGTACCTAGTAGTGCCTACACATTTGTAAGGGCGCTACACATATGTTCAATACTTTTTCCCTGTGTCATTTCTCATTATTACACATAACTAATGAACATTTATGACTTGATTTCTTTACCTGTGTGGATTAGAAGGGTTGTTACCGACATCTGGTGAGAAATTCATATCAATACTTTTAAAAATATAGTTACTTAGAAAATTAGTGACAAGTTCAATACTTATTTCACCCACTCTGTATATATATATATATATATATATATATATATATATATATATATATATATATATATATACATATGTAGAGTGACACTCATTTTGTATTTCTTCTATTTTTTTACTATGGCACCAACAGTTGTCTCCTTCTCACCCTACGTCTTACTTATGGTTTCGTAGCCCATTCCAGACTTGTGCAGGTCTATGATCTTGTGCCTGACATCCTTAGCAAGCTCTTTGATCTTGCCCATGTTGTAGAGGTTAGAGTCGGACTGATTGAGTCTGTGGACATGAGTCTTTTATACAGGTGACAATTTAAGATAGGTGTCTTTAATGCAGGTAACAAGTTGATTAGGAGTGTCCAAATAGTCTGTAGGAGCCAGAACTCTTAATGGTTGGTAGGGGATCAAATACTTATTTCGCTCTGCAAAATGCAAATAAATTTATATAATTTATACAATGTGATTTTCTGGAATTTATTTTGGATATTCTATCTCTCACTGTTAAAGTTAACCTACCCTTAAAATTATAGACTGTTCATGTCTTTGTCAGTGGGCAAACATACAAAATCAGCAAGGGATCAAATAATTATTTCCTTCACTGTATATATACAGTGCCTTGAAAAAGTATTCATAACCCATGAACTTTTCTACATTTTTTTACGTTATACCCACAAAGTGTGTTCTATTGGGATTTTATGTGATATGCCAATATAGAGGCACAAGTATTTGTGAAGTGTAAATGAAATGATACATAGTTTTGAAAATATTTTAAAAATATAAATCTGAAAATTTTGATGTGCATTTGTATTCAGCCCTCTGTAGTCTGTCGCCCTTAAATAAATTCCTGCATGAGCAATTGCCTCCAGAAGTCACCTAATTAATGAATTGAGCCCACCTATGTGTAACTTATTCTCAGTATAACTTCAGCTATTCTATGAAGGCCTCAGAGGTTTGTTTGAGAGCATTAGGGATCAAACAACACCATGAAAATCAAGGAGCACATCAAACAGCACTAAATAGAGGTGCAGGAATCCACTGCTCAAGTGGGAGAATCTGTCCACAGGCCAATTATTAGTTATATAATGACAAATCTGGCTTTTATGGAAGAGTGGCAAGAAGAAAGCCATGTTTGAAAGAAAGCCATAAGACGTCTTGTTTGCCGTTTGCAAAAAGCCATGTAGGGGACACAGCTAGCATGTGGAAGAATGTGCTCCGGTCACATGAGACCTAAGTTAAACGTTTTGGGCTAAATGCAAAACACTATGTGCAATGGAAAACTAACAATGCACATCACCCTAAAAACACCATCGCCACCATAAGACATGGTAGTGGCAGCATCATGCTGAGGGGATGCTTTTCTTCAGCAGGGACAGGGAAGCTAATCAGAGTTGATGGGAAGATGGATGTAACTCAATACAATGCAATCCTGGAGGAAAAACTGTTGGAGGCTACAAAAGGCTTGGTCTGGTGCATAGGTACACCTTCCAGAAGGACAACCCTAAATATATAATAAGTCGACAGTGGAATGGTTTAGATCAGAGCATTTGCATGTGTTTGAATAGCCTAGTCAAATTGCAGACTAAAATCAAGTTGCTAATTTGTAGTAAGACTTGAAAATTGCGATTCACATAGGCACTCCTACTAATCTCACTGAGCTAGAACTATTTTGCAAAGATGAATGGGCAAAAATTGTAACATTTAGCTGTGTAAAGCTGGTAGAAACATACCCCATAAGACTTTCAGCAGTAATTACAAATTGTTGATTCAGGGGGGCTGAATACATATGCTCATCATTATCTTCAGATTTATATTTTTTAAATATTTAGAAAACCATATACCATTTCCTTTACACTTAATATATACGTGCTACTTGTGTTGGTAGATCACCTTAAATCCCCAAAAAATACATTAACCCCTTAACGACCACAGGTGGTAAAATTATGTCCTAGCGGTCATAGGGTTAATCTCCTGCTGCTGCCACCAGCAGCAGAAGATCGGCGCTCATCTCAGCTGATTTATACAGCTGAAATGTATGCCTGCGTGAGCGGAATCGTTATTCGCCTGTGCCATTTAACCCCTTAAATGGTGCTGTCAATAAGTGACAGCGCCATTATAACCACAGGTATGGTAAACGTTTACATACCGCCAATATCGGAAGTCATCTGACGTGATCACGTGATTTCCTGTGGTTGTCATGGTAGCACAGGGTCATGTGATGACTCCTGTAGCTCACATGACTCACTTACTGCTTCACCCAGCCCAGAGCTGGGTGAGACAGGAAATGAGCATATCTGCTGTTCACAGCTGTGTAGCTGTGATCAACAGATTTGAAAGAGCGATCAGATTGCTGATCCATATAGTCCCCTAGGGGACCTAGTAAAATTTAAAAAAAAAAATAGTTTAAAAAAAGTTTTAAAAAAAATCCTCAAGGGGGGTTCAAATCACCCCCCTTTTGCCCAATTGCAAATTAAAGGGTTAAAAAAATAAACAATACACACATTTTTGGTATCACCACATTCAGAAATGCCTGATCTATCAAAATATAAAATCAATTAATTTGATCGGTAAACAAATGCAAAATTATGCTTTTTGGTCGGCACAATTTTTGCGCTAAATGCAATAACAGGCGATCAAAATGTAGCATCTGTGCACAAATGGTACTGTTAAAAACATCAGCTTGAGACGCAAAAAATAAGCCATCACTGAACCATAGATACCAAAAATTGAGAACACTACGGGTCACGGAATATGGCATAAAACGAATGCCAGTTTTTTCGGCCAAACTTCTGATTATTTTTACCCCTTAGATAAAAATAAACCTATACATGTTTGATGTCTACAAACTTGCACCGACACACACCATCACACCAACACATCAGTTTTACCATATAGTGAACACTGTGAATAAAATATCTCAAAAACTATAGTACATAAGGATAAGGCTGCACATCAAACATAGATAATAGTATAATGCCATAAGCATACCAAAAAATATTGAAGCATACAATGAAAAATGCCACTTGCTAACTTGAAAGTGTGAATAATGAAATGCATACCTGCCATGAATATTAGGAAAAAGGAGATATTTAGCAATCGCATTGATCAATGTAACTGAGCCCCAAAACCTCGTCAAGGTATATCTCTATATTGGGGTCCCTAGCTCTATGACCCTAACTGTGTGTCATCTCATTGCAATTAAAAAATGCTGTGTGTGGAGAGGGGTAACCAAGGACTTGCTTATATAGGAGATGGAAAAAACATGGCCGAAAGGGGCGGAGCTGTGTTCACATTCAGAAAAAAAACTACATATAACTGAATGGCATAACTGAAGTGAGCACTAGTATATATTATGAGCGCAAGCCAAAAAATACATAATACATAAGGATAAGGCTGCACATCAAACATTTTTTTTTACCCCTTAGATAAAAGTAGATCTATACATGTTTGATGTCTACAAACTTGCACCGACCTGAGGCATCACACCAACACATCAGTTTTACCATATAGTGAACACCGTGAATAAAACTCATGCTTTAATTTTGGCAAAAAAGCATGCGTTTTGCATCAAAAAAGCATGTAAAACGCTAGGATTTTGATTTTGGATACGTTTTCACAACTGTCATTGACTTCAATATTAGATAAACGCTGCCAAAACGCAAAAAAAAAATTGACATGCTGCTTTTATAAACGCAGAGATTTGGACAAAATTGTGTCACTCTAAACGCTGCATTTAAAAAGCATTGTGCGGACGAATTTTGCTAAATTCCCATAGACTTTGCTTAGAAATCAAAACGCAAGCTTTTTGCCATTGAAACGCTGCAGTTCAAAACGCTGCAGAAACGCATGAAAAAACGCAACGTGCGCATATGCCCTAAAAGTACCAACTGTTATCTCCTAAGTCAGTAATGGGAAAGTCTGACTTCATTGTATACAAATTTTACAGATTTATCCATAAATTGGGAGTGAAACATCAGCTTTGAAGGAGAAAGAAGCCGATTTCTCTGATTCTACTTATTTTACTATTGATTTATGAAATAAAAATTAAACCGAGAATTACACTTTAATACACTATGGATTTGACAATTTTTTTACATTTCACATGAGATGTGTGATACTATAGGGGCTACTATCTAAAGACAGAGAATGATGTTAAATAAATATGACTACATCACAACATTTCTGAAATAGCTTTTATCCTGGTTAATAAATATATACTGTATATACCTTCCCTGTATTCCAACATTCCACTAAAGAAATTATTTACTGTAGATTTTTAGAGAAAGTCACTAATGTACTTTAATGATAATGTGTGGTTTTAATAACATACTTCAAGCCTTCTGGGTAAGGTTGCGAAACAGCCAAGTGGCAGCAGATACAGATAATTCACCTATGAACTTTGGTCTATTGCCTCAGGACCTATCTATGATAGATATATGGAGGGTTCGACATCCTGGTGCATGAGCCTTCTCTTGTTTTTCCAGCTTACACAACTCTGTCACGAGTAGACGTACTGTATGTCTTACTAATAACTTTGTCATATCATTCTCCATATTGTTAACTGTAGACTTTTCTTTAGGCATGCATGTAGGTATGAGACTATGGAAACTGAATGCATTTTGAATGGGGTTAATTGACACTCATTTTTTTGTTAAGCATATGGTTGAATATTTAAAGGTGAAAAAATGTACAATATGGAGTGATATAGTATGGGATGCCATGACGGTGTCAATGTGACGTGTTGATAAAACAAACTGGTCAAAGAAAGCTCAAGAGTAGACCATTGGGTAATAGAGAGGCAGAAACAGAGGAGGCGCATTAGGCTACATGCGCACACTGCATTTTTTGTTGCGTTTTTGTCGCGTTTTTGGTGCAGTTTTGTTGTCAGAACTTTCTGACATTTGACTTCCCAGCAAAGTCTATGAGAAGTCAGATTTGCTGTGCGCAGGTTGCAGTTTATTTGTCAGCGTTTTTTTGTCAAACGTTTGTGACAAAAAAGATGCAGCATGTTCATTCTTCTAGTGTTTTTGGCAACATTTGTCACAAAAACGCATCAAAAACGTATATTGTGAAAAACGCACCAAAAACGCACCTACATTACAAGCGGGTTTTTTTACATTTTCAGGTTTTCTCTGACAAGGTGCAGTTTTGGTTGCAGTTTGTGTACAGAAAAAACTGCAGCATGTGCATCTAGCCTAACAATCTGATGCAAGCTGAGAAGCAAATTGGAAGAAGGCACAAGATGCATTACAAGACCTTGTGATGGATATGGCAGAAAAAAAAAAAAATTTCACTAAAGTTTTACTATGAGGTGCTAAAAAGAATAGTACATATGTTGGCCACATTATGCTAGATCCCAAAATGGATCATCTGTGGTAGCAACACTGCAATCACCAACTGGGAAGATAATCACTGACATTGGTGGTATGTCCAAAATAGTTCATGATTTCTTCAATGATCTACTGTATGGCTGCATGGCTGAAAATGTTGGCACACTTGAAATTGTCCCAGAAAAGTAAGTATTTCCTCAAGAAAATTATTGTAATTACACATTTTGTTATACATGTGTTCATTTACTTTGTGTGTATTGGAACAACATAATAGAAACAGAGGGAAAAAAGGCAAATTGGACATACCGTATTTTTCACTTTATAAGATGCACCTGATTATAAGACGCACCCCCAAATTTGGTGAAGGAAAAGAGAATTTTTTTTTAATGTTAAATGGGGTCCATCTTATAATGCCAGTGTCCGTCTAACAAATCATATAGGGTATATGTCCCTCATAGCCCCCCATCCTAAAATTAGCCCCCCTTAATCTGGATATGGCCCCCTTATATTGAATATAGCCCCCTTTTGCTGGGACACATCCCCCTGTGCTGCCCATTGCCCCTATAGATGGCATACCTCCCCTGTGTTTGATATGGCCCCCATACTGCTGCCCATGGCCCCTATAAATGGCACACCTCCCCTGTGTTTGATATTGGCCCCATACTGCTGCCCATGGCCCCTATAAATGGCACATCTCCCCTGTGTTTGATATGGCCCCCATACTGCTGCCCCATGGCCACTATAGATGGCACATCTCCCCTGTGTTTGATATGGCCCCCATACTGCTACCCATAGCCACTATAGATGGCACATCTCCCCTGTGTTTGATATGGCCCCCATACTGCTACCCATAGCCACTATAGATGGCACATCTCCCCTGTGTTAGATATGCCCCCCATACTGCTTCACATAATAAAATAAAACACTCTTTCCTTACCTTCTCAGCGCTGTAATCCCTGTGTCTCCCTCCGTGGGGTTGAGCTCCTCCTCCACTTCCTGGTTGTTGCTGCCGGTCATGTGATCGGCACGGCAGAGCGATATCATCTCTGCGTGTCTTATCACAGACAGCAGCAGCAGGAGACCAGGAGATCAGTGCTGGAGGTAAGTAAAGCTTTTTTTATTTTACTATGGGCAGCAGTATGGGGGCCATATCTAACACAGTGGGGATTATGTGCGATCAAAGGGAGCACAGGCAGATATAATATGCCCCGCTGCCACAGCCCATCGGCGCGATGCGGTTTCAGCACCATGGTGATGGACAGCGGCTGTGCATAGTATATGAGCAGGAGCAGGAGATCTAACGCTGACGCCCGCAGCTTTCACCTGCTCCAGAGCGGACCCTGCAGTATATGTAATATATATATATATATATATATAATGTACACACACACCCCCTCCCCCCCCCCCCCGGGGAACAAAAGTGCATCTTATAAAGTGAAAAATATGGTAATTTCAAGCAAAAAAAAAAACTAAAGACAAAATGGGCTAGACAAATTTTTTTTTACTTTTACAAAATTTATGGGAAAACAACCTTATTTCAAGCATGTGACCCTCGTTCAAACGCACCTTTGGCAAGTATCAGGTGTGGGCAATATTGAAATCTGAAACCAGATAAAAATGGGAAAAGCTGACTCAATCTTTGCATTGTGTGTCTCTAAGAATGGAAAACAGGTGAGAAGAGAACTGTCTGAGAACTTGAGAACCGAAATAGTTGAAAAAGATAAATAATAGCAAGGTTACAAGTCCATCTTCAGAGATTTTAATGCTCCTTTGCTCACGGACTGCAACATAATCAAGAGGTATACAACCCATAGCACTGTAGCCAATCTCTGTGGATGTGGACAGCAGAAAAAAAATTGATGAAAAGATGCAATGCAGAATAGTCAGGATGGTGGATGAGCGGTCCCAATGAAGTTTTAAAGAAATTCAAGCTGACCTGAAAGCTCAGGGTGCATCAGTGTCATCGCGAACTATCCATTGACATTTGAATGAAATAATCTGCTATGGTAGGAGACCTCAGAGGACCCCACTGCTGACAGAGCCATAAAGAAGCTAAACTGCAGTTTGCCAAAATATACTTGAGTAAGCCAAAATCCTTCTGGAAAAGTGTCTTGTCTTGCTTGCCGTTTTGCGATGCCTCCTTGTAATTTTAGCTAAGCCTCCCACTGAGTGTATAGGCTTTCCCAGTTTCAGAGTCAGAACCTTTTTAACATTGTACCAGAAATTAATTACAGTCCCTCTTCTATGTCTCTTGCTAGTTGAATTGCAATGCCTCCTTATAAATTTAGGTAGGTCTCACACTGACTGCATAGGCTTTCCCAGTTGGGAGTCAGAATCTTTTTAAAACTGTGCCAGAATTGAATCTTAGTCCCTCCTCTATGTGTCTTGCTGGCGGTATTGTAGTCCCTACTTGTAATTTTTACATTGATCTTGCACTTAATGCATAGGCTTTACCAGTCTAGGAGTCCCACTCCTTAAAAATGGTAACAAAAAAATTGTCTGAGGCCTTCCTTTACGTGTCTTTCAGGGCGTATTGGAGTCCCTCCTACTTATTTTTTGCATCCCTAGCACATAGTGCATAGGCTTTATGAGTGTGAGAATCCCACCAATTACAGTAACAATTTTAACTGAATATGAATGAGCCTCTCCTTTATGTCTAATACAGAATGTATCAGAGTCCCTCTTCCTTCTAAGGTTAGACAGTTCTTACATTAACCACATAGGTTTTGTGAGTATAAGAGTCCACCTTCATATATTAAACAGTATGTGAGCAAGGATGTGAGCAAGGATGGTTGACCTTAGGGAGATCAACATCCACCACTGCGGAGACACCATCACGTGTTGAGAAACACGTGATGGTGTCTCCGCAGTGGTGGATGTTGATCTCCCTAAGGTCAACCATCCTTGCTCACATAGTCTTTTACTAGGCAATGTCCCACTAGCCAGATTCCTACTCCACACTGATGAGGGGCAAATACCCCGAAACGGCTGTCTGTGGATGGATACCATGTTTGGCATAGGTGGTCTCCTTGACTGGAGACTGCCCTTCCCGTGGTTGTTCCTTCCTGGTGAAAGACCTGGCTAGTTTCCTGCCAGCGTTGAGAAACATGTGATGGTGTCTCCGCAGGCCTTCTTGCTTTGACTTTTTCATATATTAAACAGGATATGTCTGATCATGTCACACACACCACATGCCCAGATAAGGTAGTAAAATGTTAAAATCACATTTATCGATGAAAGGTTTTTATCACCATTGAAAGCAAAGAGAATGTACAAAAACACAGCAAAAATTAGCAAAAAAACACTACTTGTGAACAAAGCATAAGGGGTGATGGTGGTGGGAGGTTTCTCTCTCTTTTTAATGTACCTTATATATGTTATTATACAGGAAAGAGTATTTCCTAACATTTTTTCCTGTAAAATCTATTTTATCTTCCGTTTTGTATGTTTTATTGTCTGTCCATAAACATGGCATATCACCATGGCAACATTGTTTCCAGCAGTAACCTGAGAGTCAAACAGCTCTGTTTCTATCCAATTCAGCGATTTTACTGCCCTCTCAGACATCCTGGAACTGTCTTCCAGAAAAATACTCGAGTTTCCCATTGACTTCCATTATACTTGAGCAGTCTGACATGATTGATTTGACTAACGAGCACCTGAGCATTTTAACCCCTTAACCCCCGGGCGATTTTTCCATTTTTGTTTTTTGCTCCCCTTCTTCCAAGAGCCGTAACCTTTATATTTTTCCGTCAATATTGCCATGTGGTGGCTCGTTTTTTGCGAGACAAGTTGTACTTTTAAGTGAAACCATAAGTTTTAACATATAGTGTAGAAAATGGGAAAAAAAAATTCTAGTACAGAAAAATTGCAAAAAAAGTGCGAATGCATGATTGTTTTTGGGATATTTTATTTACTTTGTTCAATATATGGTAAAACTGATGTGTCTGTGTGATGCCTCAGGTTAATACAAGTTTGTAGACACCAAACATGTATAGGTTTACTTTTATATAAGGGGTTAAAACAAATTCAGAAGTTTGTTCAAAAAGTTCCACACTTTTTGCGCCATTTTCTGCGACCCATAGTGTTCAGATTTTTAGTGATATGGGGCTCAGTAATGGCTAATTTTTGTGTCTTGAGATGACACTTTTAATGGTACCATTTTTGCGCAGATGCTACATTTTAATCGCCTGTTATTGCATTTTTTCACAAAATTTGCAATGACTAAAAAACGTAATTTCTGCGTTTGGAATTTTTTTGTTGCTACGCCGTTTACCAATCAGATTAATTAATTTTATATTTTGATTGAGCATTTCTGAACGCGACGATACTAAATATGTGTACATTTTTTATTTGTTTAACTCTTTAATTTTCAATGGGGCTAATGGGGGGTGATTTGAACCTTTAGGCTTTTTTATTGATTTATTTTTTTTAAACTTTTATTTTACTTTTTTTATTTTACTAGGGGACTATAAGGATCAACAGTCTGATTCATTTCTGTACAACAGAGCTGCTCAGATCAGCAGAAATGCTCGTCTTCTGTTACAGGCTGCACACTGCCGGCTGTAACAGGAAGTGAGTCATGATAGAGACAGGAGTCATCACATGACCCTGTTCTACCATGGCAACCATCGGCTCCCCATGATCACGTCACAAGTCCTTGATGGTAGGCAGGTAAGTGCGCGTTAACTGCTATGGGCATTTAAATCACGCTGTCGCTTTTTGACAGCGCAATTTAAAGGTGTTAATAGGCAGGGGTGGATCGCAGATCAACCTGCGCCTGTGAGGCACAAATGAGAGGCACAAGTTGAAAGTTTTACAATGGCCCTCACAGTCTCCTGATCTGAACATAATTGATAAACTTTGGCTAAACCTCAAAAGAGCAGTGCATGCAAGATGACCCAGGTATCTCACAGAACTGGAAGACTTTTACAAGTTAAAATGGATGAAAATCCTTAAAGCAAGAATTGAAAGACTTTTGGCTGGCTACAAAAAGTGTTTACAAGCTGTGATACTTGCCAAAGATGTGCTAAGGCTTATATTCAGGAGATGTCTTATATTTTCCCATGAACAATCCACATTTATTCTTGAATAATAAAATCATGTTTATTCAAATATAATAAGTCATCACATTTTGGAACCTCAACATTTTGTGTTCATCGTATTCAGATGCACACTTTCTTATCTGATCTGCTATTCTCATGATGCGGAACAAGTCCTATAGTGGTGGGTACATACCATTTTCACAAAGGTTTTAATTATCTGCTTAAATTTATTATTCTTTATGTACTGCTAAGTTTACCCCCAAAAGAAAGCAGACACCCCCTAAAAGATTTGCACTTACCAGACCCCAAGTAATTAGGTGTTGGCAAGTGACTGGTCTCTCATATACAAATCTGCATCTTTGCATTTCTTTTATGAAGAGTCCTGCTATATTCTTTAACTTTTTTAACTGTTTGGACACTTGCTTGTAGAACCACAACTAGGGCTTATTTTTGGAGTATAGCCTATATATTAGGCATATTTTAAAAAGCCCCCAATATCTTACTAGGGTTTAATTTAGGGGTAGGTCTTATTTTTGAAGAAATAGGGATAAGCAAAACGGTAACAATGTTTTGAACTTTTACATTTCAGGCTCTATATCTCACCATCCACTACATTTTTGAGCGTGAGACTATCTTTATTTTATAGACAATCATCTTGGCTAGCTCATACATAAATATGACTTGCAACTAATTGGCACATGGTTTAGACATGCAGATTCTTATCATGTTACTACATTGTTACTGTTTTATTTCTGGTGTTTGAAAAACATTTTTTCCTGTATACTAGAAATTACAACCTATTCTCACATTCCCTAATAGCTCAATGTTTTATTAGGTGGATTCCCAAAAGGAAAGGTCACTGGTTCAAATTGAGGAACTGCTTGAGGCTTCTGCCACACTCACCTGAAATTGACGCACGTGCCGAGAGACACGTATTTTCCCTGCGTGTTGCGTGCAGGTAAGTACGTGTCTCTGGTACGTGCGTGACACGTGTGTTCTACGTGTGCTATCCGCGATAGCACACGTAGAATCGGTAATTATTATACTCACCTGGTCCTTCCTGATGTCCGCGCTGCTGTCCGTGGTGCTGATCCTCGGTCTCGAGCCCTCCCGTCTCCCCGCTGCTGCTGCTGCCAGGCAGTGAAGTGAATATTCAATGAGAATAATGAGCGGCGGTCGGCAGCAAAAGGCAGCAGCGGCAGAGACAGGAGGGCTGGAGAAGGTGAGTTAATGTTTTGTTTTTTTTTCACTGACATGTGTGTTTTCTCCGGCGCGTGTCACACGGGACCGCATCCACACTAGACCCGTGTGGTACGGGTGCGGGCCGTGTGACACCCGTGCTGCCGGAGAAAACACTGACATGTCAGCGCTTTGAAAATCGCACACACGTACAAACGCACACGGACACACGTTCCGTGTGGTTTTACGTGTGTGTGCCTGCTACCATAGGGTAGCATTGCTGAACATGTCTCCGTGCCGCCGGTACGTGTAAAAAATGCCAAACACGTACCGGAGGCACGGATGTGTGGCGCTAGCCTGAAGAAAATTTCTCAAGAACAGAGAAGCAGCATCTTCTCAGCCAAGAAAATTGCCAAACTGTATCATGTGAGTGCCACGACATTTGAAAAAATACGAAATGAAGTCCATCCATCCATTCAAAAGCCAAGACTTGTATCACAACGTCTGTCAGTTCTGGTTCGAAAAACAAGGCAGTGGAGATGGGTCGTATGCTTTTTTTAAATAGTAAAGTCATAGATGTCCATGCAAGCACCATGCGATCCACGTTGCACAAATGGTGAACAGAAAAAAGGAAAAGAAGCCTCGACTTCAATGTCATCATAAAAAGTGTTGGCTTGAGTTTGCAATTAGGTATGGAAAGTGGATAGTAAAATATTGGAAATGGGCTATTTGGAACGATAAGACGAAAGTCAATAGACTAGACTCTGATGGGTGTTAATGAGTCTGAAAGAGACAAAGGAAAAGGTGGATAACAAATCGAGATATTGAAGGAACGCCATAGGTCATGAAGGGGTTGTCTAGTCTAAAACAATAAGTCTGCAGTTACTTCACACGCACTGTACACTGCGAGGATTCTCCAGTGTCAGGGTCGGGAATGGCAGTCATGTGACTACAAGTATGCGATATGCAGACTCTCGGCCACAATCTGACTTAAGTGCTGTGGCCTCACTGAATGCAAGTGTATTGAACAAGGCCAGAAACAGTTGGATTCTGCCCCAGAGCCTGAATATTGCATAGTTGCGGCCACATAACCGCCATTCCCAGCTCTTACACAGGCAAACCCTCACAGTGTACAGTCTGCAGTCAAATAGAGTGACAAAGTAAGTGCAGATTTTTCATTTTAGAACAGACTACCCTTTCAAGGCAAGTAGAAAATAGCTACCCTATTTGCCTGAAAATAAAATAAGACCTACCCTGAAAATTAGCCCTAGTAGGATTTTGGGGGCTTTTTTTAGTATTCTTAAAATATAAGTTACACTGCCTCCAGTCACCAGGGACAGCCAACTGCTGTAGAACACATGTGGACCTGACAGCTGATTTGTATGTGAAAGCCCATTCACCTGCTAGCTCTATTTGTTTGGGGTCTGGTAAGTGTAATTCTTTTACGAGGTGTCCGATTTCTTTTTGGGTAAACTTAGCAGTATATAGATCTATTAGATGTGACAAGCTTGGCGCTTTATCCTGCTCTTCTTGTTGCCCTGGCGTGGTGGCAATTGGGCAAATAGCAGGGGTTAATAACAGCCAACAACTGCTACTAAGCCCTAGAATATTGATGGGAGGCATCTATGAGACACCCCATCTCTAATCTGTAAGTGAAAGTAAATAAACACAAACACCGGAAAAATCCTTTATTTGAAATAAAATACAAAAAACACCCTCTTTTACCACTTTATTAACCCCATAAACACCCCAGCAGGTCCGACATAATCCATACAAGGTACCACGGCGATTAAGCTCTGATACATCCCAGTCACAGCGCACAGCTATAGAGAATGACTGCTCGCTGTGAGTGCAGAGACTGAATGAGCCGCAATGAGCAATGGTGCTGGAGGTTCCCACCTGTGACCGCATATAACCTGAGTGACGTCATAACTCATCGTTGCGAAGTCATTTTCTGTCTGCACTCACAGTGGACAGTCATGCTCTATGGCTGCTTGCTATGACTGAGATGTAGCAGAGCTGAACCGTCGTGGGACCACGTGTGGATTATATCGGACCTGCAGGGGTCTTTAGGGGGTCAATAAAGTGGTGAAAGATGGTGCTTTTAGTATGTTATGCATAATAAAGGATTTTTCTCTGTGTTTGTGTTTATTTATTTTTACTTATAGGATTAGTGATGGATGGGTCTCATAGAACCCTACCCTTCACTAATTTTGGGCTTGATAACAGTTGTGCGCTATTATTAACGCCTCATTACCCCAATTGCAACTGCAACAGGGCAATGAGGAAGAGCTGGTAAAGTGCCGAGCTTGTCGCATCTAATGGATACGATAATCTCAGGTGGCTGCAGCTTGCTGTTTTTAGGCTGGGAGTGCAATAACGATGGCCTTCCCTAGTCTGAGAATACCAGCACCCAGCTGTCAGACTTTATCTTGGCTGGGTATCAAAATTGAAAGGGACTGCAGACAGTTTTTTTTAATTATTTAAATAATTTTTTAAAAAGTCGCAAGTTATTCCTCTTATTTTGATACACAGCTAAGATAAACTCAGGACTGTGGGCTGCAGCCTTTAGCCGTGAGCTTTAATTGTGCTGGGTATCATAATATTTTTGTTTATTTATTTATTTTTACTGTTTGGGTAGAGTCACACTGACATATGACTCACACCAGTGCAATCTGAGAAAATCTGGCATTGCTCTTGGCCCCATGTAAGACAATACAGCAGCTAACATCTGCAAGTTTTTCCTCAGCCCTAATCGGACTGAGGAAGAAATAGCAGCATGCTGCGATTCTCCTACCACTTGCACCCATACAAGTCTCTCTTCTTTTCTGCTTGTCTCTAATCTATTTCAGCTTTCCTGCCTGTTTCTTGTTTCTCTCTTCCTTCTTGCCTGTGTGTGATCCCTTTCTTCATTCCTGCCTATCTCTTGTCTCTCTCTTGTATCCTGCTTGTCTCATTCAGATTTCCTGCCTGCCTCTTGTCTCTCTCTTCTTTCCTGTCTCTTGTTTCTCTCTGCTTACCTGTCTGTCTCTTGTCTCTCTCTTCTTTCCTGCTTGTCTCTTGGCTATTTCAGCTTCCTTGCTTCTCTCTAGTCTCTCTCTACTTTCCAGTCTGTCTATTGTTTCTCTCTTCTTTCTTGCCTATCTATTGCCTCTTCCTTCTTTCCTGCCTGTCTCTTGTTTCTCTCTGCTTACCTGTCTGTCTCTTGTCTCTGTCTTCTTTCCTGTCTGTTTCATGTTTCTCCTGCCTCTTTCTCTCTTGTCACTTCTTCCATCTTTTCTTTATCTCAACTTCCACTCTTTTCTTTCGTCTGCCTCCATCTCTAGCTCCGCCCCTCTGGTTAGCCCCACCACATCCATGTTTCTCCAGTCTGCATGGTGTGACACAGCTGGAGGGTAGGGCTCTGCTATTAGACTCCTGTTTCTGCTGACTGTAGGCCTGGTGAGTATTTGTTCCCTATATCAAGACAGCTCCTGAGCAGCCTGCAGTCAGTGCTCAGTGCTATCTCTCAGAGGGCAGCACAGTCAGCGCTCCTGCTGCAGGAGGATTGTGCGGCTCCCTTAGAGACAATACCAGATAGGTGGACTTTAGGGATGATCAAATACCCTATTATTTGATTTGACGAATATCCGACGAATACCTCACCGCTATTCGAGTATTCGCGAATATTCGACCCCCAATGTAAGTCTATGGAAAACCAGAATAATTTTATGTTGAACCTGTCGGTGACCTGTGGTGACTGAGGAAAAGGCTGAAATGGATGGGAAAAGGCTGAAATAGTATAGGCACAGCCTGTAGAAGGTGCCTCACTGCATTTCTGGTGTCTTTGAATAACGTGATCAGAGCAGCACGCGGCGTTTACGTAGTCGCCAGAACAGCTCTCAAACCAAAGTAAAAGAGGGGTAATTGCTAAGAAACAATTTCTAGTGCCTAATCACTGTAATAAAACGTCAAATCAAGCCCCGACCTCCCAAAAAAAAAACTTTAGCATATGTTCACACATTTCGTTTTTTACATTTTTCCTTCTTTTTCGATTAGAAAGGGCTGTAACTTATACATTATATTGGTGTCTGTCTCACACCTCCTTTTTTGGGACATATTTGACAGCACTATAAAAGGTCAGCTACAATGTGCCCGTTGGAATGCTAACCTTACCCTCCTCCTCCTCCACCAGCACCACCGGCTCCAGTGGCTCTCTACTCAAATGTAGGAAGGGCAACTGGCTGTCCTCATATCTCAGACTTCTTAGGGCTCTCAGGTGGGCCCTGTAACATACATTGGGGAGGGATGGCAGTCATTTGTAGTTTTCTGCGTCCTCTATATCATTACTGTGAAAGTTGGAATACGTACTCCATAACACTTTACAGTGCTATTGCCAATGTGGCCATTTGGGTGTTGGCCTTGCCAACAACCCAACTCCTCCTCCTCCACCAACACCACCGGCTCCAGTGGCCCTCTATTTAAATTCTATTCAAATGATTCTGAAATGTATGCTATATGGACAAACGAACGCCTTTCTGGGGCATCGAAGCCGATGTCGTTGATGATAATTGCATCTGACCAAAAGCAGGTTGGGAGCAGGAGGAATCAGCGCCTGCTTCCTAGACCGCAGTTTGTGAAGCATGCAGCACCGTGGAAGTGGCAGTTGTTTCACTCTGGAACTCAGGCTTTATTCCACTAAAACCGAGGATTTAAAAAAATTCCGTTTCCCCAGGGGATAATGGTTCAGACACCATGGAGCACAGCATCAGAAGGTACTCCCAATAGCTATCAACAGCTTTTTTAAAAAAAATTGGTAGGATTTGCAACAGGGCATAACATGCTAAAAAGTTTAATACATTCAGTTTCCCCAGGGGAGAATGGTTCAAACACCATGTAGCACCGCATCACAAGGTACTTCCAACAGCTCCCAACAGCTTATTTTTTTAAAAAAATGGTAGGATAAGCAACAGGGCATAACATGCCAAGGAGTTTAATACATTCAGCTTCCCCAGGGGATAATGGTTCAGACACCATGGAGCACTGCATCAGAAGGTACTCCCAAAAGCTCCCAACAGCGTATTTTAAAAAAATTGGTAGGATAAGCAACAGGGCATAACATGGCAAGAAGTTTAATACATTCAGTTCCCCTAGGGTGTAGTGGTTCAGACACCATGTAGTAAAGCATCACAAGGTACTCCATAGAGCTCCCAAGAGCTTATTTTAAAAAAAATTGTTAGGATAAACAATAGGGCATAACATGCCACGGAGTTAAAAAAAATTCTGATTTTGCAGGGGGCCATGTGTAACACACCGTGGAACACAGCATCAATAAAGAACACAAATAGAGACTGCCTGACCAATAGTTCTAGACAGTGTAGCCTCGACAGTGCTTGTGCCAGTGCATAATGTACAAAGGTTTGAAAAATATTGTCCTGGGTGATTGGGCCAAAGATTTACATCCTAGCAGCATAACAAGATAGATTAGTCATGCGGTCTCATTAGATGATAGAAGACAAAACAGTCTTGAATGAGAAACAATGGAACTTATTTGAACTTAAGAAATACAAATTTTGGGGCTATACTTATTATTGGGTATTGTTAACAGGCAGCCTGAGATACTGTGGGGCAATATATCTATAGTTCATTTTGATCATCGTCAAACTGTCTGCACTTTCCGTGGATAGTCGTGTGCGACAATCTGTTATTATTGATCCCGCTGAGCTGAAAACACGCTCAGACAACACACTTGCAGCAGGGCAAGCTAGCACTTCCAAAGCGTATAAGGCAAGGTCTGGCCAACTGTTGACCTTGGAAAGCCAATAGTTAAAGGGAACAGTAGACTCAGAAAGCATGCGGATACGGTCACCTACATAGTCCCTCACCATCTTACTTAACTGTTTCCTCCTTGTCATCGTTCCCCCAACTGTTATCTGATTCGCAGTTGATGGTTTGTGGAAAATGGACCAGTTTTGGTACATTAGTCCCCCGCCTGTGTTGCTCCTACTATGCATAGCCCTCTCTTGTAATCTTGTTGCGTGAGATGACACGCTACCTCTGACGCCAGCATGATCTGAGGGTAATCATTTCATCAACTGCTCCACTACAGCCCTTTTGAATGTTTCCATAGTACAATCCTTATTTGCCTCGTCAAGTAGCGAAGTGAATTTGTCTTTGTAGCGTGGGTCAAGGAAGGTACATAACCAGTATTTGTGGTCTGCCAAAATGTGGACTAGCTGACAGTCATGAGATAGACAGTGTGACATGAACTGTGCCATGTGTCCCAGACTCCAAACTGGAAATTTTTGTGTGTCACTGCTAAGAATACATTCTGTCTCCCTAAACCTCCTCTCCTCCTCAGTCTCTTTCTCTCCTCCTCCTGCTCCTCCTCAGGCCATCCATGCTGGACAGCCCTGAAGCTTGGGTTGTCAATCCCTTGGTTACCAACTTCAAAGCATTCCTGTTCTTCATCATCCTCCTCATCCTCATGATGCTGAGCAAAGGTGGCCTGAGCTTGTTGGGCGAGGTTGTGTGGATTACTAGCAACCATTGTGAATTCTGGATCCACAGACAACTCGGGTGCATGAACACTTTGGTCAGTCAGACCATCCAGAGAGTTTTTCAATAAACAAATCAGTGGAATGGTAATGCATCCTCACTGCTCACAATGTTGGTAAAGTAATCAAAATTCTCCAAGTCCTGAAAAATGTCTGCAATCCACACCCACTCGGCAGTACTTATGTCTGGCAGCTACGTCTGACGGGCATGTTCCAGCTGTAATTGGGATACTGCCCTCTGCTGCTCATGGATCTTGGCCAACATATGATAGGTTGAATTCCATCTCGTAGGGAGGTGACGAGGCAAGTGTAAGCGCTGCTTCAGCACTACCAGCACTACCAGGCCAGCAAAAGAGGGAGATGACTTGCGGAAATGTGCGCTAATACGTCGTACCTTGGAAAATAGGTCTGGTATCCCAGGGAATTTCTTCAGAAAGTGCTGAACTACTAAATTTACAATGTGGGCCATAAAAACAACGTGTACAAGCTTTCCAAGTTTTAAAGCCGCCACCAGATTACGACCATTATCGCACACTACCATTCCTGGACGGAGGTCCAACGGCTCAAGCCACTCATCTGTCTGCTCAGTTAATGCTTTCAAAATCTCAGGTGCCGTGTGCGATTTGTCACCAATACAGATGAGCTTCAGTAGAGCGTGTTGCCGCTTAGCCGAGGCAGTGCTGCAGAGATCCCAGCTAGGGAATGATGTCAATGGTTGGACACCGGCGGATGTTGCGGAGGATGCACAGGAGCCAGATGAAGAGTAGGAGGAGGAGGGAGTTGTTGCTGTGTAGGAGGCTACTGAAACTGTGATTGAAGTGGGCCCCGCTATTCTGGGTGTGGGAACTATATGGGATGTTGCTGGCTCAGAATCTGTACCAGCTGCCACCAGGTTCACCCAGTGTGCCGTCAGTGAGATGTAGCCCCTGTCCACTTCCGCTTATCCACGTGTCTGTGGTTAAGTGGACCTTCCCTGTTATGGCATTGGTGAGAGCCCGTTTGATGTTTACAAACACGTGATTGTGGAGTGCGGGGACAGCACAACAAGAAAAATAGTGGTGGCTAGGCACAGAGTACCGATGTTCTAACACCACCAAAAGGTCGCGGAAAGCCTCTGTTCC
The DNA here is from genome assembly GCF_048569485.1 of Anomaloglossus baeobatrachus. Classification (NCBI taxonomy): domain Eukaryota; kingdom Metazoa; phylum Chordata; class Amphibia; order Anura; family Aromobatidae; genus Anomaloglossus; species Anomaloglossus baeobatrachus. Next base: position 524,314,621 of record NC_134355.1, on the reverse strand, counting down.
CACAAGCCAATACGGCAACATATCAAGGGCTATCAATCATGCAATGTGTGTAGTTATGGTTTTTGCCCTTGGTTGCGTAACGGGGTATTTTTGCTTCTTTTCGAAGGTCTGTAGTAAGGACAACTGAACGTAACACTGGGACATCGAAGCTGATGTTGTTGATGATTGAGTTTGGCCAACATGAGGTTGGGAGAAGGAAGCATAAGCACCACCTTCTTGCACACCAGTTTTGGAAGCAGGCAGCCCCGGGGAAGTGCCAGAGTTTTTGAGTCTGGAAATCGTGTTTTTCACCTAGAGCTGTCAACCACCTAGTGGTTTGCTTGGCTAACACATGGTTTCTCATGCTGGAGGTGCCCAAGCTTGAAGTATTTCTGCCTCTGCTCAGCTTGGTCTGACAGATTTGACAAATGGCAACCATTTAGTCTGAAGGATTCTGGGAAAAAAACTCCCACACAATCGCACCACGGACCCTTGGACTCTGAGATGGCTGAGGTGGTGCACGGACCCTTGGACTCTGAGATGGCACAGGTGGTGCATGGACCCTTGGACTTTGAGATGCCACAGGTGGTGTTATGTGTACAGTTGATTGACTTCTGGCAGTGGTCAAAACCCTATGTCTTACAGCCTTTTTACAGACTATGTGCACATGCTCCTCTGCACTGCTGCTCTCACAATCCATGCCACCCGTCCATGTTGGATCAGTCACCTCATCATCAACCAGGTCGTCTTCAAATTCCTGAAGGTCAATATCTTCGGGAATGGTGGTTTCAGGCTGACCTGATGGCAACTGTGTCTCATCATCCTCCAACACTTCCACCTGACTGCCCAGCATGTCACAGCCAACAACAGGGCTTTCTTCTGGCCTTGGGTGCTCAAAGATCTGTGCATCACTGCACACCACGGCCTCACCTGCGTTGGTGGTGGTGTGCGGTGAGAGGCAAGAAAGGTCAAAGGGTCCCGTAAACAGTTCCTCAGAGTAACCTGCTTTGGTGTCATGTTTCCTTAGAATACTGATGTTGTAAGGAAGGAAACCAGGCTGAGGATTCGATGGGCCAGCCTTGAGCTACTCAAGACTGTCTGTGTGGACCCTTGGGATTTGCTACTCGACAAGTAACTGGAGGCATTTTCTGCTTGCCAACTCGTTACCTGTTCGCACTGTTCAGGGCGCAAGAGTGCTTTCCCACGTAGACAAGAAAATTGGCATAGGAAGGCAGAGGTAGATAAAGCAGAAACCTTTTTCTTTGGCTCGATCACACTGCTTGGGCGACCACCACTGTCACTATCACCTCGTCCACGGCCCTTACCCCCTATTTTTCCCATTTTTTTGTTTTGATTATTTGAAGGTGAATACTGTAACATGACCTTTTCTGCAGGCAGTGGAACAACACTGATGCCGGGTTATTAAACTTGTGTTAATAGTTTCTCATGATAGCTGTTTTTGTAAGTCTAAAACCAAAAGGTACCTTTATTGGACAAACTACCACTTGGAGAAGTCGACAAAGATGTTGTGAATGCTTTCAGCCCCAAAAGAAAGGGTTTGACAACCCTTTTATTTTAGTATTGGTTTTTGGCACTCAGACTGTGTTTTAGTAAGAGCAAGCCACTATGTAGGTTCTCTAAAATATGAAGCCCCCAAAATTACACTAGGTGGCTGATAGGAAGGTACCGGCCTTGAGGCAGAAGTAGTGCCACTGACACCAAGTATTAATAAAAATTGGGTAACACTGAGACTGTGTGTTAGTTGCAGCAAGCCACTATCTAACTTCTGTAAGATAGGAATCCCCCAAAAGTATGCTAGATTGCTGCTAGGAAGGTACTGGACTTGAGGCAGAAGTAGTGCCATTGACACCAAGTATTAATAAAAATTGGCTAACACTGAGACTGTGTTTTAATAAGAGCAAGCCACAATGTAGGTTCTGTAAGATATGAAGCCCCCAAAATTACACTAGGTTGTTGCTAGGAAGGAACTGGCCTTGAGGTAGAAGTAGTGTCACTGACACCAAGTATTAATAAAAATTGGGTAACACTAAAGCGGGTTTTACACGCTGCAACATCGCTAGCGATGTCGCGAGCGATAGCACCCGCCCATGTCGGTGGCGCGTCATGGGGTGATCGTGCCGTAGCGAACAATATCGCTACGGCAGCATCACACGCAATTTCTTATTCACCGACGTCGCTGTGGCCGCCAAAAAATCTCTCCTTTAAGGGGTTCGTTCGGCGTCACAGCTGCGTCACTAAGCAGCCACCCAATAGAAGCGGAAGGACAGAGATGAGCGGCCGAAACTTCCCGCCCACCTCCTTCATTCCTCATTGCCGGCGGCCGCAGGTACGATGTTGTTCCTCGTTCCTGCGGTGTCACACATAGCGATGTGTGCTGCCGCAGGAACGACAAACAAACTGTGTTCCAAACGGGGAACGATTTTTTAAAAATGAACGACGTGTACACGACAAACAATTTGACACCTTTTTGCGATCGTTACTGATCGCAAAAAGATGTTACACACAACGACATCGCTAAAGAGGCCAGATGTGCGTCACCAACACCGTGACCCCTACAATATTTCGTTAGCGATATTGTTGTGTGTAAATGGGCCTTTAGACTGTATGTTAGTTGCAGCTAGCCACTATTTAAGTTCTGTAAGGTATGATTCACCCAAAAGTATGCTAGGTTGCTACTAGTAAGGTACTGGCCTTGAGGCAGAAGTAGTGCCACAGACACCAAGTATTAATAAAAATTGGGTAACACTAAGGTGGGATTTGCATACTACGACATCGCAGGTGCGATATCGGTGGGGTCAAATCGAAAGTGACGCACATCCGGCCTCGCAGTCGATATCGTAGTGTGTAAATCCTTTATGATACGATTAACAAGCGCAAAAGCGTCCTTATCGTATCATCGGTGTAGGGTCCGACATTTCCATAATTTGGCAACAGCGACAGGTACGATGTTGTTCCTCGTTCCTGTGGCAGCACACATCGCTGTGTGAGAAGCCGCAGGATCGAGGAACATCTTCTACCTGCATCACCGAGGCTCACACCGGCTCTGCGGAAGGAAGGAGGGGGGCGGGATGTTTACGTCCCGCTCATCTCCGCCCCTCCGCCTCTATTGGCCGACTGCCATGTGATGTCGTTGTGACGCCGCACGACCCACCCCTTAGGAAGGAGGCAGGTCGCCGGCCAGAGCGACGTCGCAGGGCAGGTGAGTGCATGTGAAGCTGCCGTAGCGATAATGTTCGCTACGGCAGCAATCACAAGATATTGCTGCTGCGCCGGAGGCCGGGACTATCGCACTCGGCATCGCAGCATCGGCTTGCGATGTCGTAGTGTGCAAAGCCCGCCTAAGACTGTGTGTTAATCCAGCTTTACACGCTGCAATGTATCTTTCAATGTGTTGGAGGGGTCACATCGTAAGTGAGGCACATCCGGCATCGTAAGGTACATTGTAGTGTGTGACAGGTACGTGCGATTGCGATTGAACGAAAATCCGTTCATCGCATACACGTCGTCCATTCCTCATGAATTGAACGTGAGGTTGTTCAATGTTCCCGAGGCAGCACACATCGCAGTGTGTGACACCCCGGGAATGATGAACAGATCTTATCTGCGTCCTGCGGCTCCCGGCCGGTAATGCGGAAGGAAAGAGGTCGGCGGGATGTTTACGTCCCGCTCAGCTCCGCCCCTCCGCTTCTATTGGCTGGCTGCCGCGTGACGTCGATGTGACGCCGAACGTCCCTCCCACTCCAGAAAGTGGACGTTCGCCGCCCACATCGAGGTCGTATGGACAGGTAAGTACGTGTGACGGGGGTTAATCGTTTGTGCGGCACGTTCAACAAATTGAACGTGCCACACATACGATGGGGGCGTTGCAAATCGCATACGATATCGTATGCGAAATTGCAACGTGTAAAGCAGACTTTAGTTGCAGCAAGCCACTATCTAAGTTCTGTAAGATAGGAATGCCCCAAAAGTATGCTAGGTTGCTGCTAGGAAGGTACTGGCCTTGAGGCAGAAGTAGTTCCACTGACACCAAGTATTAATAAAAATTGGGTAACACTAAAGGGCCCGTTACACGCTACGATATATCTAACGATATGTCGTCGGGGTCACGTCATTAGTGACGCATATCCAGCATAGTTTCACATATCGTAGCGTGTGACAGTTACGAGCGACTGTGAATGAGCAAAAATACTCACCTTATTGTTGCTCGTTGACACGTCGTTCATTTTCAAAATATCGGTCAAATTCCTGGATGTAGGTTGTTTGTCGTTCCCGGGGCAGCACACATCGCTCTGTGTGACACCCCAGGAACGACGAACACAGCTTACCTGCATCCCGCCGGCAATGCGGAAGGAAGGAAGTTGGCGGGATGTTATGTCCCGCTCATCTCCGCCCCTCCACTTCTATTGGGCGACCTCTGTGTGACGTCGCTGTGACGCCGAACGTCCCTCCCTCTTCAGGAAGAGGATGTTCACCGCCCACAGTGAGGTCGTTTGGAAGGTAAGTACGTGTGACAGAGGTTACCGACTTTGCGCGACACGGGCAACAAATTGATGGGGGCGGGTGCGATTGCACATGCGATCGCACGATAAATTGCCGTGTGTAAAATGGCCTTAAGACTGTGTGTTAGTTGCAGCAAGCCACTATCTAAGTTCTGTAAGATAGGAATCCCCCAAAAGTATGCTAGGTTGCTGCAAGGAAAGTACTGGCCTTGAGGCAGAAGTAGTGGCACTGACACCAAGTATTAATAAAAATTGGGTAACACTAAGGGGTACATTGCACGCTGCGATATCGCTACTGCGATCTCGTCTGGGTCAAATCGAAAGTGACGCACATCTGGTGCCGATAACGACGTCGCAACGTGTAAAGCCTAGAAGCACCGATAAACGATCGCAAAAGCGTCGAAAATCAGTGAGTAGTGTCGGTCATTTCCATAATTTGGCTGCAGCGACAGGTATGATGTTGTTCCTCGTTCCTGCGGCAGCACACATCACTGTGTATGAAGCCGCAGGAGCGAGGAACATCTCCTTACCTGCATCCCGCCTGCAATGAGGAAGGAAGGAGGTGGGCAGGATGTTTACATCCCGCATATCTCCGCCCCTCCGCTTCTATTGGCCGCCTGCCGTGTGACGTTGCTGTGATGCTGCGCGACCTGCCCCCTTAGGAAGGAGGCGGGTGGCCGGCCAGAGCGACGTCGCAGGGAAGGTAACTGCATGTGAAGCTGCCGTAATGATAATGTTCGCTACGGCAGCTATCACAAGATATCGCATCTGCGACAGGGGCGGGGACTATCGCGCTTGGCATCACTACAATGGGCTAGCGATGTCGCAGCGTGCAAAGTACCCCTAAGAATGTGTCTTAGTTGCAGCAAGCCACTATCTAAGTTCTGTAAGATATGAATCCCCCAAAAGTATGCTAGGTTGCTGCTAGCAAGATACTGGCCTTGAGGCAGAAGTAGTGCCACTGACACAAAGAATTAATAAAAATTGGGTAACCTGAGACTGTGTTTTAATAAGACCAAGCCACTTTGAAGGTTCTGTAAGATATGAAGCCCCCAAAATTACACTAGGTTGCTGATAGGAAGGTACTCGACAAGTAACTGGAGGCGTTTTCTGCTTGCCAACTCGTTACCTGTTCGCACTGTTCAGGGCGCAAGAGTGCTTTCCCACGTAGACAAGAAAATTGGCATAGGAAGGCAGAGGTAGATAAAGCAGAAACCTTTTTCTTTGGCTCGATCACACTGCTTGGGCGACCACCACTGTCACTATCACCTCGTCCACGGCCCTTACCCCCTATTTTTCCCATTTTTTTGTTTTGATTATTTGAAGGTGAATACTGTAACATGACCTTTTCTGCAGGCAGTGGAACAACACTGATGCCGGGTTATTAAACTTGTGTTAATAGTTTCTCATGATAGCTGTTTTTGTAAGTCTAAAACCAAAAGGTACCTTTATTGGACAAACTACCACTTGGAGAAGTCGACAAAGATGTTGTGAATGCTTTCAGCCCCAAAAGAAAGGGTTTGACAACCCTTTTATTTTAGTATTGGTTTTTGGCACTCAGACTGTGTTTTAGTAAGAGCAAGCCACTATGTAGGTTCTCTAAAATATGAAGCCCCCAAAATTACACTAGGTTGCTGATAGGAAGGTACTGGCCTTGAGGCAAAAGTAGTGCCACTGATACCACGTATTAATAAAATTTGGGTAATACTAAGACTGTGTGTTAGTTGCAGCAAGCCACTATCTAAGTTCTGTAAGATATGAATCCCCCAAAAGTATGCTAGTTGCTGCAAGGAAAGTACTGGCCTTGAGGCAGAAGTAGTGCCACTGATACCAATTATTAATAAAAATTGGGTAACACTAAGGGGTGCTTTACACACTGCAACATTGCTAGCAGTAGCTAGCGATGTCATGCGCGATAGCACCCACCCCCGTCGCTCGTGCGACATTTGGTGATCGCTGCCGTAGCGAACATTATCGCTACGGCAGCGACACACGCACATACATGTGCAGCGACGTCGCTGTGCTCGCCGAACAATCCCTCCCTCAAGGGGGAGCTGCGTTCGGCGCATAGCGATGTCACTGCGGCGTCACTAAGTGGCCGGCCAATAGAAGCGGAGGGGCGGAGATGAGCGGGACGTAACATCCCACCCACCTCCCTCCTTCCTCATTGCCAGTGGACGCAGGTAAGAAGATGCCGCAGGAACGATGAACAACATCGTACAGGTCGCAGCAGCGATATTAAGGAAGTGACGCCGAACGTCCCTCCCCCTTCAGGAAGAGGATGTTCACCGGCCACAGCGACATCGCTCAGCAGGTAAGTATGTGTGACGGGGGTGTCACGATTTTGTGCGACATGGGCACCGATTTGCCCGTGACGCACAAGCGACGGGGGCGGGTACGATCGATCGTGAAATCGCACGATCGGTCAACTCGTGTAAAGCAGGCATTAGAATGTGTGTAAAGGTCCTGTCACACACAGTGATAAATCTTTGGCAGATCTGTGGTTGCAGTGAAATCATGGACATATTGTTCCATTTGTACACAGCCACAAACCTGGCACTGATTGTCCACAATTTCACTGCAACCACAGATCTGCCAAAGATTTATCTCTGTGTGTGACAGGGCCTTTAGTTGCAGCAAGCCACTATCTAAGTTCTGTAAGATAGGAATCCCCCAAAAGTATGCTAGGTTGCTGGTAGGAAGGTACTGGCGTTGAGGCAGAAGTAGTGCCACTGACACCAAGTATTAATAAAAATTGGGTGACAATGAGACTGTGTTTTAATAAGAGCAAGCCACTATGTAGGTTCTGTAAGATAAGAAGCCCCCAAAATTAGGCTAGTTTGGTGCTATGAAGGTATTTTGCTTCAGGCACAAGTTGCCACTGACACCTAGTATTAATAAAAAATTGGGTGACACTCAGATGGTGACTGACAGGCACTACACTGCACCTGAACCTATTGTTTTTACAATTTTGGGACCTTTTTTTTTTGTAAGTTGTAATACCTATTACTACCGTAGTATAACAGACACAAGGGATGTAGCAGTGCTGAGATTGTTGATTATTAGTAGCAGATGTCAGGACAGCTTTAAATCTCTCCATGCCTGTGAATAAGCTCTCCCTATATCACGCACTGCAGTAACAGACCGTATGCACCACTAATAAGAGGATTTTTTTTGTTTAACCCCTTCACGACCGGCCGATTTTTCGCTTTCCGTTTTTTTTTCCGCCATTCTTTTTCTGAGAGACATAACTTTTTTATTTTTCAGTCAATATGGTCATGTGAGGGCTCATTTTTTGTGGAACGAGCTGTACTTTTAAATGAAACCATCAGTTTTACCATATAGTGTACTGGAAAACGGCAAAAAAATTCCAAATGCAGAAAAATTGCAAAAAAAGTGCGATAGCACTATGGTTTTTGAGATATTTTATTCACTGTGTTCACTATATGGTAAAACTGATGTTTGGGTGTGATGCCTCAGGTCAGTGCGAGTTCGTAGACACCAAACATGTATAGGTTTACTTTTATATAAGGGGTTAAAAAAAAATCGGAAGTTTGTCCGAAAAAAGTGGCGCATGTTTTATGCCATATTCTGTGACCCGTAGCGTTCTCATTTTTCAGGATCTATGAGCCAGTGACAACTTATTTTTTGTGTCTCGAGCTGACATTTTTAACGGTACCATTTTTGCGCAGATGCTACGTTTTGATCGCCTCTTATTCCATTTTGCGCAAAAGTTGTGGCGACAAAAAAAGTCGTTTTGGCGTTTGGAATTTTTTTGCCGCTACGCCGTATACTGATCAGATTAATTGATTTTATATTTTGATAGATCGGGCGTTTCTGAACGCGGCGATACCAAATATGTGTATATTTTTTATTTTTTTAACCCTTTAATTTTCAATGGGGCGAATGGGGAGTGATTTGAACTTTTAGGTTTTGTTTTTTTTAATTTTTTAAAACTTTTTTTAACTTTTTTTTTTTTTATTTTACTAGTCCCCCTAGGGGGCTATTGCGATCAGCAATCCGATCGCTCTGCAGTATCTGCTGATCACAGCTACAAGGCTGTAAACAGCAGATACGCTCTCTTTCTCTTTTGCTATGCCGCTGGCACAGCGAAAGTGAAATCAAGTCAGGTGTAGTACAGGAGTCATCACATGACCCTGTGCTACCATGACAACTATCGGAAGTCACGTGATCACGTCACATGACTTCCGGTATTGGGCGGTAAGTAAAAGTTTACCGCGATCGCGCTTATAAAAATATTGTCACATATTGACAGCGCCATATAAGGGGTTAAACGGCACGAGCAGATAACGATTCTGCTCGTGCCTAGCAGGCACACATCTCAGCTGTGAAAATCAGCTGAGATGTGTGCCGATCGCAGCATGATGCTGCCGGCAGACCGCAGGCAGTAACGTTATGACCGCAAGGACGTAATTTTACGGCCCGCGGTCGTTAAGGGGTTAAAACAGGAATGGCTGTCACCAGACTAAGCAATGAAGTAACACTATCCCTATACCTTGTTCTATGATTTACACTGCTGCTAGCACACAGTGGACAAAGTTTTCTGCCATTACAAGGACTATTTTGGATTCTGCAGCAGGAACACTATCTCATAAAATGCACTTCACTGTCCCTATACCTGTTTCTATGATTTACACAGCCACTAGCAGCTAATGCTAAATATCTTCAGCCCTTACAAGGACTATTTTGGATTGTGCAGCAGGAACACTATCTCATAGAACGCACTGCACTGTCCCTATACCTGTTTCTATGATTTACACAGTCGCTAGCAGCTATTACTAAATATCTTCAGCCCTTAGAAGGACTAGTATTAATTGGCTGGAAAAACGCTGTACCGCACACAGTACTGTCTAGCTACACCGGCAGCTCAGGAATGAATGCGTGCACAGAAAATGGCGGCTGCCTTATATAGCCCCTATTACACTGTGCGACCAAGCCAATCACAGTAACACTCCAACAAAGATGGCTGTGGCATTACTGAGAGGGCAAGCAATGTCAGATGTGTTCATTGGCTGGAAAAAGGCACCAGGAAGTCCAGAAATGAAAATGAAAGTATTGGCGCGAATACCATATTAGCTGCCAGATACCGAATACCTCATTATCCGCCGGATACCGAATAGTGGTGAATACATTCGCTCATCCCTAGTGGACTTCTTCTTGCTGGTTATGCGAACCGAATATGATTTCAACAACCGGTTTGGAAGAATCGGTAAGAACCGGTTGAATTCCACCCCTGCTTATGTACAACAAAAGTGTTAATTCTACTGATAATATCTCTTACTTGCATTAGCACAGTGTTTCCCAATCCTCAGGAAAAAAAACAACAGGTCATGAAGAAAACACACGTGCTGCTAATTATTGATTTTGTAGAACTAAATCATTCCCTTGTGCAATATTATGAAATTTCTTAACACGCGATTTGTTGGGGTTCCTCACGGACTGTATTGGGAAATACTTTACCAGCATTATGGATAATGATGTAAACATTTACGTTTTATTTAGTCTATAATATAAAGACCCAGTACAAACAGTGACAGAGCAGGAAATAACAATTTGTGCATTTGGAGCTGCACTGTACCTCGTTAAAACTTTTTTTAAGGTCATGATTTAATCTTTCCTTCTTTGCCAATAAGTAATTATGCCTTAAATTAATACATTTGCTTTTATCATCTTGTCTAGCTTAGATAAATTGGTGTGAAAATAATATATTTGTAACTTGCACAACAGAAGAGAGGTGTGTAAACATGATGTATCACAGGCACCTTAAAGCACGACTTGAGCGTATTTTTTATTTTTATTGCACCACTGGAGTGGTGCGTTAAATGCAAGCCCCTGCCCCCTGCCTGATACTCACCTTCCGGCGGCTTTACCTTCACCTTTTGTCACAAAAATAGTACTTTCTGCTGACTTTTGAATTTCCTGCCAGAGGATAATGATTCCGCCAACTCATAATTAATGGCTTAGATTGGCATACTTGTGAGGGATTTTCTAGAGAGCTTCTGTGTGATTAGCAAGCTGCTATCTTCAAATTAGCAGTTAGACAGCAGAGCGCCCATTTTCAGTTCTTGCACAGAGACCCGATAAAATACATTCTATGGGGGTATGTTAAAAGAAACGTGCAGGAGACCATTGGAGCCCTGTAAAATGAAAACCGTGAAACAGTCAACAAAGTGGAACAGCAGGTAGAGATACTAAATTCGTATTTTGGATTTTTTTTTCTCCAAAAAAATCATAATAGAAGTGACAGTCAGGAGGAGTCCAAGGTGACAATAAGCAAAGGATTGATAGGAGACCACTTAGCCAAGTTAACCCCTTCACGACCGCGGGCAGTAAAATTACGTCCTATTTTAACGTGACTTAACGACCAGGGACGTAATTTTACTGCCTAAACTTCATTTGATTGCCGTAGCCATAGCAACGGCTTTCAAATGATGTCCCCTGCTGTTTCTTACAGCAGGGGACCTTTGCTTGACCCCAGGGGGGGGTGGCATCGCCACCCCCCATAGGCGATCGATGTGATTGGCTGTTCAAATCGGAACCGCCAATCACATTGATCACGCTGTTTTCGGCAAAAAAAATATGCCAAAAATAGCGTGATCTTGTAAAATCCAGCTAGGATCGGGGCTGCAGCAGCTCCGATCATTGGCTGGAAGCAAGCAGACACCGTGGACCCCCTGCAGCACTGATTGGAGCGATCGTGCGATGACGCGCAATCGCTCCAATCAGTGTGCAGTGGGGCGGTCTGATCTGCCGGTGGCCGCCCTCCCCAGGCCTGTGCTGGTCTGGGGACCCTCCCCCAACATGTCTGCAGCGTGCAGCACTGGCTGGTACTAGTGGTACCACGCCACCGCTGCTGCTGCCGCTGCTGTCACGTCACGTCGCAGGAGCAGGAGCGGTGAGTATTGTGCTCACCTTGCAGCCCCTGTGCGTGCCCCCCTGCGATCTGCCCCCCCCCGACATCCCGATCTGCCCCCCCGACATCCCAATCTGCCCCCCTGACATCCCGATCTGCCCCCCCGACATCCCGATCTGCCCCCCGCCATCTCTATTCTGCAGCTCCTCCGGTATCCCTCCTCCCCTGCTCTCTTGCAGCCCCTGCGCGCTCTTGTGATTTGCTCCTGCGCGCTCCCGTAATGGCCCCTGCCCGTGCCCCCCTGCGATCTGCCCCCCGCCATCCCGATCTTCCCCCCCACATCCCGATCTGTCCTCCGACATCCCGATCTGCCCCCCCAGACATCCCGCTCTGCCCCCAGACATCCCGGTCTGCCCCCAGACATCCCGGTCTGCCCCCAGACATCCCGGTCTGCCCCCAGACATCCCAATCTGCCCCCAGACATCCCGGTCTGCCCCCAGACATCCTGGTCTGCCCCCCGACATCCCAATCTGCCGGCCTCCCCCGTGATCTCTCTTCTGCAGCTCCTCTGCTCTCCCCCTCTGCTCATCCCCTCCCCCTCTGCTGTCCCCCTCCCCCTCTGCTGTCCCCCTCTGCTGTCCCTCTCCCCCTCTGCTGTCCCCCTCCCCCTCTGCTGTCCCCCCCCCCCTCTGTGTCCCCCCGACGTCCTCTTACCTGTCTTCTGTCTTCACCGGCCGATCACATCTGCCTCCATCGCTGGATCCTTCTTCCTGGGTCTTCTGCTGAGCTGTCCAACTTCCTGCCTGCTGGCTGCTGCTGTAAAGCTGTTCCTCCTGCTAATCCTCTGGGTACTGTGAGTATAACTTTTTTTTTTTTTTTTTTTTCCTCTATCCCCTTTCTATTTTTACACCTCATGCGTCCGTGCGTCCCGCCAAGCGCTGATCAGGGATGCAGATAACGTATCTGCATCCGTGGTCAGTTTTTGGCGGGACTTTTTTTCCCGTATTCCCGACGCTTTTTGTATTGCATCTGTCCGTGCGTCCCGCCGAGCGCTGATCAGGGATGCACATAATGGATCGGCATCCCTGCTCAATTTTTGGCGTGACAAAAAGTATCGGGGATACGGAAAAAAAAGTCACGCCAAAAATTGAGCAGGGATGCCAATCCGTTATGTGCATCCCTGATCAGCGCTCGGAGGGACGCACGGACTGATGCAATACAAAAAGCGTCGGGGATACGGAAAAAAAAGTATCGCATCTGTCCGTGCGTCCCGCTGAGCGCGGATCAACATCCCTGCTCAATTTTTGGCGTGACTTTTTTTTTTTTTCCGTATCCCCAGTGCTTTTTGTATCTCATCCGACCGTGCCTCCTGCAGCGGCCGATCAGTGCTCTGCGTCTGTGCGTTTGAAAAGTCAAATGGCGTTCCTTGTCTTCTGAGCCCCGCCATGCGCCCAAACAATTGATTTCCACCACATGTGAGGTATCTGCGTACTCGGGAAAAATTGCACCATACGTTTTATGGTGCATTTTTTCCTGATACCGTTGTAAAAAGAGAAAAAAAAAAACTACCTTGTTGCTGCAAAAATTTAAAAATTTTTTTTTTAAAAAAAATAAATAATTTTCACGGTTCAACGTTATCAACTTTCAGTGGAGCCCCTGGGGGTACAAGGGGCTCACTAAACATCTAGATAAATTCATTGAGGGGTCTAGTTCCAAAATGGGGTAATTTGTGGGGGAGCTCCACTGTTTAGGCACCATGGGGGGGGTCTAAAAACGTGACATGGCGTCCGCTAATGATTCCAATCAATTTTGCTGTCAAATGGTGCCCTTATCTTCTGAGCCCCGCCATGCGCCCAACAATTACTTTCCACCACATGTGAGGTATCTGCGTACTCAGGAGAAAATGGACAATATGTTTTATGTTGCATTTTTTCCTGATACCCTTGTGAAAAAAAAAGCTACCTAGTTGAAGCAACAGTTTTGTGGTAAAAAAAATTTTTTTTCTTTTCACGGCTCAACGTTATAAACTTCTGTGAAGCCCCCAGGTGTTCAAAGTGCTCACCAAACATCTAGAAAAATTATTTGACGGCTCTAGTTTCCAAAATGGGGTCACTTGTGGGGGAGCTCCATTGTTTAGGCACCTCAGGGGGTCTTCAAACCTGACATGGCGTCCGCTAATGAGTGCAGCTAATTTTGCATTCAAATGGCGCTCCTTGCCTTTCGACCTCTGCCGTGCACCCAAACAATTTATTTCCACCACATATGAGGTATCTGCGTACTCAGGAGAAAATGCATAATAAATTGTAGGGTGCACTTTCTCTTTTCTCCCTTGTAAAAATGAAAATTTTATGGCTAAAGTAACATTTTTGTGTTAAAAAGTAAAATTTTCATTTTTTCCTTCCACATTGCTTTGGTTCCTGTGACGCACCTAAAGGGTTAATAAACTTCTTGGATGTGGTTTTGAGCAGTGTGAGGGGTGCAGTTTTTAGAATGGGGTCACTTTTGGGTATTTTCTGTCACCTCGGCCTCTCAAAGGCACTTCAAATGTGATGTGGTCCCTAAAAAAAATATTTTGTAAATTTTGTTGGAAAAATTAGAAATTGCTGATGAACTTTGACCCCTTCTAACTTCCTAACGAAAAAAAAATTTCTTTAGAAAATTGCGCTGGTGTAAAGTTGACAAGTGGGAAATGTTATTTAGTATTTTGTGTGACATATCTCTCAGATTTATGGCCATAAATTTTCAAAGTTTGAAAATTGCAAAATTTCCCAAATTTTCGCACAATTTCCTAAATTTTCACAAATAAACGCAAAAAATATTGGCCTAAATTTACCACTGACATGAAGTACAATATGTCACGAAAAAACAATCTCAGAATCGCCAGGATCCGTTGAAGCGTTCCAGAGTTATAACCTGTCAAAGTGACACTGGTCAGAATTGCAAAAAATGGCCCGGTCATTAGGGTGTTTTAGTGGCCGGGGGTGAAAGGGTTAAAGGAAACCAAACTCCCAGGTCCAGATGACTTACACCCTAGAGTCTTGAAGGACTCTTTGCTTTTAATATGGAAGTCCGAAACGCGTAAAGTTTCCATGGGATAACTCCCTCCTTTTGTTTACACGGATGGAACCTTTTTAATATTTGCTAATAAAGCTTTGACATTTTATCCAGAGGAGTTTGTGCCGGATCCTTTTCCTCTTTTTGCATTTATTCCTAAACCGGCTGGGACTTGCCGGTGGATCCCTGGCACCCGCAAGGACTGGCAGCCCGAGGAACAGGTGAGCTGAAGATACCCTTATCTCTACTATTGGTTTCCTGTCCTTTCCTCCGTGCTCCCTGTGACCTTTGGAGTGGCTGCGCAGATGATACAGACATATGCTTCTTGATCCTTGATTGCGGATTTGCACCTCGTCCCCCTTAACGGATTTCCATTCGTGTTACATCACAAGGACCTATACCACAGAGCTCTTTTGATTTACGGACATGGACACTTTGGATTTCTTGGACAATGAAACACGGAAGAAAAGATTGGATGATGTATTTTCTAACCAACCTTCATCTCATCATATTGTGGAGGACAATCCCCAGGGTAAGGAGACACATACCTTTTGGGACCTTGAAAAAATATCTATTCAGCGCCTTAAAACCTGGTGGGACTCAATGACTTTGAGTAAATATGTAGAGATGCATATGGTTCCCAGGGGCCTGAGAATTAAAAAGTCTCCTACTCACATTTTTTCTGACCAATTCCTAGAGGACTGGAATATGATACTCTCTACCTGTTCCTCCAGTTTGATGAATCTTATTATTAAGGAGGAACAGAAACGTATATTAGAATTGGACACTCAGATCAAAACTATACATGCGTGTCTTGTTGATAAGTTTAATCCTATGGAATTTGATAAATTTAATGCAAGATTGAAAAATGCTATTGATAGAGTGGAATCAGATATTATAGACCTGAAGCAGAATAAATATCGCAGGGACATGAGAGATTATGAATCAAAACAAGTGTACACCTGGCATTTGACTAATAAGACTTAAGGCTACTTTACACACTGCGATATCGGTCCCGATATCGCTAGTGTGGGTACCCGCCCCCATCTGTTGCGCGACACGGGCATATCGCTGCCCGTGCCGCACAACATCGCCCACAGCCGTCACACATACTTACCTGTCCGGCGACGTCGCTGTGACGGGCGAACCGCCTCCTTTCTAAGGGGGCGGTCCATGCGGCGTCACAGCGACGTCACTGAAACGTCACTGAACCGCCGCCCAATCGCAGCGGAGGTGCGGAGATGAGCGGGACGTAACATCCCGCCCACCTCCTTCCTTCCGCATAGCGGCCGGGAGGCAGGTAGGGAGAGCTTCCTCGCTCCTGCGGCGTCACACGCAGCGATGTGTGCTGCCGCAGGAACGAGGAACAACCTCGTTACTGCTGAAGTAACGATAATTGGGAATGGACCCCCGTGTCGCCGATTAGCGATTTTTCACTGTTTTGCAACGATGCAAAATCGCTAATCGATGTCACACGCAACGGCATCGCTAATGCGGCCGGATGTGCGTCACGAATTCCGTGACCCCAACGACTCCGCATTAGCGATGTCGTAGCGTGTAAAGCCCGCTTAAGTCTATTTTAAAAAAACGCAATCAACAGACACAGGGTGCGAAAACAGTTTATTTCTCGTCCACTGACAATGAGTCTGCGGATGGGAGTGTCAGCTCATATGAGTCGGGTCGAGGATCCCATACCTCACGCCCCTCAAAAAACTTAACGGGGGTAAGCACAGGATACGAAGAGGGGGTAGAAAACATAAACGGGGGAGGAAGGAGATATTATCTCCAGCCCAACAAACGCAGGTACTGGAGGAGTTAACGTGTAATGGTTCCTTGAATATCCCTGTACTTAATTTATCAGCATGCGTTTTAAGTTCTATTCAGATGGAGGTTCTTCAGAAGGGTCTTAATTTTGCCCCTAATAATCAGGCGGACCTATTTCAGACTTTACGGGATGTGAATAAGTTCATTAGGAATCTCACTATTAAAAGGCATTTTTCAGATACTGATAACATTGACAATAATGACATAACTGACAGAGACACAAGAGATCCGATTGACACTGCTTCGGTTCAGGTACCTTTGTTTTTTACTTTAAAAGAACAGATTGCGACTACACAATTGTATGACTTGAGTAACACTTGTTTGAATACTCCCCCTTTTGCTACTAAGAATCCGGCCTTTTATCCTGTCACCTCTAGAGTTCCTATTATGGACACGTTTCAGGATCTTATTGAGTCCGAGGTAAGAGGCCTACTCTCCAATAAAACTCAAATCCAAGATAATTTGTCACCTTTGGAGAGGAGAGCATTGAGGGATCTAAGGGACAATGGACATATCATAGTCCGCAAGGCAGACAAGGGGGGTTCAGTAGTTGTGCTGGATAGCACATTGTATGAGAGGGAGATTAATACTATTCTGAGTGATACTTCTACATATAGACAGCTTTTGGGTGACCCCACTTCTGATTTTACCACGAAAATGCATACCTTGTTATCACGGGGATTAGAATGGGGGGGTTTTTAATAAGAAAACCTTTGAATATCTTCTTGTCGAATCTCCGGTTTGCCCCATATTCCAGGGTCTTCCGAAAATACATAAAGGTACTTCCCCCCCCCCCCCCTTAGACCAATAGTTGCCAGCACTGGATCCCTTACCAGTAATCTGAGTGATTGGCTGGACCATTGCATACAACCCCTCATGAAGCGGACTACTGGTTATATAAGGGACACCAAGAGCTTATTGCAGTGTTTGGATAAAATACCGTGGTCTGATAATTTCTTTTGGATAACGAGCGATGTTTGTTCATTGTATCCCAGCATACCAAACAGGGAGGCACTCCAAGCTCTGTATTTTCATTTGGAGAAATATAGTCCTTTGGATGATATTACTAAGGAGTTTATCCTCATGGCCACTGGTTTTTTGCTAACCCACAATTTTTTTCAATTTAATGGATCCTTTTATCTCCAGACTGCTCGTTGCCCTATGGGGGCAAGTTTTTCATGTGCTTTGGACAATATTTACATGGCTTACTGGGAGGAACAATATGTCTATGTAGATAATAACCCATTTCTGGATACGATTTTTTGGTATGCAAGATACATAGATGACCAGATCCTTATCTGCAAAACTGATGGTCATAGTTCCCCCCAGCAGGCCATGGAAGCCCTTAATATTTATTTTAATGGTAATTCTCTTAATTTGAGATTTATAATGAATTTGCACATGGAATCGGCCCCCTTTTTGGACATCTTGCTGTCTGGTGATCCTGTATCTGGAATTATACATTCTTCCCTCTATAGGAAGCCTATTTGTGGGAACACTTCTCTTCACACCGGCAGCTGTCATATGCCCCACACATTGCTCAATTTACCTGTAGGGGAATTTTTGTGAGCGAAGCGTGCATTTACATTAGAAGAGTCCTACAACACTGAGGCTGCACATATTAAACATAGACTCAGTGAGAGGGGGTATTCTAACCGTACTCTCAATAGAGCGACTTCTATAGCAGCCAGTAGAAGTAGATCTGATTTACTGAAGGATCGCGCAATCATGACCACCACTAATAATCGGGTCACTTTTTCTACTCCCTTTAGTACTGACTTTTTTCAAATCAAACGGATTGTTCAACGTTTCATTCCCCTTTTGCGACAGGATGCCATTTTGGATAGGATTCTCCATTCAGGGGTTAATATTGTGGCTAGAAGAGCTTGTACCATAGGCAATCTAGTGGCTCCTAGTTTATTTTCTTCTAAAAAAACTAATAAAACCTGGTTGAGTGTCACTGGCTCATATAAATGTGGATCTAATCGTTGTGGCCTTTGTCGCTTTATGTGTAACAACAAATCCCTTGTGATTAATGGTGAGGATTCTTTTAACATTCGATCCTTCATTAACTGTGCTTCGACACATGTAGTCTATGTAGCCACATGCACACTATGCGATAAAAATTATGTGGGTTGCACTTCAAGAGCCTTGAGAGCTAGGATCTCTGAACATGTCCGAATCCCGTCTGCAGCCCTGGATAGTAATTCTTTAAATTATGTAGCGTTAGTTAAAAAGCGTTCATTATCTGGTCTTACCAGGCATTATATTGAATGTCATTCAGCGGACTTTTCATCATTGAGGATCACGGGTGTGGAGTCTGTGCCTAGACCCCCCCGTGGGGGTGACTGGTTTCAGGCTCTCTTACTAGCTGAGGCCAAATGGATCCTGCGGCTAGATTCAAGATACCCAGGCGGTTTTAATTACCGCTCGGATCTGCGATATATTTTCTGATTCCAATTTCTCAAAAGTTTTTTATCAGCGGTTGGCATTTGGTGCGTTTTTTTCTTTACATCCATTAGAGGCATTTTCTCCCTTTATTTGAGAGCGCATGGATTGGGGTTAGCCTTAATGCAGGTTTATATTGGTATTTGCCATGCTTAAATTTTTTTGACAGCAGAAAATAATTTTTTTTTTTTTTTTTTTTTTTTTTAAGGGAGCATGACATATAGATGAAAATGCATGTGATTTGAGATCAATTTGTGTCCTGGGATGAGTATTCCTCTCTTTAGTGAACAATCATTTGTTTATATACACGCACAGAGGTATATGTATAGATAAAGAAAAAATAAAAGAATAATAATAAAG
Organism: Anomaloglossus baeobatrachus; assembly: GCF_048569485.1. Lineage (NCBI taxonomy): Eukaryota > Metazoa > Chordata > Amphibia > Anura > Aromobatidae > Anomaloglossus > Anomaloglossus baeobatrachus. The sequence goes on along the minus strand of NC_134355.1, from coordinate 524,295,562 downwards.
AAATAAAAAATAAAAAAATAAAAAATAATTAAATTCTTTTATATACGTTTTTTCATATAATCTATGAATATATTGGAGGTTATGTGCTTATATTTGGTTATTCTCCTTTTCTGATATACACATGCATTTTCATTAGGACTCTTGCCCACCTGATGATGAAATTTAATATAAGCTGTCTTTATACCTGTTTGTTCACTCATGTATACATTTGTATATTCACTGACATATTTATGTGTTTTTTGGTGGTCTGGACGGTTGGATTAATGACTTTTTTCATTATTATTGATGTATTTAGTTGTGTTAAGTTGATATGTATATATTTTTATTTAGCCTTTAACCACATATAGTCTTGCTAGTTCATCCTTTTGCAATTATGTATGAAGGTTTACACCCACTGCCAGTTGTTTGCAATTAGTGATGGCCAGCTTTCCTTCTGTGTCCACATAGTGAGTTAGTCTATTTTAGTAGCTGTGTGGTGTACATGGATTACTTATGATTAAGGACTCTTTGCTTTTAATATGGAAGTCCGAAACGCGTAAATTTTCCATGGGATAACTCCCTCCTTTTGTTTACACGGATGGAACCTTTTTAATATTTGCTAATAAAGCTTTGACATTTTATCCAGAGGAGTTTGTGCCGGATCCTTTTCCTCTTTTTGCATTTATTCCTAAACCGGCTGGGACTTGCCGGTGGATCCCTGGCACCCGCAAGGACTGGCAGCCCGAGGAACAGGTGAGCTGAAGATACCCTTATCTCTACTATTGGTTTCCTGTCCTTTCCTTCGTGCTCCCTGTGACCTTTGGAGTGGCTGCGCAGATGATACAGACATATGCTTCTTGATCCTTGATTGCGGATTTGCACCTCGTCCCCCTTAACGGATTTCCATTCGTGTTACATCACAAGGACCTATACCACAGAGCTCTTTTGATTTATGGACGTGGACACTTTGGATTTCTTGGACAATGAAACACGGAAGAAAAGATTGGATGATGTATTTTCTAACCAACCTTCATCTCATCATATTGTGGAGGACAATCCCCAGGGTAAGGAGACACATACCTTTTGGGACCTTGAAAAAATATCTATTCAGCGCCTTAAAACCTGGTGGGACTCAATGACTTTGAGTAAATATGTAGAGATGCATATGGTTCCCAGGGGCCTGAGAATTAAAAAGTCTCCTACTCACATTTTTTCTGACCAATTCCTAGAGGACTGGAATATGATACTCTCTACCTGTTCCTCCAGTTTGATGAATCTTATTATTAAGGAGGAACAGAAACGTATATTAGAATTGGACACTCAGATCAAAACTATACATGCGTGTCTTGTTGATAAGTTTAATCCTATGGAATTTGATAAATTTAATGCAAGATTGAAAAATGCTATTGATAGAGTGGATATACATATATGAGAAACGGGTTTATGCCGCGCTCAAGAATCACTGTATCCAAGGAATTTACTTTAAATCTCTTTTTTTATTTCAGTTCCAACGCGTTTCAGAGACATATACCGTCTCCTTCTTCAGGGAAAAGAGAAAATGTATCCACAGTATGCAGACCAGATGGTTATATAGGAGTCCATTAAAGACACGTTAATCCTAATGACGTCAATGCTCTCATGGTAACAGAGTGACTCATGAGCACGTGGAGACTGCAGAAAAACTGTGTTAACATTTAAAAAAATTTTATATATACAAGCATCTGAACTTTTTCAAACCATAAATAACTGAAAAATAAAAATGAATAAAATTGATAAATAAACCGTATATAAAAAGATGTTTGGTTTATTTCCCAAGGCGTATAAATGTAATGATGGACATAAAATTGTTAAGTGTGGTGCTAGAACCCCAAAGGAGGGAGTATTTCCTTGAGTTCTGACTCAGAATGGCTTGTAAGCATCCATTGTTCCATGGCTGGCTGCTTATTTGAGATGGCGCAATCAAGCAGCTACTGAATAAACCCACAATAAAGGGAATCATAAAGGTGTACATTTATAACGTGCAAAAGTGCTGATATAAAAAATGTGCATGTAGATGCCAGAGATATTTATGTGTAAAATAAAATGTGTCAGTTTAATGAAAGAATGTGCATTTGAAATTGATGCTTGAATGACTAGTGTGTCAATGTTATAAAGGACTGTGCATATGGAACCAGAACATGTGCATATAGATACTGAAGAAACAAGAGACTTCCGAGAGATTCCTAGAAAGCAGAAGCCGTGAACTTAAGGAGAAAGAAAAGCGCCTGCGCAGAGACACTAAGCTAGTTCTCAATGAAAAACAGGGTGAAATGAGTTCAACCCGTGGGAAAAAAAGAGACAGCGCATGCGTGAAAAATACAATGAAAGTGACTCGGGTGCAAATGCCCCACCAACATTCTGGGTGCAAAAACGGGCATGCAACACATATTGGAGCAGTGGATATATGGATAGGATGAAAATATAGTACAAGATTATTGCTCAACAAATATAAAAAAAATGTAAATAAATATGAATAAAAATGAATAAAAATGTAAATAAAAAGCACCTCATACTATTGTAGATGACTTTGATGAAAGATATATATATCATAATGAATGTACACATTTATATGAAACATATTAAAAATGTTTGGTTAATTTCCAAAGCGTATAAATGTGGTGATGGACATAAAATTGTTAAATGTGGTACTAGAACCCCAAAGGAAGGAATATTTCCTTGAGTTCTAACTCAGAATGGCTTATATCCGTCCATTCCTCCATGGCTAGCTGCTTATTGAAGATAGCAAAAACCAGCAGCTACTGAATGATCCCATAATAAAGGGAATCAAAAAGGTGTATATTTATCCCGTGCGAATGCGCTGATATAAAATGTGCATGTGGATGCCAAAGGTGCTGATGTGTGGGATGAAGATATGTCGGTTTAATAGAAGAATGTGTATTTAAAATTGGTACGTAAATGACCAGTGTGTCAATCTAGTAAAGGACTGTGCATTTGCAAACAGAGCATGTGTATATAGATACTAATTAAACAAGAGACTTCCGAAAGAAGTCTCTTGTTTAATTAGTATCTATATACACATGCTCTGTTTGCAAATGCACAGTCCTTTACTAGATTGACACACTGGTCATTTACGTACCAATTTTAAATACACATTCTTCTATTAAACCGACATATCTTCATCCCACACATCAGCACCTTTGGCATCCACATGCACATTTTATATCAGCGCATTCGCACGGGATAAATATACACCTTTTTGATTCCCTTTATTATGGGATCATTCAGTAGCTGCTGGTTTTTGCTATCTTCAATAAGCAGCTAGCCATGGAGGAATGGACGGATATAAGCCATTCTGAGTTAGAACTCAAGGAAATATTCCTTCCTTTGGGGTTCTAGTACCACATTTAACAATTTTATGTCCATCACCACATTTATACGCTTTGGAAATTAACCAAACATTTTTAATATGTTTCATATAAATGTGTACATTCATTATGATATATATATCTTTCATCAAAGTCATCTACAATAGTATGAGGTGCTTTTTATTTACATTTTTATTCATTTTTATTCATATTTATTTACATTTTTTTTATATTTGTTGAGCAATAATCTTGTACTATATTTTCATCCTATCCATATATCCACTGCTCCAATATGTGTTGCATGCCCGTTTTTGCACCCAGAATGTTGGTGGGGCATTTGCACCCGAGTCACTTTCATTGTATTTTTCACGCATGCGCTGTCTCTTTTTTTCCCACGGGTTGAACTCATTTCACCCTGTTTTTCATTGAGAACTAGCTTAGTGTCTCTGCGCAGGCGCTTTTCTTTCTCCTTAAGTTCACGGCTTCTGCTTTCTAGGAATCTCTCGGAAGTCTCTTGTTTCTTCAGTATCTATATGCACATGTTCTGGTTCCATATGCACAGTCCTTTATAACATTGACACACTAGTCATTCAAGCATCAATTTCAAATGCACATTCTTTCATTAAACTGACACATTTTATTTTACACATAAATATCTCTGGCATCTACATGCACATTTTTTATATCAGCACTTTTGCACGTTATAAATGTACACCTTTATGATTCCCTTTATTGTGGGTTTATTCAGTAGCTGCTTGATTGCGCCATCTCAAATAAGCAGCCAGCCATGGAACAATGGATGCTTACAAGCCATTCTGAGTCAGAACTCAAGGAAATACTCCCTCCTTTGGGGTTCTAGCACCACACTTAACAATTTTATGTCCATCATTACATTTATACGCCTTGGGAAATAAACCAAACATCTTTTTATATACGGTTTATTTATCAATTTTATTCATTTTTATTTTTCAGTTATTTATGGTTTGAAAAAGTTCAGATGCTTGTATATATAAAATTTTTTTAAATGTTAACACAGTTTTTCTGCAGTCTCCACGTGCTCATGAGTCACTCTGTTACCATGAGAGCATTGACGTCATTAGGATTAACGTGTCTTTAATGGACTCCTATATAACCATCTGGTCTGCATACTGTGGATACATTTTCTCTTTTCCCTGAAGAAGGAGACGGTATATGTCTCTGAAACGCGTTGGAACTGAAATAAAAAAAGAGATTTAAAGTAAATTCCTTGGATACAGTGATTCTTGAGCGCGGCATAAACCCGTTTCTCATATATGTATATACATATATAAAAATCTTTGTCACGATCATCTCGGGGCCGCTGCTTGGAACCACGCTGACACTCACAGGCTTTTCAAGGGGTTGTGACTGGCACAACCTCATCAGGTGAGTGTTCTCATTCGTGTTTTTCTAAAACGGTTATTGCCGGGTAAGACCCTATTTGCGCCTTTTGTTTCCTCATCTCTAGCAGCATTGATAGAGTGGAATCAGATATTATAGACCTGAAGCAGAATAAATATCGCAGGGACATGAGAGATTATGAATCAAAACAAGTGTACACCTGGCATTTGACTAATAAGACTAAGTCTATTTTAAAAAAACGCAATCAACAGACACAGGGTGCGAAAACAGTGTATTTCTCGTCCACTGACAATGAGTCTGCCGATGGGAGTGTCAGCTCATATGAGTCGGGCCGAGGATCCCATACCTCACGCCCCTCAAAAAACTTAACGGGGGTAAGCACAGGATACGAAGAGGGGGTAGAAAACATAAACATGGGAGGAAGAAGATATTATCTCCAGCCCAACAAACGCAGGTACTGGAGGAGTTAACGTGTAATGGTTCCTTGAATATCCCTGTACTTAATTAATCAGCATGCGTTTTAAGTTCTATTCAGATGGAGGTTCTTCAGAAGGGTCTTAATTTTGCCCCTAATAATCAGGCGGACCTATTTCAGACTTTACGGGATGTGAATAAGTTCATTAGGAATCTCACTATTAAAAGGCATTTTTCAGATACTGATAACATTGACAATAATGACATAACTGACAGAGACACAAGAGATCCGATTGACACTGCTTCGGTTCAGGTACCTTTGTTTTTGACTTTAAAAGAACAGATTGCGACTACACAATTGTATGACTTGAGTAACACTTGTTTGAATACTCCCCCGTTTGCTACTAAGAATCCGGCCTTTTATCCTGTCACCTCTAGAGTTCCTATTATGGACACGTTTCAGGATCTTATTGAGTCCGAGGTAAGAGGCCTACTCTCCAATAAAACTCAAATCCAAGATAATTTGTCACCTTTGGAGAGGAGAGCATTGAGGGATCTAAGGGACAATGGACATATCATAGTCCGCAAGGCAGACAAGGGGGGTTCAGTAGTAGTGCTGGATAGCACATTGTATGAGAGGGAGATTAATACTATTCTGAGTGATACTTCTACATATAGACAGCTTTTGGGTGACCCCACTTCTGATTTTACCATGAAAATGCATACCTTGTTATCACGGGGACTAGAATGGGGGGTTTTTAATAAGAAAACCTTTGAATATCTTCTTGTCGAATCTCCGGTTTGCCCCATATTCCAGGGTCTTCCGAAGATACATAAAGGTACCTCCCCCCCCCCTTAGACCAATAGTTGCCAGCACTGGATCCCTTACCAGTAATCTGAGTGATTGGCTGGACCATTGCATACAACCCCTCATGAAGCGGACTACTGGTTATATAAGGGACACCAAGAGCTTATTGCAGTGTTTGGATAAAATACCGTGGTCTGATAATTTCTTTTGGATAACGAGCGATGTTTGTTCATTGTATCCCAGCATACCAAACAGGGAGGCACTCCAAGCTCTGTATTTTCATTTGGAGAAATATAGTCCTTTGGATGATATTACTAAGGAGTTTATCCTCATGGCCACTGGTTTTTTGCTAACCCACAATTTTTTTCAATTTAATGGATCCTTTTATCTCCAGACTGCTCGTTGCCCTATGGGGGCAAGTTTTTCATGTGCTTTGGCCAATATTTACATGGCTTACTGGGAGGAACAATATGTCTATGTAGATAATAACCCATTTCTGGATACGATTTTTAGGTATGCAAGATACATAGATGACCAGATCCTTATCTGCAAAACTGATGGTCATAGTTCCCCCCAGCAGGCCATGGAAGCCCTTAATATTTATTTTAATGGTAATTCTCTTAATTTGAGATTTATAATGAATTTGCACATGGAATCGGCCCCCTTTTTGGACATCTTGCTGTCTGGTGATCCTGTATCTGGAATTATACATTCTTCCCTCTATAGGAAGCCTATTTGTGGGAACACTTCTCTTCACGCCGGCAGCTGTCATATGCCCCACACATTGCTCAATTTACCTGTAGGGGAATTTTTGTGAGCGAAGCGTGCATTTACATTAGAAGAGTCCTACAACACTGAGGCTGCACATATTAAACATAGACTCAGTGAGAGGGGGTATTCTAACCGTACTCTCAATAGAGCGACTTCTATAGCAGCCAGTAGAAGTAGATCTGATTTACTGAAGGATCGCGCAATCATGACCACCACTAATAATCGGGTCACTTTTTCTACTCCCTTTAGTACTGACTTTTTTCAAATCAAACGGATTGTTCAACGTTTCATTCCCCTTTTGCGACAGGATGCCATTTTGGATAGGATTCTCCATTCAGGGGTTAATATTGTGGCTAGAAGAGCTTGTACCATAGGCAATCTAGTGGCTCCTAGTTTATTTTCTTCTAAAAAAACTAATAAAACCTGGTTGAGTGTCACCGGCTCATATAAATGTGGATCTAATCGTTGTGGCCTTTGTCGCTTTATGTGTAACAACAAATCCCTTGTGATTAATGGTGAGGATTCTTTTAACATTCGATCCTTCATTAACTGTGCTTCGACACATGTAGTCTATGTAGCCACATGCACACTATGCGATAAAAATTATGTGGGTTGCACTTCAAGAGCCTTGAGAGCTAGGATCTCTGAACATGTCCGAATCCCGTCTGCAGCCCTGGATAGTAATTCTTTAAATTATGTAGCGTTAGTTAAAAAGCGTTCATTATCTGGTCACACCAGGCATTATATTGAATGTCATTCAGCGGATTTTTCATCATTGAGGATCACGGGTGTGGAGTCTGTGCCTAGACCCCCCCGTGGGGGTGACTGGTTTCAGGCTCTCTTACTAGCTGAGGCCAAATGGATCCTGCGGCTAGATTCAAGATACCCAGGCGGTTTTAATTACCGCTCGGATCTGCGATATATTTTCTGATTCCAATTTCTCAAAAGTTTTTTATCAGCGGTTGGCATTTGGTGCGTTTTTTTCTTTACATCCATTAGAGGCATTTTCTCCCTTTATTTGAGAGCGCATGGATTGTGGTTAGCCTTAATGCAGGTTTATATTGGTATTTGCCATGTTTGAATTTTCTTGACAGCAGAATTTTTTTTTTTTTTTTTTTTTTTTAAGGGAGCATGACATATAGATGAAAATCCATGTGATTTGATATCAATTTGTGTCCTGGGATGAGTATTCCTCTCTTTAGTGAACAATCATTTGTTTATATACACGCACAGAGGTATATGTATAGATAAAGAAAAAATAAAAGAATAATAATAAAGAAATAAAAAAATAAAAAAATAAAAAATAATTAAATTCTTTTATATACGTTTTTTCATATAATCTATGAATATATTGGAGGTTATGTGCTTATATTTGGGAATTCTCCTTTTCTGATATACACATGCATTTTCATTAGGACTCTTGCCCACCTGATGATGAGATTTAATATAAGCTGTCTTTATACCTGTTTGTTCACTCATGTATACATTTGTATATTCACTGACATATTTATGTGTTTTTTGGTGGTCTAGACGGTTGGATTAATGACTTTTTTCATTATTATTGATGTATTTAGTTGTGTTAAGTTGATATGTATATATTTTTATTTAGCCTTTAACCACATATAGTCTTGCTAGTTCATCCTTTTGCAATTATGTATGAAGGTCTACACCCACTGCCAGTTGTTTGCAATTAGTGATGGCCAGCTTTCCTTCTGTGTCCACATAGTGAGTTAGTCTATTTTAGTAGCTGTGTGGTGTACATGGATTACTTATGATTAAGGACTCTTTGCTTTTAATATGGAAGTCCGAAACGCGTAAAGTTTCCATGGGATAACTCCCTCCTTTTGTTTACACGGATGGAACCTTTTTAATATTTGCTAATAAAGCTTTGACATTTTATCCAGAGGAGTTTGTGCCGGATCCTTTTTCTCTTTTTGCATTTATATGGATGTAATATACCTTGACTTAAGTAAGGCATTCGATAAACTATCACATAACATCCTCATTGAAAAAATGATCAAGCATGGAATCAACAAAAAAATCAGTTAGATGGATTTACAAGTGGCTTAATGACCTTGCACAATGAGTAATACTAAATGGCTATACATCGAGCTTGAGAAAAGTCAAAAGCGGGGTGCCGCAAGGCTCTGTCCTATGGCCAGTGCTGATTAACAGTTTTGTAAATGATCTGGACAATGCAATTATTGGGGAACTCATAAAATTCACAGATGACACTAATATAAGAGGAATAGCCAACACTAAAGAGGAAAGAGAGTGCATTCAAAAGGATCTAGAAACACTCAAACAATGGGCCGAGGATAACAGAATGATGTTTAAAAGGGGCAAGTGCAAAGTCCTACGCCTGGGTAAAACAAATGTAAAAAGCATATATCGTATGGGAGGAATAAAACTAACTAATAGCACAGGGGAAAAGGACTTGGGCTGAATAGTAGATCCCAGATTCAACATGAGCCAACAGTGCGGTGCTGCATCTAAAAAGGCGAACAAAATTCTGGGATGTAGCAAGATAACTATTGAATCAAGATCAAGAGAGGTAATTATTCCCTTATACTCTGCCCTGGTCAGACCCCTTCTGGAATACTGGGTACAGTTCAGGGCACCCCAATTCAAGAAAGACATCGATATATTGTAGCAAGTCCAGAGAAGAGCAACCAAGATAGTAGAAGGCCTGCAAACCATGTCGTTTGAAGACCGGCAAAAAAAACTAGGAATGTTTACTTTCCAAAAGAGAAGACTGAGAGGAGACTTAATAGCAGTCTACAAATATCTGAAAGACAGTCACAGTGCAGAGGGAACTACTCTATTCTCATTAGCACAAGGAAGTACAAGAAGCAATGGGATGAAACTAAAAGGAAGGAGATTCAAATTAGACATTAGGAAAAACTTTCTGACAGTGAGGGCAGTCAGAGAGTGGAACAGGCTACCACGGGAGGTGGTGAGCTCTCCATAAATGGAAATCTTCAAGCAAAAACTGGATAAACATATAGCTGGGAGTATTTAGGAAAGCCTGCACTCGCAGGGGGTTGGACCCAATGGCCCTTGAGGTCCCTTCCAACTTTTGGACAGTCTTTTGTTAATCACTTTTAGGCTATGTTCACACGTTGTGTTTTGGAAGCATTTTGTTGCTGTGTTTTTTATGCAAATTAAAAGCTGCTTATTATAGTACTAGCAAAAGCAATAAGATTTCAGAAATCTCATGCACACAATTGTTTTTAAAACTGCTGCATGTCAATTCATTTAGCATTTTTGCAGCATTTTTCTCTACAGAAAGCAATGAGGAAATGCAAATATCTTTTCTAAATAGAGGGCTGAGAAACTTCCTCCACATCAGTTGAACCAGAGGAAGAGTTTATCCTCTATCTCTACAAGGCTGAGGTCATGTCTACCTACATCAAATATAATCTGGAAAGGGGGATTATTTCCAAAATCTTCATCTTTTCAGTGCAGGCAGGTCTCCGAGCCAGTGGATAGACTATCTGGGTCCAAACAAAATAATGTTAAAAATAGATATCCATTTTCTCTCATTTCTGAATTATTTGACATGAATAAAGAGGCTACCATGTTCACCAAATGAGACCTGCAAGGAATGTATAATGTGATCAGTATTAAAGAAGGTAGTGAATGAATGAAAGATTGAGTTCCACACTGTGATGGTCATTATGATTAACATGTCATGATTTTCATATTATGCAACCATCTGTGTTCTGGCCTTTTGTTAATTATACCCTTCATGATGTTCTGTTTCAGTACATTCCAATCTATCTGGATGACACTCTGATCTTCTCTAGAGATCTAGACTGACATCATCTTCATAAATGTTCTCACATCCTGAAGAGACTGCACCAAATGCATCTTTATGCTAAGCTGGAAAAATTTATTTTTGGGCTCAATTTCTTGGATATATAATCTGATTAGGAGGTCATTATATGGATCCAGAAAAAGATTCTGTTACTTTGAATTGGCTAAAACAATCCGTTTGTCTCAAAGCTCTTCAAAAGTTCCTCAGTTTTACAAATTATTATAGCCAGTTTGTTAAGTGGTTGCTCCTCTTATGACCCTAACTCAGAAGGTTGGTAATTCTCAGGACGGGTCAGATTCACCTGTTAAGCCTTCCATGAACTTATGCTCTGCTGGAACATTGCTCCAGGTCTGCACTATCCTGATATCAACAGGCTGTTTCCTTGAAATGGATGCCTCTTCCATTGGTGAAGGAACAGTTCTCACATGAAATTATTCTTGATCAAGAAATTTTCTCCAACAAATATTTTTCAATAGAATAAAATTATTTTATTGATGACCATGAGTTCTTTGACATAACATTATGCCAGATGGATGTTGAGACCTACTTAAAGCTGCTAAGTTCCTCGTGACCATCTATATTGAGCAAAAATCTGAAATATCATCAGTTAGCCATTATACTGAATCCCTGCCAAGCATGATGGTCACTTTTCTACTTATGGTTTGTATTCACCCTCACCTACCATGCCATTGAGAAAAATAACAGGGCTGATGTCCTATTCAGGTCCTTACATGTTTTTGTTGCCACTAATGATGCGTCCCCTTTATGTATTTGAACTTGAACATATCCCTGCTACAATCTCTTCTGCCTTCAATTTTCCACCTAAAGGAGGTTCTCAAGTCTCCAAAGTACTCTAATGGAAAGTCTTGGGCTCACTCTTCTTTCCTTTCTGGTGACTCAGGAGTTAAACTTCAGAACTCTTTTGTGGTTTGTACTGAAGGCCCCGATAGTAACAAGTGTGGGAGATCCGAATTTATTTTGTCTTCCCTATCTCCTATCTGGATTACTTTGAGTAATGTCTCCTCTAACAGACAGAGTGGCCACTTCACAAAAAGCATGGTAAGAGACTTCCTCTTACAATTGATCTGTGCCTTCCTGTTGATGTTCTCTAAGTTCGGTTGAGTTGTATACTAAGTCCAAACAGAATGAGCGCAATTTGATGTGTGAGCAAATGATGCAATGATGCCACTTCCGAAAAAAATTACTGTTGCTTGTGTTGTATAGTTCTCATTAAATTAGCATGCTTTGGTATGTGGGTAGTTTGTAGGCCATGCAAAAGAATAGCCAAGAGATTTCCACCTCATATAATTCTGCATTGGTTGTCAGTAAAGGGTTCAGGGGTCAGTCTTCTCGGTTTTCACTGTGTTAGCCAGCCATAGTTAAATCCTAGGTAGGATGAGAAAGGGACCATTGCCCTGTTTGCCTTGCCTTGAAATGTGTGCAATCGGATTCAGTAGAGGAATCCCTGTTTAATTACAGAATAAAGCAAGCTAATTAAATAAAGCAAACTAATGCATTATTTTGAGAACTCTGATATTAAAAGTGGAAATGAGGACCAAGGACAACACATTATGACTGAAAATAGAGGCACAAGAGAAACCAACTACTAATTAATTTGTGTCTATACAAATACACAGAGCATGGGAAACAAACAAGGAGAATTGTAGCTGCTAAAGGTGGTGTCACACACAGTGACGACGACAACGACATCGCTGCTAAGTCACCATTTTCTGTGACGTAGCAACGACCTCAACAGCGACATTGCTGTGTGTGACACATAACATTGATCAGACCCCTGCTGCGAAATCGCTGCTCGCTCCGGAATATTCCAGGTCATTTTTTGATCGCTGCTATCCCGCTGCACCATGATGATAAGCTCAGCATCCTTGTGTTTGACACCGCAGCAGCGACGGTCGCGACGACGCTGAAGGCAGTGACGTAGGACTGAAGGCAGGACAAGGGCGTGTTTTTGCGGTGTATTTTGCAATGCCCCTACGACTCCGATTGGTGGTTACAACAGCGTTCCGATTGGGTACCTACAGTGATTTCATTCTTTAACACTAGAACTACTGAGGTAGTCATTTTGACTACTCTGCACCATGTATTTCTATATAGGTGTCACGAGTCCAGTAGTTCTAGTGTTAAGTTCCATTCTTTGTTCCACGTAGTAGATTCTCTGTCTGGTGTCGCTAGTGTGTCTTTCTTTGTGGATCTGAATTAAATGAAATAGAATGAATGAAAGCACTACTGCGTCTTCCTTTGTTTGGCACGGTCACCCAATCAGGCGCCGCTGTAGTGATCACCAATCGGAATAGTGGGGCGTGAAAAAAGGCAACACAAAGGCGCTGTAGTGATCACCAATCGGAACAGAGGGGGGTGAAAAGAGGCAATGCAAAACATGTCTAGGGGTAAACACCACGGCTCTATGAAGGTCTGAGTCGTCGCATGGCGACGCGTGTGACACCGCACAACGACCGTCGAGGTCGCTATGATTGCTGCTCCGTCTCTGCTTAAAATTACATGTTTGACAGCTTACTAGCAATCATCTAAGGTCGCTGATACGTCACAGGAAATGGTGACGTAACAGCGACGTCGTTGTCGTTGTGTGTGAACCCAGCTTAACACAGGAGCAGAGATATGATGTCATAGTCATCACTGAAACTTGGTGGGGTGATACCCATGATTGGAATTCAAACCTTGAAGACTACAACTAAGCTTACAGGAGGGGAGGAGGTGTTGCATTGTATGTAAGGAAAGCATATATCTCCCCAGAAATCCAAGATTCAGAGATTGGTAGCTCTCTAGAAACTGTTTGGGTAAGAATACAAAGAGTGACGAACAGAAAGGACACAATTGTAGGTGTTTACTATAGGCACCTGGACAGTCGCTCCTTGGTGTCACACACAATGATATCGCTAACGGCGCCGGATGTGCGTCACTAACGACGTGACCCCGATAATATATTGTTAGCAATATCGTTGTGTGTAAAGTACCCTTTAGTGTTCGTGCACAAGGTCCTGAGCACGAGTTTTCCTGGGAAACCCATGTTACAGTTTGGAGCCAGTTCGGGTCCAGAGACTGTAAAAAAAGCACACTATAAAGAACATTATACTTACCGGTCCCGTGACACGCCCTGCAGACCCACTATCTCCCGTCTGCTTCTGGGTCCAATCATTAACTTCCGGAGGTATTAACTGCACTGCTCGTCACTCGGCAGTCTTCGGCTTTTTTTGGCCATGTTCGCAGTGACGTCAGGGGACACCCGAGTCCATGGCTTAGCCATGGACTTGATTGAACTTTTACTATCTCTGTCAGGGTAAGATTCCAGTTGCATATGATTTCGAACGAGTCTCTCATCGGTATCACCTAGCAAGGTGCACAATCTCCTGACAGGTGCAGGTCGGTTGCATGTATTTCCATGCAGCTGAGGTGCTCTTGTCCGGAGAGTGTGCACCATGTGGGGTGATACCGATTTGAGACTTGCATGAGTCGTATGCAACTGGAATCATACCCTCAGGGTATGATTCCGCTTACGTATGACTCGTGCAAGTCAGGAGCAGGTCGGCTGCATGTATTTCCATGCAACTGAAGCACTTGTGTCCGGAGAGTGTGCGGGCTCATGAGAGACTCACATGAGTCATATGAAAGTGGAACTCCGGCCTCAGCCTGCTTCTCGCTCTGTAGAGACGCTTGACTGTATAGAGCGATGAAGCAGAGCTGACATTGCACTCCCTGTGGACTACGTCAGACTAAGGATTTTTTTATAATAAAGATGGAGTCTCTAAATGTTTTTTTGTTTTATTTCTAATAAAAAAAAAAATCGATGTGTTGTGTTTTTTTTTACTGTTTACTAGAAATTCATGGTGGCCGTGTCTAATTTGGCATGACACCATGAATTTCAGGCTTAGTACTAGCTGAGAATACAAAGCTTGTACTAACCCCATTCTTGCCTAGCGTACTACCGCCATCTGGGCCGCTGGATGAGCCAGGTGAAGCAGCTGGAAATGGAGCTAAGAAACAATGCGCCATTTCCAGGGGCGGATACGGGCTGCAGTTTTTAGCATGGGGGGCCCAGAATGCTTAGGCCTTACCATGCTGAGAATCCCAGCCCCCAGCTGCCTGGTTTTACCTGGCTGGTGATCAAAATATGGCGGGAGCCCACACATTTTTCTTTTATTTATTTTTTTTTAAATAATTAAAAAATTAATGGGTTTCCTGTATTTTGATTGCCAGATAAGGTAAAGCCAAGCAGATGGGTGTGGCAGCCCGTAGACGTCCACTTTATCTGCGCTGAGAATCAAAAATACCGCGGAGCGCTAAGTCATTTTGTTAAATTATTTATTTATTTTTACACTACTATATGTGTGAGGGACCCAACAGCCAATCACAGACGCTGTGGTGTACAATACATAAACCCTACTCACATTCCAATAAAGTAGAATCAGTTTGCTTTACACAGGTGTCCCGTCTCTTGATTCTGCAAGCTTGTCTATCATATAATCTCTCATTTGGCCTTGCACATCAACTCTAATGGGTCTGTTGTGCCCACATCCACATAAGACATAAAATAATTTGTAGCACTTTGCTTTTAAAGTGCATAGTTCAAACCTTCACAACAAGCACCTCTTAATCCTCTTATGCCTCATCCTATACCAAAAGAGCCCTGGGTTGAATTTCTATGGCTTTTGCTACACATATTCCTAATATGCAAGGGTTCAATACTATCTGGTTCATTGAAGAATATTTCTCCAAGATGTCCTATTTTGTTCCATTGCTAGGATTTTCATCTGCTCCACAGTTGATCCAAGTGTTTTTCAAAGAAATTTTCCAGTTCAATGGTTTCCCTGCTGGCATAATCTCTGACATTGCAATTTGTTTTGCGGTATTGGGGGGTACTCTGCAAAATGTTAAGTTGTACTTAGGGGTACTTCTCACATAGCAAGAACATTTTGTGACGTACCAGTGACCTCATCAGCAGTCTCACTGTGTGTAACACCAAGCAGTGACCTGGCCCCTGCTGTGAAATCGCTGATCGTTACACACTGTTCTGGTTCATTTTTTGCTCATTGCTCTCCTGCTGTGTAGCACACATCGGCGTGTTTGACGGCGGGAGACTAACGAGCACCAACTCTGTGTAAGCAGCGTACGCTGGTAACCAGGGTAAATATTGGGTAACTAAGCAACGCACTTTGCTTAGTAACCCGATGTGTACCCTAGCTACGTATACAGGGAGCCAGCGCTGGCAGCTTGTAAGCAGTGTACGCTGGTAACCAGGGTAAATATCGAGTAACCAAGCAAAGCGCTTTGCTTAGTTACCCGATATGTACCCTGGTTACCAAGCGCAGCATCATTACACGAGTCGCTGGTGGCTGGTCGCTGATCGTTGGGAAGATCTGACTGACAGCTCACTAGCGACCCTGTAGCGATGTACCAGCGATCCTGACCAGGTTGTATCGTAATCGGAATCGCTGATACTACAATATCTAGTGACTTTTAACATTATATTATAATCATCTCTGCTAAACTCCTGTGGTTTTTACAACTTTTATCTACATCCTAGTTCAGACCTGCTGTTTAAAGGCCCCTTTACACACTGAGACTTTCTAGCGATCCCACCAGCGATCCCGACCTGGCCGGAATCGCTGGAAAGTCGCTGGTGCGCTGTCAAATAGGCAGATCTGGCCAACGACGCAGCAGTGATATGGACCTGCAGAACGACCTCGCTGGTCATTGGGGATGTGTCACACAGCAGCTATTTGACGACTCACAGCTATGTTAGGGGCGTGGTGTTTGGCGCAGAAGCCGCCTAGGTGTCCTTTTTACACGACCACCTCAGCTTCGATTGGTGATCGCTAGTGCGTTCTTGGCGACCACGAGCTTGAAAGATTGGCAAACATCGCACTTGTATATCCTTTGTTCCTGAGCTTCTGTTGCTTAGCAGATCTTTTTAGAGGGTCTCTGTGCGGCGTCTCCACACTGGTTTATCTATACAGCATCAATACAGCTTCAATCAAATGATGCTTACTGTATAGGCTTTATAGTATTGCAGACTGGAGAACTCTCTAATGATCCGCAAACCAGCATGCTCAGGAACAATGTAGCTTTGAAACAAAGTACGGAAGCGCTAAAGTTGCCTCCTTTTCAGTGAAATCCGCCCAATCAGAACGCAACACCGACCACCAATCAGAGGTAAGGGGGAGGGAAAGGGAATGCTATAGCACGCCTACAGGCTGGGTTCTAAGTCGCTAACAATGTCGTTGTAATGGTGCCAAACACACCGATGCATGCTGTGCAGTGGAAAACAAAGGATCAAAAAATGGTCCTGAAAGATTTGTAGCGATCAGCGACCTCACAGCGGGGGCCAGGCCGCTGAGGCGTGTCACACACTGCAATGTTGTGGGGGAGGTCGCTATTACGTCACAAAACCGGTGACGTTACAGCCATATCGCTAGCGATGTTGCAGTGTGTAAAGGGGCCTTAATACTTCACCTGCTCTACATTGTTTGTCTACACTCATGGCTCTGTGGCTTTTGGTGTGTCCTGCTTCGTATAGTCTGTGGTCCTGGTCTATGACTCTGTGGCTTTGCCTTTGGAGTACACTTCGACTTGGAGCTTAGTGGATCTGTCTCACCAGGAAAACCCTAACAATTTTTAGTTGTATTTGTCAGGTGACAGCTCCACACCTTGATAAGTCATTACAGGCCAGGGCAGATATAGTAGAACATAGTGGCCATTTTCACCAATGGCCATCCTTGATATGTTTTTTTTAATCTTGCAGTGGTGTAGTCTGGTGGACCTGTGTGCTCAGGACACCTATTCTAGTGAATTATTGGGGTGTTAATTGGTATACCTAGCATCAGATATTCATCAACTACCCTATAGATGGGTGATAAATTTCCATTGAGTTACAACTCTTAAAATAAATAGATGAATTAGTTAAGCCAACAACTTGATTCAATCAGAACAGAATTTTCTTTATAAAGATGCAGCTCAATTTTTAATATCAGAGTTTTTATTTTTCACTGAAGTGTAGGTCATGCTTTGAAAATTGATTACATTAAATGAATGCATTGCTCTAACATAAAGCTTTAGGCTAAGTTCACACACTGCGTTTTTTTGACGCTGTGTTTTTGTGCGTTTTTGGCCGCTAATAACGCACAAAACGCATCCGCGTCAGAAAAAAACGCTGCAAAAAACGGATGCGTTTTTACCGCGATTTGGTGCGTTTTTGGCTGCGTTTTGCTGCGTTTTTGATCTCTGCATTTTTCTGCGGCTTTCCAATGCATTGCATAGGGGGAAAACGCAGAAAAACGCAGGAAAGAATTGACATGTCCATTTTTTTTTAAGCTCAAAAACGCAGCTTAGAAAAACAGTTGTGTGCGGACAGCAAAATTGAAAACTCATAGACTTTGCTGGGGAAGCAAAGTCATGCAGTTTTGAGGCCAAAAACGCACCCGAAAAATGCGCAAAAACGCCGCGAAAAACGCACTGTGCGCACATAGCCTTAAGGTACCGTCACACATAACGAGATCGCTAGCGAGATCGCTGCTGAGTCACGGTTTTGGTGATGCAGTAGCGATCCCGTTAGCGATCTCGTTATATGTGACCTCTACCAGCGATCAGGCCCCTGCTGTGAGATCGCTAGTCATTGCAGAATGGTCCAGGCCATTTTCTTCAAAGGCGATGTCTTGCTGGGCAGGACACATCGGTGTGTTTTGATACTGTGTGACAGGGTCACAGTGACTGCTGAGATCGTTATACAGGTCGCTACTGCGACCTGTATTGTTCCTGCATCGCTGGTAAGATCTGACTGTCATCTCCCCTGCGACCTCCCAGCGACTTACCAGCGATCCCTATCAGGTCGCATCGTTTTTGGGATCGCTGGTAAGTCGTTGTGTGTGACTGGGCCTTTAGTCTCATTCCTCTGAAAATGAAACAGAACGAGCATTTTATTACAATCTTTCATCCATTGAGAAAACTAATGTCCTCAAAATGTTTAACTATCATAAATTAGGAAAGTAACTAATGAATTTAGATTGTCTTTTACTTCCATTGTTTAATAACTATTCCTGACAGCTGTCACAGATGCTGATAACATGCTGAAAAGTTTAACAGCCAAGTGAGTATATAAATCCAGCTGTCATCCGCTCTATATCACAATCTTGTAAATACTTCTGTGTTTGTCTTCCTAGTGGGAGGCATAGATATACTTCTTACTACTTTACGATATCTGATTTTCCAGGTTCATTAACTGACATATGCTCCATTAAGCTACTTCTAAACTGATGACTGCAGAAGCATTGGCGGTGTGCTTTATATTTTTGTGTGGTCGTTTACAGAAGATAATACTTATTAATTAAGTTGCATCAGACAGATCATTAGAAGTACAGTCTTCAGTGATATGATCTTTAAGATTTTAATACACAAGCATTCTAAAACAGAAGCACACCGAAGCTCAAATTTATATCTAAATATCAGTCTTTGATTCATTTATTCTCTAAAATTAAATGACTAATTATGATGGTCATTCAAAATCATCTGTTATTGCCATCTTTTATCTTATATCTCTGGTGTCTAAAAAGTCAATCACTTGTATACCAGATGGAAAAGGGTATAGAGGTACAGGACTGAGCTGATTCAAGAGTTTTGTAGTAATCCACATAATTGACCAAAATGTAACAAGTATATAATAAACATTCAAATGCATCAACCATTCTCGTCACTAAAATGTGGTCGTTTGGTCAAACTTTGCATAAATAAATAGAACAAACAAATATAACAAATATGATATTTGTAATGTTTGTTACCCATTTTTGGGTCACTTCTCCCTTTCAGCCGCCTTAAATTGTCATTCACTCTCAAAAACTTGAAATCTTGAGAAGTCAGATGGACTTTAAGATCACTGAGAACATAATAACACTGCCTCTTGATGTCATTTCCATCCTTAGTGCCTCCTTTCCTATGTTGAGTGATAGCCCGATGCTCAATGTGCCTGTGACATCTCACAATAGCCAGGAAAACAAGTACCATATGTATGCAGATTACCACTTTGTTCACTTCTGCAAATTCTTCTGCACATGTGCTGCCGAGCCACACTGTAGACCCGGATGAAGAGCAAGGAAGACATCGGGTGTGGTGTGTCATGTCAGATGCCAGCCAGTAAGACAAGTACCTATGTAAATCACTCCTTTATCCTTACTTCTGTGCACTGCACATAATATCCTGATAAGGAAAATGGTTTCAGTGCTGTGCTGCGCATGCACTGCCCAGCCATGTTGTACACCTGGACATGCCAATTGTTTCTCCTGCTGCTGTTCTAGGTTTTCAGCGTGGCTGGGTGACAAATGCTCAGCAGGAAGCTGAGCCAGTTCCTTAAAGGTATCTGCCCACGATCAGTGCCCGCAATGTTTTGGACACAGAGTGTTTTCATTACATCCAGAACACTGCATTGTACAGTAGAAGCACAGTGGATAGAATTTATAGAAATACCATGCCCACCATGCTTTTTTTTCCCGCAGCATAAACTGACATGGGGTGCACCTTCCAGAGCTGCAGCATGTCACATTTATGCTTGCGTGGAGAACTTAGTGAAAGTCCGCAATGCCAAGAACCCTGACTGCAGGCACAGACGCTATGTTCTCCATCGGAGATCACTCACGTCTTTCCAGTAGGGATGACACTGCATTTAGAATAAAAAAAAATAAATCAAATCTTTATTTTTATATGGCGTTAACATATTTCGCAGCGCTTTACATACATCAGGAACACTGTCCCCATTGGGGCTCACAATCTAAAGTGCCTATCTGTATATCTTTGGAGTGTGGGAGGAAACCGGAGAAAACCCACGCAAACACGCGGAGAACATACAAACTCCTTGCAGATGGTGTCCTTGGTGGGATTTGAACACAGGACCCCAGCGCTGCAAGACTGCAGTGCTAACCACCGAGCCACCGTGCCGCCCAATGATGTGTCATCCAGATAATGGGACCATACCCTAACATAGCACCTTAGTGCACAGAAGCAAATAAAGCGGTGGCACTAGATCAATAGGTTTCCTGGCATGGTGCCTAAAGTCACAAACACGTTTAGCTATTACTCAATTTAGAGATGGAGGTGCTAAGGATGGAGATAGCCTCCAGAGACAGAGTTATATTAAATTCTCTGAGCCTGACAAATCAGATAACAAATAAAGGGATATTCCCATCTCCAAGTTCCTACCCCAATATATAGTGTGTGAAGTAATAATAATAATGTTAGCAAATACCTTCAATTAGAAATGTAGTATATTGCTCCTGATAAAGCCATGTCTCATACCTCATGTGCAGGGCATTGCAGTTTAGGTATCTATCCATGATTACATCCACTCATATAGTGACAGTTAGTTGCTTGTGGTCGTAATCATGGATTCCTAAGCTGCATTGCCCTGCACGAGGTCAGAGACATGGCTATATCAGAACTATAAGGCTACTACGTTCGGGTGTCCGCCTGCAGAAAACGTATATGCACGAAAATGGTACAAAACAGAGCACACACTAACGTAGTCTGCTCCATTACAGTCAATGGCCCTGTCGGCGCATGCGTCCAAAATACGTTTTGCAAGGTGGGGGAGGGGCGGTTCGGACGGATGCCCTGACGGGACCACGGAACGCAAGTAAAAGCGCAAAGTGAAAGGGGCCTTATACTTTTCTAAGCAGAGGTATTTTCTAATATTGTTACGCCTATTACATTTTGGATAGGATCTTTAATATAAAAATCTGTGTTTACTACATACAGATTTTACTTGTGAATTGACAATTTTTAAAATGAATAATTAGTCCAGAAGAAGAAAGAAGCAGATTCTCTTATTAGATATATTATTAAGTTGCTTATTTTCATGTGTACTAATCATTTAAGAAATAAAAAGTAAAATGACGGTTACACTTTAAATTTACTTCGGTCAAAAATCACATATCTTAACAACATAGACACAATTGTGAAGGTTTGGACGGTCCATTTTCTTGTAAATATTTTCAATGCCTGCCAACATGTGCTACTTTATCCTATTATGACATTTTATTACGTATTATTTCATTTATTGCAAGCTGTGGAGCAAGTGTTTGCATTTTGCTTACGAAAATACTTTTGCTGCAAATGTCAAAAACGACATAATATATATTACATTGTATAGTAATAAAGCATCCACAGGAGGCCAAGCAGTCATGTTCTTTTATCTGCAGACTGGTTTGGGACTGTTTGTAGTCAGGTTTTACTATTATTATTTTGTCATCTGTCATCTGTCCACCCATTGAAGTAGGGAAACAGGACACGTGAGGAAAGCCAAAAATGTCAGAAATTGCTTAACCCTCTCCAAAGCTTTCTATGTGTATATGAAGCAATGTTTTAGCAAAGCTTCACCTTTGTATAACCAAAATATTTATACTTTACAAAAGACAATTAAAGTTTGGACTTTATATGGACCCAAACAAAACTCGGGAGGTAGTGACCATGTGATCCGAAATGTATGAGTCACCAAGACACAAATATTTGGGAATTAGCTTTGCGCAGCAGACTAAACTATCTCTAGTTATGTCATTAGATACAGAATCTACGTTGTACTTTACTTGTTAAATCCTCCAACTTTTTCCTTTTATAGACTTATTCCTTTTTATATGCGGTCAATTCACCAAGATATTCATATGCAAAATAACTTTTCAGTTGTGTTCTTACAGGGTGCACCTGTGATGCCCCTTCACTTTGAAGATCCCGCCACCACTTGTTAAGTGGCCCCGCACCATCAGAGTTGTAAATCATATTAGTAAGACTTCCCATAGCTGCTTCACAACACATTCCACGCATTTTCCAACAGTGATGTCAACCCCGAAGTGGAACACAGATAAAGACAGGTCAAAGAGTTCTCTTTGTATTCTTGTTCTGCATTTCTTGTGACAAAGATACTGCCCTTGGAGAAGAAAACATTTCCTTGTGTAGAGTGAGAGCTGACATATTCATCAACATCATCATCATTATTAGTATATGTGGAAAATTCCATACAGACGCTTTACGAAGAGGAAGAGAAATGAGGTCAAAAATTGTAAATAAGGAAGAATGAAAGGTTTTATAACTAAGGAGGAAAATGGATGACTGTAATCTTACTACTATGCTACTTAAGGGGATTGTCCACTACTAGGACAACCCTTTCTTAATCTTACTACTATGCTACATAAAGGGATTGAATGTTGTATAACATACATAAAGGGATTGTCCACTACTAGGACAATCCCTTCTAATTTCATGTTTCCCCCAAGAAAAACAATAAAGCCTATACTCACCTCTGCAGGCCACGGGGTTCAAGTGATGTTGTGACGTCACGGGAGCCCCACGTCCAACCAACACTGACTTCTGTCTCCCCGCCTTTAGACAAACTAGTTAATCAACAGAAATCGAGCGCCGTGGCTACTGCTCACTTCCGTTGACTGCTCCTGTGTACAAAGGAGTAGAGATAGAAGCCAGTGCTGGTTGGACGCAGGTCTCGCGTGATGTCACAATGTCATATGAACCCTGCGACCGCTGGAACCACGCTGGCCATGGAAGGGAATGTAGTCTTTTTTATTTTACCTGGGGAAACATGTGAAATCAGAAGGGGTAGTCCTGGTAGTGGACAACTACTTTAAGCTACTGCATTCCACATCAAATCTGTGAAGGGTAGCTTGGAAAAAAACTTACCATATGTGCAGTAAATTTATAGAAAGTAATAATGATTATTCTGACATTAGTAACACATTTTTTAAACACAATAGTTCATCCAGTAGCACACAAAGGCAGAAGAGGGCTTCTTTGCGGGAATAATGTATGGGCCCTACGCAGTTCAAGAGCTCATCAGAAGGACATTTTCACCTGCACTGGAGATAGAAGTGTTCCCTTACCTCTACAGCCCTAGATTACACCAGTGGTCCACCCTTGGGTTAAGCGCCATATCTCATGCAACATATTTATAAAATATGGAAAGGCAGATTTGTATTTACACATTTGGTGGTAAATGTTCAGCCAAAAATAGAATCAGATATTACCATAAAGAGAGAAAAATACAGTGATACCTCGGTTTTTGCTAATAATCCATCCGAATACAATCGGTGAAATCCGAAACCAATGAAAATCGAGTCAATTATTTCCATAGGAATCAATGTAAATCCAATTAATTTCTTTTACACTCCAAAAGACGTACCAAAAACACATTTTATAGACAATAAAGAGAGTGTTTAATACTAAAAACAAGTAGAAATGAATACAAAAAAGAATAGAAAATACTAATCTAAAGAATAAATACATTTTATCTTACATTTGTTATATACTGTCACATTTTGAAACTGATAAGCGGGGTGATACTCACAGAATGGCACACTGAGCACAAGAATGCGTGAATCAACTTTTGTTAGCGCAAAATTAGCAACGTAGTGACGTGGGCATGCTGAGAAAAACAAACAAAATCCGAGGCAACCAATGAAAACCGAGGCAAATTTTCAATGGAAAAAATCAATGAAATTCGAAATCAACGATAACCGATGTCACCCAAAGCAGTTTAATTTTTTTTGCAATTTTTTTTTTTAGAATTTTTCTTTTTGTTTGTTTCTATTTTCATATTATGTTTGCTTTTCCTGAACTGTCCGTTGTTTATACATATTTGCTTTATGATGTTTTTAATGTTGCCGAAATATGAAATATAAGAAAGATACAAATGCAAATACAGAACAAGAATTAAAAAAAATTCCATTGAAATCAATGGGAACAAAAGAACTATGAGAACATGCAGTATTTAAAAATATTGGGAATAAAAAAAGTATATAAGGATTAACTAAAATGTGAACAAAACCATTCCCTTACAGCAATAATTTGCTTCAATTAATTAAAAGTCAGTACTGATTGGTAAAGCAATGTATTGGCTGTAGCAAGGCCTTGAAAATACTGATCACATCTGATGTGACACTCAAAACTGTATACAAGAAATATGATACAAAAAAAGAGAATATAATGGTAAACCTCAGATAATTAGCAATATATGTGTGGAATAATAAGCACACAGGGTTATCAGTGGCTACTGATACCAAAAAGTAAACAGAAAAGTCCTATATACAAAAAGGTAGATAGACAAAAAGGATGTATGCATAAATATAAAACTTTATTGTTATGTGTCATAAAAAAAATAAAATATAAGGAAAATTGAGTCCCAGAGATGATAGCCTACATAACAGCGAGAGAAGACACCAAAGAAAAGAGGTCATAACTTTACAGAATATAAATAGCAATGGACCAAGCAACTAGTGTATATACATTAGAAACACAAATATGAAAAAAACAAAACACATAGCCAAGAATAAAATATATGAATTTTTACTAGAATTAATTAAAATACAAGGTGCAAAAAAAGTGATTGAAAAAGAGAGGGAGAAATTAAAACATTCAGCAGCACAAAAAATACAAGTAAGCAGATCTCATGTAACACTGGGATATTGGATAAATAGATCACGTGTCAATCCACTCACCAATGGAATGAATACATAGAGCAAAGATAAAGCATTGCCCAGTCACCTTACAAAAATACAAGAGACAGTGTCAGAGGTAAACAAATGAATGCATGTATATATAATACCTAGTGGCATCTCCTCCTGCCACAAGCCGAAACGCGTGTCGGGACCTGACGCCAGCACCAAGAGATCCCGACGCATGTTGAGTTTTTCGCCTTGAAGATTTGGTGCAGAAAATAATCTGCAGCATGTCAATACTTTCATCATTTCTGCCTGCATTTTTTAGCATTGTAAGCAATGAAAACGCAAAAAATAACAGAATCAAAAACACACAAAAATGCCACTAAAAACAAGTGTTTTTACACTGTGTTTTACCTGCCAAAAGATGTAGAATGTACATAGCCTTAACGTAGCATATTAGAACTGCATATGGGACCAGAATCAAAAAAGACAAACATAAAGCAATAGATGCATACTGGTCAGAGCTCCACCCACCGATACGGTGCCCACATTTGGCCCATACACAGATCTAATGTGTTCTAATATGTCCTTTTCACAGTCTTCTTAGAATAAATTGTGTGTTATTTCTATAGTTCCCCGAGTCATTCTAATATCTCTGCACTGTGTATATCCTGTCACCTTGGAAAACGCTATTTACCTATAGAACCAATTTGCAGGTTAACAGAGTAAGGCTGAGTTTACATGTCCTGTAATCATCCGTTAGAATGGATCCTGCAGAGATCTGTTGGCAAAATGATGTCTGCCGGATCGTTTCTTTAACATGGGAGTCTATGGAGGACGAATCCATTAAGATTGCTATTTATCTTCCATTTGAAATGGATCCTGTAAGAAAAAAACGGATCCATTATAAATGCAGGAATAACGGATGACTAAATAGCAATCAGTTAACGGATCTGTTCTCCATAGGCTCTAATGGTAAAAACAACGGATCTGGCAGAAATCAGTTATTTAACAAAGGTCAAAAAAAGTTGTGTTTGCAGAACCTTTTTCGTAATGGATCTCTGCAGGAAGGGAAGACTACAGGACATGTGAACTCAGCCTTCCAATGTTGCAAGGCAACCTTACTGAAAGTGTGGCTATCAAGAGAAAATTAGCTCATCTACTTCTCGGAGCTGTTGGCTTTCAGTCACAGGGTGTGCTCAGAGCAGCTATATTCACTGCTCACTGCATTGCTTAGTATTTAGTGACTGTCAGCAGCAAGCACACAACAGCACTTCGAATGACAGCTTTCTGTACACAGATGCACTGCACAACAGACTTCTAATCAAAGTGTCAGGACATGCTTACAGCCGCAATTTACAGTTTAAACAACAGTGCTGTGAGCGGTGAATATCGCTGCTTCGTTTACACACCATGACTGAAAGCCAGCAGCTCCAGGGAGTAAATGAGTTCATTTTCTTCTGATAGCCACACTTTCAGTAGGGCAGCTGGGCAGCATTGTAATGTTATTTACCACAGATTAACACTACATGCCCAAGTAAACATCATTTTCCGAGGTGACAGATTTTCTTTACATTTTTGGTTATCTGTACATAGTACATCACAAAAGATAGTACCTCACATTTTTGTAAATATTTTATATCTTTTCATGGGACTGAAGATATAGCTTATTTAACAGTGTACATTTGGTGTGTCCTCTAAATAACAAAAATGAGTACACCCCTAAGTGAAAAGTGCCAAATTGTTCCCAAAATGTCAATATTTTTTGTGGCCATCTTTATTTTCAATCATTGCTTTAACTATCTTGGGCATGGAGTTCACTAGAGCTTCACAGGTTCCCACTGGAATTCTCTTTCACTCCTCCATGATGACGTGACGGAGCTGGTGGATGTTATGCTCCTTGCTCTCCTCTACCTTCCAATTGAGGTTGCCCACCAGATGCTCAATAGCCTTTAGGTCTGGAGACATGTGCTATGGTGCAGTTCCAAAATATAAAAGGTCAGGACCACAGAGGAGGAGAAGAATTGGCACCAAGACTTAAAAAGAAGCAAACGTGTGAGCAGCAGAGCGGCTCTATAACTGCCATTATTGTAGATGTACCTCTTAGAGACCTGACCCTGGAGAAGACCTGAGTTATTCAGACTCCAGAAGGATCTTGAAGACCGAATACCAACCACTAACTTCAGAAGGAACCCGAAGACCAAAGGATGAACACTGTTTCCAGAAGATCGGAGTGAGCTTGGCCGTTGCTTCCTGTGTAGATGTATGGTACTCAGTGAGGGGAGTTACTTACTCAAATTGGACTTGCAATTGTACTGTAGCTCCATTAGAGCCTTAGTGTTGATACAGTAGATTGAGTTATTTAGATAAGTGGGATTATGGCAAAAGCTGGGGTGACACTGATGCCTCCCTGACAGAGAGACTGGGACTTTAGCCATATCCATTATTTAGTGTTATAAGAAACCAAGTACACAAATATTGCATTTATAACTTGCATATCCTTTGCTGTGTATTAATCTGCTTTACCTAGTAATCCATTGTGCATTTCCCTGTGAGTACCTTATCACCGCTACTTCTCTGTGTAAAACAAACCTTTGTTGTTGAGTCACCACTGAGTCGGTTTTACTGTGCCATTCCATTCTCGGTACCTGTTAACACAGCACTGATTTTTTGTGTGACTTGCTTGTTACAGTACTTTGGGGGTCCCAATGCGACCCCATTCACTTATATTGTGCTTCAATGTAGCAGCAATACATAGCGATCTTTGGCCACACAACTTGTGGCTGTGGCTAAAGTCTCTGTGTAGCCCCGGCATGATATGACTTCTGCAGTGATGCTAATATGACAAGAATGTACACTGATCATAGCTCTTGCGCCTAAAGCTTACACTACAGCCTTCTGGCATTGAGCTTAATCTGTTTGCACTATGCACACAGATATGTAAACATATGGGAAATTTCGTAATAAAGTGTAAACCATAGAAAGCAATCAGCCGCTATTACCTGTAATCAGTCAAGTGAAGGAAGCAGGAAAAGTGAGGGCTGAATTGTTGCTCTTTTATAACTGATTTTTTCTGGAAAGGGAATTCCATACAAGTGTCTGCGTGTATTTTACATATACTAAGCCAGGGTTTAGCTAAATCTAGTTCTTTCTGGTCAGCACTAGAAGAAAAAGAATTACATGTAGATGTCCATGTTTTTGTGTAACCTACCAGCTTGTAGTTAGTAAGCTGAAGGAGCAGGTTTATCCACGATGATAGACTATACCGTCTAGAGATGCTATCGGATATACAAACATTTGTAGCCAGTAGATCTGATAAATCAAGAATACCAAGATATATTATATACAATGTCTTTGTCTATTGTATTAACAAAATATAAGATTAAAATTGTCTGTCTTTCTTTATTAGCAAAAATTAGTATATCCTGAAAATGCATCATATATCTTTAGGGTGGATATGATTAGGAGAGATGAGCGAACTGATCTGAAGCAAATCGATTTGCAACCAATTTTGGGAAATTCTTTCAATTCAGGGTAATTTCAATACTTTATGATTGTCATTCCATGAATTGCCTAAAATGGCCACAACCATATAAGAGATAGGATAATAATCCATAATACAAACTAGAAAAATTACCGGCACTTCCTAATCTCATAGTCTCAACTGGTGCATACTGAACATGACATATAATATTCAAAATAGCAGTTGCACTCAAGTAAAGGGAAGGAGATTAGGAAGTGTCGGCAATTTTTCTAGCTTGTATTATGGAGTCATGTCCTTTGTCTGTGCACTCCTCCCAGTTATTTCAGGCATTTTTAATTTTCCTTTTGTAGGTTCTATTCTAGCCCATATAATAGTTCAGTTTGGACAAGAGAGGCATAGCAATTAGAGTAAGACCCAGATAATAGTTACACCTTGGCATTGGTATCTGGGCACAGATAAATTTGGCCACCTTTATTTCCTATGTAACTCATATTTTTCAAAAAAATATTTTCAAAAATGTTTTCATGTTTTCTTAGCAGTAATGCGCATTCACATTCCAATATTCACATCTACATTCTTGTTTTTCTCCTTCCATTTACTTGAGTGCAACTGCTATTTTTGAGTATCATATTGTCACATGATATAGCCCAGCCAATCAGGAGGGGCTGTAGCTGATGAGTCATAGTTTATAAGAAGTAGCAGGAAATATATCAGCCATATTGTGGGGAGTGTTGAGACGAGATAGCATGGCATGTTATGAACTCAGTCAGAGAACTAGGGAAAGAGAGATATAATACACAGGATTTACAGATAAGGCTGCTTTACACACAACGATATCGCTAGCGATCTCGTTAGCGTTGTGACACGCTAGATTGCAGATACGATTTGCCGTCGCTACAAAAAAAAACGACCTATGTGCGATCTCAGCAAATCGTATCTACGATCTGGCGTGTCACATCGCTAACGAGATCGCTAGCGATATTGTGTGTAAAGCAGCCTATAGTGTGTGACAGCAGAGAAGATTAGTGTGTGGGGGAAAAACAGGATAATGCATGCAGATATAATTGATAGAAAGAGGAGAGCAGATCAAGCAAATGTATATGATACTCTGTTAGGCAGGGAATATAAAGTACAAGTATTAGCAGTGCTTGCTCAATAGCCTCCTCTGCCTCCATGCTATCATTCTCTGCTCTATGCATAAGGACATAGTTTTCTCTAAAAATAAATTCTGCATTATGTTTTTTCTTTGTGTTCACTTTGGCTCAGTAACCATCTTCCTATCCTTACAAATAAAAATAATACAATATTCTAGCTACTAACCCTCTGTGGAAAAAGTGTGCGTGTCACACAGGACTGATGTGTGCAGCACCTGTTTTGTTTGTGTACTTTATGTACTTTATATACGTACAGAGAGTGAAATGAGTATTGAACACGTCAACAATTTTCCAAGTAAATATATTGTAAAGGTTCTACTGACATGAATTTCCCACCAGATGTTGGTAACAACCCATCCAATCCACACAGGCAAAGAAATCAAACCATAGATATCCATAAATTTAGTGATGTGTAATAATGAGTGCAGTGAAAGTAGTGGTCATTTTAAGATTTTACAGTATAGAGATATCAGATCAGAGCATAAAGCTCAGTCAGAACACATATGATAGACAAAGGCCTAAATCTAATTGTGGTGTAATTTTGCAATGCTAACATACATTATAAATAGTTTCAGTCTGGGAACAATAATCCAAAACTTCAAGCAACAGAGAAACTGTCACATGGTGTATGGCTCTAAACCCGCCGAGTGTCAAGACTACTTCTGATGCTGGTCACACAGCAGAGCCAGACATGCCACATGTTGCTGCTTTTGAGTTGCACAGACAGGCTCTGGCGTCAACCAGCTGTGTGTGTTGGTGATGACGCTTGCAAGAGTTAATTTTTGCTAGCCTGAGGAATACTGCTTGAGTCATATGTTTCAGGAGACCTATTACAGTCGCCTTCTCCCTTTTTAAGATGGTGGAGCCTGTTCTTCCATGCCGATGATAGCTTTATGTGATCCCAGTCCTTGTGCTTTGATATCCAGTTGCTGTTTGGTTTGTTGTGGAAATAGTCTTCTTGTCTGATTATTTCCTCCTTTCCTTTAGTTTCCTCCTGATCAAGTATTGTCTCCTCTATGAGTGATTGCTATGAGTTTGAGTTTTAGTTTTTCCTCTGTTTATTTATGTGGGATTAATCACTCCTGTACGGCCCTCTACTGGGTGGAGGGAAGGGGGCCACTAGACCAGGGTTGCTCAGGAGCTAGGGTAAGGAAGGTGGCCCAAACATCATAACCTTCAGACGTATCTTGGGGATGAGGGTCAGCCAGGGTTCCCCTAGCCTGAGGGCCAGTTTAGGCTCCACTGTTCCTAGTGATCCTGTCACACCCCTGGACAGAGATGCTGGACTAGCAGAGTCAGTGTGAATGTGAATTGATTGATCTGTGATATATTGAGGTAAAGCACCTTAATAAGACAATTTTCTCTTGATTTTTTAAACACTGCAAACAGAAAGACAGTTTAATAACCCTCTGTCCTAATTTTGCTACTGAAGAAAAATCCTGAAACAAAGGCTTCAATGTTTTGCTGTTCTGCTTACTGGTTCATGAGATGGAGAAGTCATAAGCTATAAATTTTTTTCTTTTTTTGCCACTTTTTGCAATTTTTTTAAGACAAAAGAAAACTCTTCCTATTCTACAAATTGAATCACAAATGTTTACCTCACAAAGTGTGTGCTAATAAAAAAACACATTTTTGTTTAACCTTGTGTTATAGCCCAATATTGCACCTGTACACACAGCCCAAATACTGCAGACTATTGCAGGTGCTTTTGGTATTTGAGCCTACCTAGCGTTTCTTGTCCTTTTCGGTAAAGGACTGGGGCTGGTGTTAATTTCTATTTTTTCTAGGACACATTTTTTTTTTATTACCTGTTTCAATTGTCCAAATTAACAGCCATAACAGCCATATACCTGTCACGCTCCCCGGGTCCCCTGTCCAGCTCCCCGGCTCCCCTGCCACGCTCCCCGGATTCCCTGGCTCGCTCCCCGGCTCCTCTGTCCGACGTCCCCCGCTCCACAGCCTCCAGGCCCCCTCACCTATGATCCCCAGGCGTCCCGGTCCCCGCTCCCAGCGTCCGCCGGCAGCTTCGCTCCAGCCCGGCTCCCCTGCCTCCTGTTCGCCGCTCCCTGCCCTGGCTTCTGGCACCCGGGCCTCGCGCATGCGCATTAGGGCGCGCGCGCGGTCATTGACCCTTTCTTAAAGGGCGAGCGTCCACTGACAGGATATTGAACACACAGGTACAGGGTATAAAGGGGTTTAATGTCCAAGTGGGCGGGGCCTGTTCTTCGTGTTTCCTAAGCTAGGAGTCAGGTCTCCTTGTGTCTGCTGGTATACTTACCTATCTCTCTTCTAGAGCCGCTCCTGCCTCGCCATCCGGTCCTGCCGATTCCCGAACCCCGAACGCTGACTATCTGCCATCCCGTCAGTCCGTACCATCTCTGATCCCTGTGGTGATCCGTCCTCTCGCTCCATCGGTTCCGGACTCCGCCTGACAACATCTCGGCCTCCGAACCTGAGCTCCGTCACCCGGACTACCATCAGTGACTCCGTGGTCCCAGGGACTTCTACATTCCACTCTCTTTTAACGGACTGTCCTGCTACCTGTTGTGCTCCGGCTACCGGACCCCTTGCCTTCAGTAAGGTGTTCGGCCCAGTGGATCCACCTCCTGGGTCTGCCCGTCCACCTGGCCCTAACAGTAAGAACAGGCCATGGATCCCGCCGAAGCACTAGCAGCCTTGCAGGAGGAACTCACACTCTAGCGTGAGACCCAGACCTGCATGCTGAACTTCATGTCTTCTGTGGACGCCCGCCTGAACACGCTACAAGCGTCGGTCACATCTTCAGCATCTCGAGCTTCCACTGTACAATCCACGGCCACAGCTCCCATGGCAGCCTCCTCGGATGCTTCCAGACTTCGTTTGGCCTCACCACCCCGGTACGCCGGAGATCCCAAGACCTGCAGGGGATTCATCAATCAATGCTCTCTCCATTTCAAGCAGCTGCCGCACTTGTTTGCCTCCGACCAAGCCAAGGTCGCGTTCATGATGTCCCATCTAGAGGGTGAGGCACTGGCCTGGATGAACCCCTTGTGGGAGAAGGAGGACCCTGTGACCACTAACATCCAGGACTTCCTGCAGGCATTTCGTGGCACCTTTGACGAGCCCGGACGCGCCTCCGCGTCTGCCTCATCTCTCCTCCGGCTACGTCAGGGGACTCTGACGGTGGGCCAATATGCCATCCGTTTTCGCACCTTGGCTTCGGAACTCGGGTGGAACAATGAGGCTCTAACCGCCGCCTTCTGGGAAGGTCTCTCGGGTCGTATTAAAGATGAGCTGGCTGGTCGTGACGTGCCGTCCACCCTGGATGCCCTGATTGCCCTAGCGACTCGAGTGGATCTTCGCTTTCAGGAACGATCCAAAGAGGTGTCCCGTGAGAGACGTCCGATACGGCATTCATCTCCTCCGCAGAAGCCCGCCGTGCTTCAGTCAACGTCATCTGGTGTCTCCGTCCACGAGCCCATGCAGATCGACCGTTTGCGGCAGTCCGAACAACGCCGAGCAGAACGGCTCGCCAAGGGTCTCTGCTTCTACTGCGGAGAGGGCACACACCTGCTACGCTCCTGTCCAGAGAGGCCGGGAAACTCCAAAGCCTAGGGTTGGTAGGAGAGGCCACCCTAGGTGCTGGTACTCTCTCAGACCCGGTTACGTGGACTGTTCAAGTGACAACGGGAGAGACGCGGTTCACGGCCGAGGCGTACCTCGATTCCGGGGCAGCAGGCAATTTCATCCAGCAGGCCACGGTGGACAAGTACCAGGTGCCTGTTACTCCACTCGACAAACCCCTCGTGATTGCCTCTGTGGATGGGAGACCCCTCTCTGACACCATCTCGTGGATCACCAAGCCGGTGGAACTGCGTATCGGTGCCCTGCACACCGAGAACATCGCTCTCTATGTCCTCCCACACATGTCTCATCAAATCCTGCTGGGACTCCCCTGGTTACGGACACACGAACCGTCAGTCAGCTGGGGTACTGGTGAAATCACCCGATGGGGCTCCTCTTGCCACGAGAACTGTCTGAAGACTATACAGCCCATCCGACGAACTCCGGTTCCAGAGTCCCTACCGGGACTGCCCTCGGCCTATTGGTCCTTCGCGGACGTCTTTGATAAAAAGGAGTCAGAGGTACTGCCGCCACATCGTCCTTATGATTGTGCCATCGACCTGCTCCCGGGAACTACACCACCTCGAGGACGGATATATCTGCTGTCTCCTGCCGAAACAAGGGCCATGTCTACCTACATCACAGAGAACCTGGCAAGGGGATTCATTCGGAGATCCTCCTCTCCTGCTGGAGCAGGCTTCTTCTTCGTTAAGAAGAAAGAGGGCGACTTACGCCCATGCATTGACTACCGGGGATTGAACCAAATCACCGTGAAAAATAAATACCCCCTGCCGCTAATCCCCAAATTGTTAGATCGGCTTAGAGGAGCTCGTGTGTTTACCAAGTTGGATCTTCGGGGTGCCTACAACCTGGTCCGCATCCGCTCTGGGGACGAATGGAAGACCGCGTTCAATACTCGCGATGGGCACTATGAATACTGTGTGATGCCCTTCGGCCTGTGTAACGCATTAGCAGTCTTTCAGGAATTGGTGAACGACGTGTTCCGGGATCTTCTCAACGTCTGTGTGGTGGTGTATCTTGACGACATCCTGGTCTTTTCTCCGGACCTCCAGACCCACAGAGAGAACGTGCAGCTGGTTCTACAAAGACTGAGGGAGAATCGTCTGTACGCCAAGTACGAGAAGTGTGTCTTCGAGCAGTCTTCTCTTCCCTTCCTGGGTTACGTGATCTCCGATACCGGCCTGCAGATGGATCCGGAGAAGGTCTCTTCCATTCTCAACTGGCCCCCTCCTTCTGGACTGAAGGCAATCCAACGCTTTCTGGGATTCGCAAACTATTACCGTCAGTTCATCCCTCACTTTTCTGCTCTGACTGCACCTCTCTCCGCCTTGACCAAGAAGGGGGCTAATCCGAAGGACTGGTCACCTGCGGCCGACGCCGCGTTTGGCTCCCTGAAGCGGGCATTTGCTTCCTCCCCTGTGCTCCACCGTCCGGAGTTAAACCGACAGTTCACCTTGGAGGTGGATGCCTCCTCCTCGGGAGCCGGAGCAGTGCTCATGCAGAAGTCCTCCTCAGGGAAGATGGTTACTTGCGGTTTCTTCTCCAAGTGCTTCTCAGCGCCTGAACGCAACTACACCATCGGTGACCGAGAGCTATTGGCAGTCAAACTGGCTCTGGAGGAATGGCGCTACCTTCTGGAGGGAGCAGTGTACCCCGTGATCATTTATACGGACCACAAGAACCTGGAATACCTGCGGTCCGCTCAGCGACTGAACCCACGGCAAGCCAGGTGGTACTTGTTCTTTGCCAGGTTCGATTTCCAGCTCCATTTCTGACCCGCGGACAAGAATGTGTGAGCAGATGCCTTGTCCAGGTCATTCATGCCCATGGAACAGGAGGAGGAGACATCCCAGCCCATCATCTGCCCTAGTAAAATCATTCCGGTGGTCCCTGTCACCCTGGCCCAGATACCGCCCGGGAAGACCTATGTCTCTGAGACCGACAGGCAAAAAGTGTTGCACTGGGGCCATGCCTCGAAAACAGCCGGCCATGCTGGTCAGAAGAGAACATGGAGTACAATTGTACGTCACTACTGGTGGCCATCCCTCCGCACGGACGTCGCTTCTTTTGTCTCAGCCTGCTCCTCTTGTGCCAGGAACAAGACGCCCAAACACCTGCCATATGGTCGTCTTCTGCCTCTGCCTATACCCTCTGTTCCGTGGCAACACATTGCAATGGACTTTATTACGGACTTGCCCCTGTCCTCCGGACACACAGTCATATGGGTCGTGGTGGATCGGTTCTCCAAAATGGCTCATTTCGTCCCTATGGCTGGACTGCCCTCAGCCCAGGAACTCGCTGACGCCTACATACAGCACATCTTCCGGTTGCATGGCTTTCCATCACACATTGTGTCCGACAGAGGAACTCAGTTCACCTTCCGCTTCTGGAGGGCTCTCTGCAAACATCTGGGAGTGACTCTGGACTTTTCTTCAGCCTACCATCCTCAGTCGAATGGCCAAGTGGAACGAGTCAATCAGATCTTGACCTCCTTCTTACGTCACTACGTCAACGCCCATCATGACAACTGGTCCACGCTTCTTCCTTGGGCTGAATTCTCCCATAACCACCACGTCAGTGAGTCCTCCTCCAGCTCTCCCTTCCATGTCGTTTACGGACTTCAGCCTTCCGTCCCATTACCTGTATCCTCTTCCTCGGATGTCCCTGCTGCTGATGCTGTAGCCCGTAACTTTGCAACAATTTGGGACTCTGTCAAGACGTCCCTTGGACGTGCTTCCCTGCGGATGAAGAGACACGCAGACAAGAGGCGTCTGGATCCCCCCTGTTTCTCTCCAGGAGATCTGGTCTGGCTTGCTTCCAAGTACGTCCGATTGAAGCTACCGTCATACAAGCTGGGTCCTCGCTACATCAGGCCGTTTAAAGTCCTCAGCAAGATCAATGAGGTCTCCTACAAGCTGCAGCTCCCGGCCACGATGAGGATACCCAACTCCTTCCATGTCTCCCTGCTCAAGCCGGTTGTCCTTGGTCCCTTCTCCGCTGCTGCCAGTTCTGCTCCTCCTCCTATTGCTGATGATGACATCTATGTGGTAAGGGATATCGTGGCCATGAAAACCGTACGGGGCCGGCAGTTCTTCTTGGTGGACTGGGCGGGGTATGGTCCTGAGGATAGGTCCTGGGAACCCAGGGAGAATGTGGGTACTCCTCTGATTCGTGCCTTCCTGTCCCGGTTGCGGGGAGGGGGGCGTGGGGGAGGGGGTACTGTCACGCTCCCCGGGTCCCCTGTCCAGCTCCCCGGCTCCCCTGCCACGCTCCCCGGCTTTCCTGGCTCACTCCCCGGCTCCTCTGTTCCGGCGTCCCCCGCTCCACAGCCTCCAGGCCCCCTCACCTATGATCCCCAGGCGTCCCGGTCCCCGCTCCCAGCGTCCGCCGGCAGCTTCGCTCCAGCCCGGCTCCCCTGCCTCCTGTTCGCCGCTCCCTGCCCTGGCTTCTGGCACCCGGGCCTCGCGCATGCGCATTAGGGCGCGCGCGCGGTCATTGACCCTTTCTTAAAGGGCCAGCGTCCACTGACAGGATATTGAACACACAGGTACAGGGTATAAAGGGGTTTAATGTCCAAGTGGGCGGGGCCTGTTCTTCGTGTTTCCTAAGCTAGGAGTCAGGTCTCCTTGTGTCTGCTGGTATACTTACCTATCTCTCTTCTAGAGCCGCTCCTGCCTCGCCATCCGGTCCTGCCGATTCCCGAACCCCGAACGCTGACTATCTGCCATCCCGTCAGTCCGTACCATCTCTGATCCCTGTGGTGATCCGTCCTCTCGCTCCATCGGTTCCGGACTCCGCCTGACAACATCTCGGCCTCCGAACCTGAGCTCCGTCACCCGGACTACCATCAGTGACTCCGTGGTCCCAGGGACTTCTACATTCCACTCTCTTTTAACGGACTGTCCTGCTACCTGTTGTGCTCCGGCTACCGGACCCCTTGCCTTCAGTAAGGTGTTCGGCCCAGTGGATCCACCTCCTGGGTCTGTCCGTCCACCTGGCCCTAACAGTACCGCAGAACAATATTGCACACTGATGCA
Source organism: Anomaloglossus baeobatrachus (assembly GCF_048569485.1). Taxonomy (NCBI): domain Eukaryota; kingdom Metazoa; phylum Chordata; class Amphibia; order Anura; family Aromobatidae; genus Anomaloglossus; species Anomaloglossus baeobatrachus. Next base: position 524,258,267 of record NC_134355.1, on the reverse strand, counting down.
GTATGCTCCATTTTGGTGTGAACCAACAGTTAGCTACTTAGCATCTTAGCATTTTTTAGTTACAGTGCATTTTTTAATAAGAGGAAGATAATTTAACCACCGCATTAAAAAAAAATCCACAAAAATCAATCAAAAATAAAACACCAAAAAAGGTTAGGTTTGCATAACTATTCTACTAGTCCAAATTATACTCCTGAATTTTGCTGCAACTTGTTTTTTATGCGTGCACCTACATAGCAATATAGCTTTTTAGGATTAGGGATTTTTGTTTAGGGAAAATATTAAAAGTAAAATATATATATATATATATATATATATATAATGGTTACTTTTTCTGCCAAACTGTTTTACTATCAAGTTTGTGGGTGCACTACAGCAATACTGCTGGCAGTTGCCGCAACTTCCTTTCTAAGCATGAACCTTCCAGCCAACGTAGCATTCTTGGGTACCTTTTTGTTTCAAGGGATAATAGTATTTCCTAAAATTGTATTGTAAAGTATTATACACACGTTTTACTTTTTGCATACACTCAACAACACTGTGGGCTGGTGGCACATATTGATGCATTTGTTGTTATGTCATGATTTTTGTAGAAGGGGAAACAATCTGACAAAATAAAGATCTGGAAAGAAATTATTGCAAGAAATCAAGATTTTGAACTGAAGGTCTGTTTGGGCACACATTTTGGCACATGTTTAAATTGTCAAATTGCAGACATGTACATGCCACACCAATATTAGGCTGTGGCTGCATTAGACTTTTTGGCAGTCACATGTACTAGCAGTGATACTGGCAAAAGACATGGTAGCATAAGAGAAAAAAAAGTACCAACATGGCTAAAATGTAGGCATCACTAGCAGCACTAGCACCATTGCAACTACTGACATCCACTTTCCCATTGCCGTCCCTTTTTTCCCCTGGTATTATTAGTGGAGAAGAGGTGAGGAGTGTAATGGAACATATAGTACATCACACTTCACGTCACACAGTAACAAGCTGTTTGAGTCAGTGCTCTGTACAGTCAACCTATTTCGCCGACAAAACGCTTTGGGCCCAATTCATTAAGACTTGTTAGCCAAATCATGGATATACAGTTAGGTCCAGAAATATTTGGACAGTGACACAATTTTCGCGAGTTGGGCTCTGCATGCCACCACATTGGATTTGAAATGAAACCTCTACAACAGAATTCAAGTGCAGATTGTAACGTTTAATTTGAAGGTTTGAACAAAAATATCTGATAGAAATTGTAGGAATTGTACACATTTCTTTACAAACACTCCACATTTTAGGAGGTCAAAAGTAATTGGACAAATAAACCAAACCCAAACAAAATATTTTTATTTTCAATATTTTGTTGCGAATCCTTTGGAGGCAATCACTGCCTTAAGTCTGGAACCCATGGACATCACCAAACGCTGGGTTTCCTCCTTCTTAATGCTTTGCCAGGCCTTTACAGCTGCAGCCTTCAGGTCTTGCTTGTTTGTGGGTCTTTCCGTCTTAAGTCTGGATTTGAGCAAGTGAAATGCATGCTCAATTGGGTTAAGATCTGGTGATTGACTTGGCCATTGCAGAATATTCCACTTTTTTGCACTCATGAACTCCTGGGTAGCTTTGGCTGTATGCTTGGGGTCTTTGTCCATCTGTACTATGAAGCGCCGTCCGATCAACTTTGCGGCATTTGGCAGAATCTGGGCTGAAAGTATATCCCGGTACACTTCAGAATTCATCCGGCTACTCTTGTCTGCTGTTATGTCATCAATAAACACAAGTGACCCAGTGCCATTGAAAGCCATGCATGCCCATGCCATCACGTTGCCTCCACCATGTTTTACAGAGGATGTGGTGTGCCTTGGATCATGTGCCGTTCCCTTTCTTCTCCAAACTTTTTTCTTCCCATCATTCTGGTACAGGTTGATCTTTGTCTCATCTGTCCATAGAATACTTTTCCAGAACTGAGCTGGATTCATGAGGTGTTTTTCAGCAAATTTAACTCTGGCCTGTCTATTTTTGGAATTGATGAATGGTTTGCATCTAGATGTGAACCCTTTGTATTTACTTTCATGGAGTCTTCTCTTTACTGTTGACTTAGAGACAGATACACCTACTTCACTGAGAGTGTTCTGGACTTCAGTTGATGTTTTGAACGGGTTCTTCTTCACCAAAGAAAGTATGCGGCGATCATCCACCACTGTTGTCATCCGTGGACGCCCAGGCCTTTTTGAGTTCCCAAGCTCACCAGTCAATTCCTTTTTTCTCAGAATGTACCCGACTGTTGATTTTGCTACTCCAAGCATGTCTGCTATCTCTCTGATGGATTTTTTCTTTTTTTTCAGCCTCAGGATGTTCTGCTTCACCTCAATTGAGAGTTCCTTAGACCGCATGTTGTCTGGTCACAGCAACAGCTTCCAAATGCAAAACCACACACCTGTAATCAACCCCAGACCTTTTAACTACTTCATTGATTACAGGTTAATGAGGGAGACGCCTTCAGAGTTAATTGCAGCCCTTAGAGTCCCTTGTCCAATTACTTTTGGTCCCTTGAGAAAGAGGAGGCTATGCATTACAGAGCTATGATTCCTAAACCCTTTCTCCGATTTGGATGTGAAAACTCTCATATTGCAGCTGGGAGTGTGCACTTTCAGCCCATATTATATATATATAATTGTATTTCTGAACATGTTTTTGTAAACAGCTAAAATAACAAAACTTGTGTCACTGTCCAAATATTTCTGGACCTAACTGTAGCTGCTAATGATTGAGAATTCAATTCGGGTACAAAGGAGGTAATGTCCTCAGAAGAGGAGGGTGGTGGAATCGGCATTAAAAAGCAGATCTGATGTCCTGATATTTGGTGGGAAGATCTGCTTCTTCAGCAGTAAGCTCTGAAGCAGATAATGTCCCAGTTGATGTTAGTCTTCCAATATCAACAGTACCTGAAAACTGTGTTTGTGGTCATGGAGGTGGCAAATCCTATGTGCACCTTGGGTGTGGGAATTATTTTCCACTTTCCCAGGGGACTATTTTGTTGGAGTGTGCAGGCTCTGCTGTTGGAAAATGAGCTGTGTACATCCTGACACCCATCAACTAGGAACTACATCTCTCTGTCAACACATGAAACAGTATCAACTGCTCATGCGGAGAAAGCAAGCCAACCAGCAATATGAGCAAGGCTCAAGCTGTCCTCCTTCTTCTCTCCATTATCGCCTTTCAGCTAAGCAGTCTGCACCTAAGTAGTACCTTGTCGTTGTCATTCATCCCATTATTATGCAAATCTGCTTTCCAAACTCTTCTACTGGACAATTGGAAATATGGAAAAATTATTTACAGCTTCTAAAAAAAAGAGTCCAAATTGACTTTTCACAGAGCAGTTTCCTGCCGACTGCATGTTGATCAGGAGACCTATCTTCGCTCATTGCAGAGTCAACACTTCTCTGTGAGTGTTAACTCTATGGCTACAATGCATAAGGCAGCAGCAGTGATTACAGTATGTATGACATAATGGACCAAACATTTAATTTTTTGCTGCATCAACCTAATGCACAATAGCACACAATATTGCACTGCCTGCATATACCCTGAGCCCCAATCCCATGGACTTCTGGCTCAACAGATTGGTCCATTTCAAAGAACTTGCCTGGTTTGCTATCAATGTATTGCCAGGTCCAGTGTTTTGTCAAAGAGGGGGTATAAGAGCATCCTGAGGCTTTGTCACACTCAACTGGACCAGGTGATCCTCCACAGTCATAGAAAACCTTACATTTGTCAAACTTAATGAGGCATTAATCAATTCAAACTTTCATTCACGTACAGGTTATTTCATTGATTACATTGGTCTTCTCATAAGCTGCCTGTCTGTCCATTCTCTATCTTCTACACTGTTCTGCTGCCACCAGAGCTGGTTGCCCATGTTCAGCCAGACATCTACTAACTGTCCATCATATCATCTATGCTGTAATTCTATTGTGGCTGCTGTTGTTGATGTTAAACTGCCACTAGACACACACCCACAACTCCGGCACTTGTCCCATATTGTTGTATAGCTATAGTGTAGTGCTGCCTGGAAGCTTACCCTTTCTAGGGTACAGATCATGAAATGGCTCTGAAAATAGGGATCATTTGTAAATAAAAAATGAAAAATACAGCTACCGTGCTATCTGGCAGGGGTCAGTTGAATTGACTAGGTGGATGAGTGTTAATTACTAGGGGTTGAGTGTACAAATAGGGTAAATATTTTAAAAAAGGGAGACAAGTATAAAGTTGTTTGAAATTTAAAATATATGTTTATTCTATATAAATGGATTAAAAGGGTTAAAAAGTCAGGAGATCCTGACAGGATCCAGATATCCAGATGATGATCATGATGACTGGATTAATGAAGCACCTGATGAGGGAAGGGGAAAGAAAAGGGGTACATGTGTTAGAATGTGGGCCTAATGTGATGAGGTGGTAGTACTGTACACAGTAAAAATAGAAATGACCTGTGTACTGCAGATGTGGTGCTCCCCACCTTTTCTGGTTTGTCAAATAGGTCAACAGGTATTACCACAAAATAAAAAGGAAAAACCTGTCCCTTATCCAGCAATACCCAACCAGTTACACAACTCACTGATTGTGAGCGCTGGTGTCCCTATAGTTTTATATATAATTTGTAAATATTGTTGACAAGCCATTGCTTCACTTTGGAAACAGCTAGACTGTTTCTGCTCTCTAAATAAACTGATAATTTTTGAATTATTGATCAAAAGCCTTTGTAGCTGTTTAGTCATTTTGAGAATAGAAAACCTGTTGCAGATTCCAAAAAAGGATATTTTTTTCACTCCTAATTGAGATTACTTTATTTCTTAATTCCAAGCAGCATACCTAGCTCTGCTCCTAAATAAAAGGATATTTTTGATGGCTTGTGAAAAAAGCTATTGCACACACTCATGAGATCGCACATACAATCGTGCACGCACACACCCACCACATTCGGTGATACCACTTGCTTCCAGCCAGCAGGGCCTCTCTGCTCTCGCGTCTCTATGATGCGTTCCACAGCTGTGTCCTCCATGCGTTCCACCCGCAGATCCTAGTGCTCCACTGCACAGCGTCCCAGGTACTTACGTCGGCCAGAAGCAATGGATATTGCTGGATGTGGTGAGTGTGTGTGCGCGCAATTTGATGTGTGTGTGATCTGATGTGTGAGTGTGCATTCCGCCTCAGGCCCTTAATGTGTTCCACTGCTCCCGGTCGGTGTCTGGTGACTATGATAGTAGGATCTTCTCTCTTGTTTCTTCTTTATTTTGGGGGGTGTCTGATTTCTTTAATGAAGTGTCCTGCAGTATTCTTAAACTTTTTTAGCTGCATGAACACTTCATTATTGAACTTTGACTAGGTCTTATTTTCGGGCGATGTCTTATATTTAAGCATTGCTGAAAAAAATTCCTGCTAGGGCTTATTTTTGGGTAGGACTTATTTTCGGAGAAACAAGATGAATAGCATTGACTAAATCATTATTTAATTGCAAAAAAAATTACCCTACTGATGAATGGGATCTTTTATTAGCTCCAACATTCTCTCAAGCAATAAAAATGCATTTTTCTTTGATGAAATGAATATGAAAGATGAAATCATAGTCAAATAAACGATGAGCACTATTGACATAGCAGTTATATCCGTAATAATGGCCCTACTTGTAATAATAATGTACATGGTCTGTAAGTCATTTTTCTCGAAGATATATTTAAATATGTCTTAATATTCTCTAGATTATGTTAGGATTGATTAGGCATTGAAACTTTATCCTATTTGTTACTAGACAAATAAAACAAAAACTAAAAATAATATTTCCATCAAACTAAATACAGGAAGAAAAATGACTTTGGCTTTGTGAATGAGACATTCCTATTTCCTTACAACTATCTACATCTCTACACTGGACAGCAAATGTTGTAGGCAGTTGCATAGCTTTGCGTGTCTCCATTTGGAAATAGCATCTCTGACCATAAAAGTCAATAGGTCACCAGGACCCACCTGCCATCATCTCGTCAGTGGCAGAAGGAAGAAAGCAAATAAATTGTCAACTTTGCAGAATGTACCCTCAGTTCAGCTGCCAACACACAACCATCACCGCAGAGAATATTTCACATTTTTTAGGAATATTAAAGCAACTTTTTATATTTGCTTATAATTCTTCTATTTGCAAATGGGCTTTTCTCACAATCCCTTAATTTCTGTTTAAATCAAGAAAAAAATGGGATATAGACAAATTTGTCACTTTTCTCTTTTCTTTATTTACAATCAGTGACAAATAGGTGAACAATGCATGTTGTTTTCCCTGTAGATTCTTTTGGAGCTACTATGCAATCCTACCTGAAAAAAATGTGATATATATCGAGGGGACTGAACTCAGGTATATTTAATTTATATTATTTTATGGGGTTTTTTTTAGATCAACGCTCTCTCGGGAATGCTTCTGGACTCACAGAAAATATTCTGGAGTGTTGCTTTACCGACATAGAGTGATTAACATATTTCCTTTATAATCAGAGTTGCTAATTACTCATATTAGAATAAGACTGAACTCAAAGTCTCATTCTCTGAATCAAGGCATTAGTTACACTGCTTTTTACATTACAATAATGCATCAACTATTTTTAAGTTTAATTGCATTCCTAAAACGTACAGTATATTGGTCTCAAAGCACAAAAAAAATCAGCCCCTTTAAATATATTTTAAAAGGGTTAGAAACCCCACTTTCAAGTAACTTTTCTACAGAACTTTGAAAATCTTCATTTAGGACTCTTAACTATAAAGCTTGCCATTATCATGAAAAACCCAATTTCAGCAGCATCAAGAAGCCATGTAAAGTGTATGGATTAATTTTACTCCTTTACACTGGAGACCAAAATTAGAGAACAACACACAATTTCCTAAATGTTAAGATAATTGTGTAGTCCTGTGTGATTATATCTTAATATGAGTAAACTAGTAATATTTTAAGCTTATTTCATAAATTGAATTTATTCTAAAGCACGTACTTAAAATGTAATGAGATAAATGAAAAAGAACACTGATCAAAATTAGAGAACAGTTTCAGATACCTGCAAGTTATTAGTGTTAATCTGCGCCTGGTGCTAATTTCCTTAAATATCTGACAAACATTATGTAACTGGTAGCCTAATTTTCCAGTTTCCACTGACTTTGCAAAAATGGTGTGAAGTTCCAAAATGACTGAAACCCTCTGGCAGCAGGTTGTCCAGATTAAGGCCAATAGGGTGACCCTATCAGCCACAGTAAGAGAGGTTGGTCATTCCAAGTCTGTTATTTTGAGAATATTGCATCTTTACAACATCATAAACTCTTTAAAGTCCCCCAAGAAGGCTGGTGGTCCTCGAAAGACAAATGCAAGCGGGAACAGGATAATGAGGAGAATCTCCATGGGTAATAGTTTCAACACTGCAGCTGGAATTGTTCACCAGTTCAGCACTGAATAGGGTAAGGATCTGTCTCGTCATACAGTGTCCTGATGTTTAAGAGCATTTGGACGTAAAGTGACCAAACCTCTTATTAGCAGAAAGAATCAAAAGGCTAGACTCTCCTTTGGTGAGGACCCCGTTGTGTGGACAGAGGAGTAGTGGTCCACAGTTCATTTTAGGGATGATAGTAAGTTTAATTTATTTGGGTCTGATTGGAAACATTATGTTCTTTGACAAACTTGGTAAAGACTGAACCCAAGGTGTGTTAAGATGTCAGTGAAAGGTGGTGTAGGAAGCATCATGGTTTGGGGAAAGTTTTCAGCAGCAGGAATTGGACCTCTCATACAACTACATGGCAGAGTTAATGGCAAATGTATATCAGAAGAACCTTCTTCAACAACACGTGGTTCCTTAATTGCATTCATTACACAATCAGTCAGCAATTTTCATGCAGGACAATGCCCCCTGTCACACAGCAAAATGGGTAAAATAGTTCCTTGAAACAGAAAACATTAAAACAATGAAATGGCCAGCACAGAGTCCTGATTTAAATCCAAAAGAAAACCTCTGGAAAATCCTTGGTGACAAAGTTAAGGCCAAGAAACCCGCAAAAGTCAAAGAACTGTGGAAGAGAATGGTAGAAGAGTGGACCAAAATCACACCAGAGCAGTGTGAGAGACTAGTGATGTCTTGTGGCCGCAGATGTGCTGAAGTCAATCAAAGCAAAGGCCTGTACACTTCCTACTGATTGATGACTGTTGTGCTCCAGTCATTGTTTTCTAATAATGATTGCCACATTTTGGGCAAAATAAAGGTTAAATGTTGATTAAACTTTGGATCTATTGTAAAACACTGTTCTAGTGGCATGGTGTGCCCCTTACAAACAAAAAAACCCTTCTAATGTTGATCAATGCAGATTACATTATTTCTGAAAAAAGCAAGTGATCATACATTGTTCTCTAATTTTGATTTACAGGTGATATTAATTCCATAGCGCTTAGCAGTTGTGATCATCACTCTCCCAGTTGGGACTCACAACTAGAGATGAGTGGACCTGTGGCCCCCTGGGCAAGCCAGGTCATCACAGGTACTACACCAACACACCCTACACCCCGGCTAGGCACACCGAAGTCAAACACAAATCCTTATTGCCTTCCTCCAGGGGCTGATGTCCACACCAGGGGGTGGGCCAGGTGGTTGGTCCCGCCCACCGAAGAGTTCACAGTCCTGGAGGCGGGAAAATGAGTCAGATAGAGAACAGTTTTGAAGTTAGAGAGTGAAGTGGTAGCAGAGGAAACTGACCGTGTCCGGGTGTGTGGCTCTGGCACTCAGCAAGGTTGGCAGACGGTGGTGACCGTCTGCAGGAGAGGCTGATTGGAGTGAACCGTAAGGACCGGGGATGGGCGGTGGCCCGCCGGTACCGGATCGGGGAGTGAAGAGAAGCCAGCACCATCCGGCAGGGCCTACGGACCCCGACCAGGCTAGGAGTCGCCGTAAAACCGATCAAATCCGTTAGCGAAGGGAACCTCCGGGGTTTCCCAGCAGCCAAGACCTGATTGAAGGCAACAGCTCACACCATAGAGGGAAACACAGTCACCGCCAAGGCTACAGTTCCCAGGGCCAGAGCCTGCGGGCAAAAGGGGATCCCTCAGCATCCATCCAAGCTGGCAAGCGGGTTACCGGTGGGAAGCCATTGGAACCGTAAACACAACACAGGTGCAGGGAAAGGCAGTCACCATCAACCTGCCGGGAGAACAACCGCAGCCGCCTGTGGGACCCGTCCATCCAGCCGTTTCTTTGACCAGAGACTCTGTGTGAATTACTGGCTGAGTGAGTACCACTGTGCCGTGCAGCACAGCGCTGCCCCCGCGACCCTGCACCTCACCAGGCCCCATAACCCGCCTGCCATCCCTAACCCCTCACCGGGCCCCGGGACAACCAACCCCCCTACTCACGGAGGGGAGATCCAACATCCAAGCTGCTCCCTGTCATCGCTCCCGGGATCCCCGTCCAGAGCAGCGGTGGTGTCACAACCTCACCACAACCGTGGGTGGCGTCACGGACAATATCCCCAAACCTCACTCACGGGCGAGGAACGCCGCTCGAGTCGCCGGGATCTGGCCCACCGCTCGAGCCACCACCGAGCAGCAGCAGTAGCCGGACCCGAGCAGTGGGTGAGCGCAGCGTCCCCTCTTCCGCCCGCGACAGACCCATGGTAGTTCAGTTTGGCGGATTCAGCCAGACTTTATATAAAGTTCGGATTGGGACGCGGATTTCACCTGGTCCCCAATGGAAGTCACTAATTGGGCAGACTTGGTCTCCGCCCACATGCAGACAGCTATAAACAGATCACTTTCAGGGGCTTTTCTATTTTTTGTTTTTGCACACTACATCTGATCATGCTGCTGTTACCCTCAGTGCGAACTGTTCAAACACTGCAAGCAGCTCGCACTGGGCCGAGCACCAAGCGTACCCAAGCACAGCGATACTCAAATAAGTGGTTTGCATGCGTAAAGCACCCGAACTCCGAACCCAAGCTATGTTTTATTTGTAAAGTCTGTGTTTGGTACAAACACTCAATCTTGGGTTCATTCATCTGTACTCACAATCTAAATTTCCAATCAGTATGTCTTTGGAGTGTGGGGAGAGGAAATCAGAGTACCCACAGGAAACCCACGCAAATACGGGGAGATCAAACAAAATCCATGCAAATGTTGTCCTTAGTGGGATATGAACTCAAACACAAGAGTGTAGTGCTAACCACCCAGCCACCATGCTGCCTATTCCAATGGCTTTCAACAGCAGATGTAAAAAAAAAAATTGATTTCGATCTGCCTGATCCTTGTATTGCAAATTGTATGGCATGTTTATGGCAGCAGCTTATTCCCTGGAAACAGCTGTGTTGACCAAAGTGAATATTTGACTTACAGGTATCTGATGTAGACTTAGCACCCATTTACACAACCTGATTCTTGCCATTAAAGAACCTTCAGCTATTCATAAAAAAATAGCATACTGTAGCTTTGTAGCGTATTTAGACAGACCGACAGGGATTGTTAGCACAAGAATGATCAATAATACCATAGTTCTGTGTGCATAGAAAAAAATGTTACTGGTGGCACATCTACTTACACAGAGCATAGTGTTGCAGAAAATAATGATTTTTAAGCCCTGATTAAAAAATATTGCACTCGATGAACAAGTGTTTTGCTCAATAATATATTAGCACGATACTCAACAATTAACCCTCCTATTGTCAATTTTTCCTTTTATAGCAGGAGTGGATTGTTCATGTTGTAACATGAAAAGAGAATTTAAAATATAACTTTTAATAGTGTTTTTCTAAAATGATATAGAATCAATAAAAACGTGAAAATATAAAATGTATTGCCTGTTTTTTGGTCACCAAGCTCAATTGGACCAAAAAAATTCAGGCACGACGCACTCAAAAAACATCCTCTTAGGTCAGGCTAATTGCCATAATACCCTATAATCCTCCAAGTCAGTTATTGCAGGGAACCGCCCTCCACACGATCTTGGAGATTTCAGTCTTACGAGGAACATTGGTGATATACAATACCATTCACTAATACAATGTCACTTCAATTCATATATGACTATTGATAAAATGGAATAGTCTCACCACATGGCGGGCTTATTTATGTTTCATCAATCTTGTTTTTACTTCAGACATGGAGCAAATACTTATAAGCCTTCCTGGCTGTCCTAATGCTTTATCCTCCAAGCAGACATCATACAACTCCCAACGCGTTTCTTTCACTTTAAAATCGTCAGGGGAGTCTGTGTTGGTCAGACTCTGCACGTCCAAAATGCCACCATTCACTTTCGCTTAGTGGTCTTTTTAATAATTAATGCCCACAGCGGACTGTAATCAAAGCAAAGAAGCTTTAATACTTCTTCTTCCACATACAATAAATTATTTTAGCCCGTTTCATTTCATAATCAATCTACTCACCATCCTGTGTCCATAGACATTCATAATCATACTGTGCCGCGCTGAGCGCTATGGGCGCCGCCATTTTATACATGCTGCGCATGCCCATTGCATCGCAGTCAGTGGGGAAAGGTCACGTGATCGGACATCCCGTCCGCATCACGTGAATGATGAGAACGCCCCTTCTGAATGAGGAAGTGTTGTGGAACGCACGCCTGCGTTCCACATGTTCAATCAGTTCTCTCCGTCAGCGCTATGCCTCCTATGCAGACCGCCTTAATCGATAAGGGAGAGAATAGCGCCGATTTTTATCCTTTCCCTATTTTTTAGCAGCGATCATCCAGATATCACTGCCTACTTTACTGTGAAGCATATCAGCTTCATCCCATCAGTAATGGTATCAATTTTAAATGGTAGCATATCTTCCTCTTTGTTTAGATATTATGATACTAAATACGGCCTCCATAGTTTGTTTTTACACAGCCTATTGTATTTATTATTAATTCTGCCCTTATATTAGATCGTTAATGTCAAAGATTTAATGTAGATCTTTATTAAAACCTATAGCCTCCCCACAGATAGACAAAGCATTTCCATAGAGCATATGTATTGGCTCTCTCATCCCAAATCACGGCAGCTATGCCAGAAGGATGAACACACCACGATTATTGAACCCACACCAAAGTTCAGTTTTTTCATCTATTTATCCAGAATCGAAGATCATAGAAAAACTGTTAAAACAATTTTTTAGAAAAAATGTTGTTGAAGAAATCATTTCCAGAGGAGCCCTAGAGATTTTAACCATTTTCCTCCTTTCTTTCAAATGGAGGATTGGCCTATATTGTTGAGGTTCACATTTTTTGAAAAAACTGAAAGGGACAGTACCCACCACCAAGCGTGCCCGCTAACTTCAGGCCTCACGCTCATAGGATGACCCTTCCTAGCCTGCGGAGGTTGGCACCCTAGTTCCTACGCATATGGCGCCCCCGCTCAACGATGGCTGTCCCTCCTACACTTACCCTCAAACCTATTGTGCACAGAGAAAAGGAGCAAAAGATAATTGTTCGTTTAAACCATACGGTGTGGCTGTATGTAATCTAAATATCCAAAAGGACTCTTTCTTCAGCAGCAAGTTATCCCAATTTCCACCCCTCAATGGAGGATCTATATGGTCGATACCCATTACTGTAATGGATTTTAAATCCCCATTATGTATCATATTTACATGCCGTGCCACACTAGTGTCTCTTTTATTGATAATGTCTCGTCTATGCTCACCCGCTCTTTTCCTCAGCTCCCTAACTGTTTTTCCCACATAATATTTTCCACAACAACATTTAATCCTATAGATGACCCCTTTTGTCCTGCATGTAATCAGTGATCTAATTTGATAGCTCTTGTTAGTATTGGGATCCACAAATTTCTTACCCTCCTCCATCATATTGCACATGCTGCAATTATGACACTTATAGCATCCTTTTATGCTGGATTGTGTTCTAGATCCCACATCTTTAAAATGACTATGTACTAGTCTATCCTTCAAGGATCGAGCTCTCCTCTGGGTCCGTTTCATCGATGACATTTTTATTATTTGGAAGGGGGATCAGGGTGGTCTGGAGCAGTTTGTACGAAAGTTGAATCACAATAGCATTGGCCTCACTTTTACATATGAGGTAAGTGATCAGAAGCTGGCCTTCTTAGACATCCTGGTTGAAAAAGGTCCGGATGGGAGACTGAGAACTAGTACCTTTCGTAAAGAGACATCATCGAATTCCCTATTGCGATGGGAGAGTGCTCATCCCTACGTACATAAGAAAGGGATACCTAAGAGCCAATTTATCAGAATGAGAAGAAACTGTTCAGATAATGAGCAGTTTCTGAAACAATCTAAAGATTTGGAAATAAGATTGGATGAGAGGGGGTACCCCAAAAAAATGGTTAAAGAGGCATTTGAAAATGTCAGAGGGATGGATCGCACGGCGATGTTGACTCCCACACCAAAAGATTTGCAAATTTCAGAATTGACACGATTTGTGACTACCTACAACAATGGTTCTACACATTTGAAAGAAATTATAGGTAGATTTTGGCCTATTTTGAAAATGGATGAAACCATTGGACAGTTAATATCTGATGGCCCAGCGATAACATTTAAGAGAGCTCGATCCTTGAAGGATAGACTAGTACATAGTCATTTTAAAGATGTGGGATCTAGAACACAATCCAGCATAAAAGGATGCTATAAGTGTCATAATTGCAGCATGTGCAATATGATGGAGGAGGGTAAGAACTTTGTGGATCCCAATACTAACAAGAGCTATCAAATTAGATCACTGATTACATGCAGGACAAAAGGGGTCATCTATAGGATTAAATGTTGTTGTGGAAAATATTATGTGGGAAAAACAGTTAGGGAGCTGAGGAAAAGAGCGGGTGAGCATAGACGAGACATTATCAATAAAAGAGACACTAGTGTGGCACGGCATGTAAATATGATACATAATGGGGATTTAAAATCCATTACAGTAATGGGTATCGACCATATAGATCCTCCATTGAGGGGTGGAAATTGGGATAACTTGCTGCTGAAGAAAGAGTCCTTTTGGATATTTAGATTACATACAGCCACACCGTATGGTTTAAACGAACAATTATCTTTTGCTCCTTTTCTCTGTGCACAATAGGTTTGAGGGTAAGTGTAGGAGGGACAGCCATCGTTGAGCGGGGGCGCCATATGCGTAGGAACTAGGGTGCCAACCTCCGCAGGCTAGGAAGGGTCATCCTATGAGCGTGAGGCCTGAAGTTAGCGGGCACGCTTGGTGGTGGGTACTGTCCCTTTCAGTTTTTTCAAAAAATGTGAACCTCAACAATATAGGCCAATCCTCCATTTGAAAGAAAGGAGGAAAATGGTTAAAATCTCTCGAAATGATTTCTTCAACAACATTTTTTCTAAAAAATTGTTTTAACAGTTTTTCTATGATCTTCGATTCTGGATAAATAGATGAAAAAACTGAACTTTGGTGTGGGTTCAATAATCGTGGTGTGTTCATCCTTCTGGCATAGCTGCCGTGATTTGGGATGAGAGAGCCGATACATATGCTCTATGGAAATGCTTAGTCTATCTGTGGGGAGGCTATAGGTTTTAATAAAGATCTACATTAAATCTTTGACATTAACGATCTAATATAAGGGCAGAATTAATAATAAATACAATAGGCTGTGTAAAAACAAACTATGGAGGCCGTATTTAGTATCATAATATCTAAACAAAGAGGAAGATATGCTACCATTTAAAATTGATACCATTACTGACGGGATGAAGCTGATATGCTTCACAGTAAAGTAGGCAGTGATATCTGGATGATCGCTGCTAAAAAATAGGGAAAGGATAAAAATCGGCGCTATTCTCTCCCTTATCGATTAAGGCGGTCTGCATAGGAGGCATAGCGCTGACGGAGAGAACTGATTGAACATGTGGAACGCAGGCGTGCGTTCCACAACACTTCCTCATTCAGAAGGGGCGTTCTCATCATTCACGTGATGCGGACGGGATGTCCGATCACGTGACCTTTCCCCACTGACTGCGATGCAATGGGCATGCGCAGCATGTATAAAATGGCGGCGCCCATAGCGCTCAGCGCGGCACAGTATGATTATGAATGTCTATGGACACAGGATGGTGAGTAGATTGATTATGAAATGAAACGGGCTAAAATAATTTATTGTATGTGGAAGAAGAAGTATTAAAGCTTCTTTGCTTTGATTACAGTCCGCTGTGGGCATTAATTATTAAAAAGACCACTAAGCGAAAGTGAATGGTGGCATTTTGGACGTGCAGAGTCTGACCAACACAGACTCCCCTGACGATTTTAAAGTGAAAGAAACGCGTTGGGAGTTGTATGATGTCTGCTTGGAGGATAAAGCATTAGGACAGCCAGGAAGGCTTATAAGTATTTGCTCCATGTCTGAAGTAAAAACAAGATTGATGAAACATAAATAAGCCCGCCATGTGGTGAGACTATTCCATTTTATCAATAGTCATATATGAATTGAAGTGACATTGTATTAGTGAATGGTATTGTATATCACCAATGTTCCTCGTAAGACTGAAATCTCCAAGATAGTGTGGAGGGCGGTTCCCTGCAATAACTGACTTGGAGGATTATAGGGTATTATGGCAATTAGCCTGACCTAAGAGGATGTTTTTTGAGTGCGTCGTGCCTGAATTTTTTTGGTCCAATTGAGCTTGGTGACCAAAAAACAGGCAATACATTTTATATTTTCACGTTTTTATTGATTCTATATCATTTTAGAAAAACACTATTAAAAGTTATATTTTAAAGTGTTTTGCTCACTTGTCATGTGTTTGCGTGCAGATCATTGGAAATGAGCGTTCCTACAAATACTCGTTTCATTGTCATTGGCTCATCAAAAAGGGGTTAAATCCGTTATCTGGTGGATCCAAGACATCAGTGCTTTAATGCTTTATCACCGAACCCTGTTTTCACCTTCCTGACAAGGCTACATTTTCTTAATTCTGACTAGTGTCATTTTGTCTGATGATGATGATGAACTACGGCATGCTTCAAAATATTCCAGTGATTCTAAGAATTTGTTGTACTTCATATTCGTGGTAAACTTAGATCAATATGATTTGTATTTTTGAACTTTAATTTCTTACATTTAAAACAGATAGCCATACCACTTAAAAGAATTAATGAACAATACTTTCCACAAGTCTATATCAGCATCATTTTAGAATTTTTTTTTTTTAAAAACGTACAAGGATTAAACATTTAGCAGTAATTTTTCCAAAAACATTTACAGAACCTATCGTATTATGGACCACTTCACATTTGAAATTACTTTTCAGGACCTATATGTTAAAAAAAAGCCCAAAAGTAACCCCTTTTTAAAAACTGTACCCTTCAAGATATTCAAAACCACATTTAGGAAGATTATTAAACCATGAGGCGCTTCACAGGAATTTAAAACAAAGTGGAACAAAAAATACAAAAATTGTTATTTCTATAAAAATGTTATATTAGCACTAAATTTTTCATTTTCTCAAGAGTAACATAGGAAAATGAACCATACATTTTGTTGTACAAGAGCATGACTGCGCCATAATTGGGGGAAAACTACTGTTTGGACACATGGAAGGGGTCGGCAGGGAAGGAACACTATTTGAATTTTGGAGCGCAAGTTTGGCTGTAACAGAGTGCGGATGTCAAGTTGCATTTGAGGTGATAAAACACAACTGACACTGTTTTTGAAACTACAATTTTCAAGGAATCCAGGAAAGGAGAAACACAAGTTTTTGTAGTGCAAACAATACATAATTTATTTAGTGAATATGGTGACAAGGGCTTGAAAGAGTTAAGATGAACACTAAAAGCCGGATCAAGAACTAGATTTTACATACACCGAATACAGTAGGTCCAATACATCCATAAGAAATGTCCCTCTGTTTACAACATATAAATGAGAGTGTACAAATTCGTATTCATATATAATCCAGAGGGAACATTAATATACCCAAATCAATAATGGCTGTATCAGGGCCAATGGCAGATCCGAGGGTATGTAGTCAGATAGATGGGTCCAATACATCCCCAAGGAATGTCCCTCTGTTTACAACATATAGAGAGTGTACAAAAACATATTCACATATAATACAGAGGGAACATTATTATATCCTAATAGAAAGTGGATGTACCAGAGCCAGTGGCAGATCCAAGGGTATGCAGTCAGATCATGACATTATATCATTAACGTTCCTAGTGAGTCCCGGGTTTTAACGAGCGTAATGCAGAAAACACATCCGACCATAACTCATACCCCTTATCTGCCAGGCCCACGTCCGATAACAGGTGCTGTAGTATGACTTTTGATCTGGAATGGAGGCCCCAAATAGCCCAACGTACGTTTCGATGAAGGTATTCAGTCTTCTTCATGGGATGGGATGCCATGGGGTACGTAGCAGAAATGCTGGTATTTAAATGGTGGCGGTAAACTTCCAATCCCGGAAATCACGTAGTGGCACATGCGCAGATCCACCCGCGAAGTCTCGCGTGATGCACCGCCGTCATATCATCCCGCGCATGCGCGGGAGCGGGGACGCGTCACCATAGCTCCCGCGCATGCGCCCGATACCAGACCGCGGCGACAGTCACGGAGACAGAGGCAGGGGGACCTGGGCATGCGCGCATGAGAGCCGGGAATGGAAAGGAAGTACGTACATCAAAACATTAAAGGCCACCGGTGACAATGTTTTCCAAAAGAGTCCATAATAACATCATTAGGTGAGTAGGATGCCTATATGGGAAAAACCAGATAAAGCCAGCATTAAAAGATGGGACCATAAGAGCAGTTAAAAAAAGGGTTTAAAAGTCATATTAACAATGACAAGGATTGCAGTAAGGCAAAGGGTGGTCACTCGGAGAATATCAAAACCAACTAAAATAAGAGAATTTTATACCTAGTTTTTTAATGATAACGATGTTATAGAAAGGAAGCATAACTAATGGACTCATTAAGTCCCTGAGGGGCCATGGTGTTAAGTGTGAGAATCCATTTCACTTCACATTGTGCCAAGCGCTTTTTAAGATCACCACCCCTGATCCCCCCATTTATCATGTCGATACCTCTGATTTTCAATTGGGAAGGGTCACAGGAGTGGTGAATCTTAAAATGCCTTGGCAAGGTTTTCAGGAGTGTGTCATCAGTTGCCGTCCTGGCTGCGGAAATGTCCCTCACATGTTCTCTAACCCTGATGCGGAGCTCACGTGAAGTGAGCCCCACATATATCAGGGGACAGGTGCAGGTTGCAAAATACACCACATGTGTAGAACCACATGTGATGTATTGCCGAATATTATAATTTTTCCTGCCATCTGAGGAACAGAACTGTGTACTGCGGAGGACATTGCCGCAGGCCAGGCAATGTCCACAGGGAAAACATCCCTGCAATGGACCCCGTGAGCCGAAAGTATTAGATATGGGGGGGACATAATGACTTTGTACTAAAAAATCTTTCAGATTTTTAGCTCGTCTAGGTGTCATTAGTGGCCGGTCTGTAAGGTTCTGGGCCAACACCGGATCGGTTAGTAAAACCGACCAGTGTTTCCTCATAATGTCCCGCATAGTATCCCATTTCTCTTTGTATGTCCCTATAAATCTTACTGAAGGGTCAAAAGAGTCCTGTTTCTTGGGAACGTGGGCAAGTAATTGTGCTCTAGGGGTTTTCTTGGCCCTATTGTACCCAAATTTGATGTTCCTATTGCTGTAACCCCTATCAGAGAAACGGGCCCTGAGATCGGATGACTGAGCTTCAAACTTACTATCAGAGGAGCATATCCGCCTCATTCTCAGAAATTGTCCGGTAGGGATGGCACGGATAGTAGATGGATTATGGGCAGACGAAGCGTGCAGCAACGCGTTAACGGACGTCTTCTTGCGAAAAACGTCCGTCTGGATTGACCCCCTGTCGTCAACCGATATTTCGACGTCCAGGAAGTCAATCACGCGAGTGCTGCACTTATATGTAAGCTTAATGTTAAACTTATTTTTATTCAACTGCCCCATCAACCGTTCAAGCTGCTCCGCCGGGCCCTGCCACACAAAAAAATATCATCAATAAAACGATACCAGCACTGCACATGGGCCGATGCCCCCACGCCTCCGTCACCAAAAACCAGCCTCTCCCAAACCCTTTTTTTAACTGCTCTTATGGTCCCATCTTTTAATGCTGGCTTTATCTGGTTTTTCCCATATAGGCGTCCTACTCACCTAATGATGTTATTATGGACTCTTTTGGAAAACATTGTCACCGGTGGCCTTTAATGTTTTGATGTATGTACTTCCTTTCCATTCCCGGCTCTCATGCGCGCATGCCCAGGTCCCCCTGCCTCTGTCTCCGTGACTGTCGCCGCCGTCTGGTATCGGGCGCATGCGCGGGAGCTATGGTGACGCGTCCCCGCTCCCGCGCATGCGCGGGATGATATGACGGCGGTGCATCACGCGAGACTTCGCGGGTGGATCTGCGCATGCGCCACTACGTGATTTCCGGGATTGGAAGTTTACCGCCACCATTTAAATACCAGCATTTCTGCTACGTACCCCATGGCATCCCATCCCCTGAAGAAGACTGAATACCTTCATCGAAACGTACGTTGGGCTATTTGGGGCCTCCATTCCGGATCAAAAGTCATACTACAGCACCTGTTATCGGACGTGGGCCTGGCAGATAAGGGGTATGAGTTATGGTCGGATGTGTTTTCTGCATTACGCTCGTTAAAACCCGGGACTCACTAGGAACGTTAATGATATAATGTCATGATCTGACTGCATACCCTTGGATCTGCCACTGGCTCTGGTACATCCACTTTCTATTAGGGTATAATAATGTTCCCTCTGTATTATATGTGAATATGTTTTTGTACACTCTCTATATGTTGTAAACAGAGGGACATTCCTTGGGGATGTATTGGACCCATCTATCTGACTACATACCCTCGGATCTGCCATTGGCCCTGATACAGCCATTATTGATTTGGGTATATTAATGTTCCCTCTGGATTATATATGAATACGAATTTGTACACTCTCATTTATATGTTGTAAACAGAGGGACATTTCTTATGGATGTATTGGACCTACTGTATTCGGTGCATGTAAAATCTAGTTCTTGATCCGGCTTTTAGTGTTCATCTTAACTCTTTCAAGCCCTTGTCACCATATTCACTAAATAAATTATGTATTGTTTGCACTACAAAAACTTGTGTTTCTCCTTTCCTGGATTTAATTAGGAGTTTGTGCCACCTGTGTGATCCCTGGATAGACAGGGACGCCGGGTATATGACTAGTATGGTTTTCTGGAAATCTGTTATGATATTGATTATTTCTGTGTTCTTCACAGTTGTTACCAGATCCAACATGAATTTTCGAGCCAGGGATACCACTTGGCTCTCCTTATTGGATGACGTTATGAAGATTGATGGTGACTCTGCAGGTGGGGCGACTGGTGCTCACTCGGATGATAGTCTTATTAACAAATACAAAGATCTTTCCAAAAAGAGAATGAAATTATGGTGGAACCGTGCCTTTTTAACTAAATATCTCGAAAGGGACATGGTCCCACGAGGCCTTAGAATTAAGGTATTCCCGTCTTTTGCAATTGAGGACGAGGAATTCCGCAGTAAATGGGAAACATTGGCACAAACCTGCTCAAAGGGGTTTTTGACCCTCTTGTGTGACCACAACTCCAGTTCCCTGACTCTGATTGAAAGTGAGCTGGAAACCCTGGACAAAACTATTACAGAGAAATGTGACGTCACAGTTATAACCCGATTCAATTCAGAGATGGAGAAGGAATTGGAGAAATGGGAAAAAGAAATTAAAATGTATAAAATCAAGAAATTCAATAGGGACCTATTGGACTATTCTACTCAAAAGGCATACAGGTGGAAGATTGATAATGGTAGGGGACGCCCTTTTAACCGTTTTGGTAGAGGTCAGCGTACTAGATCCGCATCCTCTGTGTCCCAGACCTCTGGTGAGGGTTCCTCCTCCGGGGCGTCGGAGAGTTCTTATATACCTGCGGAGACGGTGGGAGATCGTGTAAAACAGCGGAACCGACAACTTGTGCCCCTTGGAAAAAATAAAAAATCCGGAAACAAGTTACAGGTAATCAATTTATCTGAACGAGTTCTTTCCGGTGCTCAGGTGGAGGTCCTCTCCCGTGGTTTAACATTTGTTCCATCTAACTCTTTCCATCTTGTTACAGCCCTGAAAGATGTTAACTTATTTGCACGTAAATTAATCCTTAAAAAACTTTTTCACAAGAAGGACACCGTGACAGACAGCCAAGCCGAAAGGGAAGCCATCCAAAACCTGGAAGAGTTACTCCAGGAGCAGGAGGCTCCCCTAACAGGTGCGTTCCCTCAGTCTCTTCTCCCAAAATCCACTAAGTTTCCCCCCTTTTTACTATGCCCTGCGGTAGATATCTTTGTGAGGTTAGTCAGCGAGGACTTCAGAAAAATTGACACTCGGCGTAAATGGGACAATTTAACCCACTCGCAGAGAAAGGCCCTCACTGAACTACAGAGTTACCCTGATATTGTCATAAAGCCCGCGGATAAGGGGGGAAACATTGTGGTTATGTCATCTGATAAATATGAGCATGAGGTAATTCGGCAATTACGTGATAAGGGAACATATGTGAGGCTTCCTTCAAACCCCTTAGGCAAATATACCAGTGAACTTGCTGTAATCCTTGAGAGGGCCCTTGAGATCGAGTTGATTGACAAAAAAATGCACGATGGCCTATGCAGAAAATATCCTAAAATACCGACCTTCTACGTCTTACCAAAAATACATAAAGATGCTGTCAATCCGCCTGGACGTCCGATCGTGTCAGGCATTGAGGGGATGTGTGACCCTATATGTAAATTCATCGATTATTATCTTCAGCCAATGGTTGAGACACTACCCTCATATGTCCGTGACACGACGGACGTCCTAAGGCGAATTGACGGTATCTTTTTAGATGACGATATGATTATCGCCACTGCTGACGTAGAGGGTCTGTATACCTGCATAGCACATGAGGATGGGCTAAGAGCAGTTCGCTTCTTCTTGGAGATGTCCGGTCGGGATGATGAAATGGGTGAACTGATTCTGGAGCTTCTCCGCTTCGTCCTGACACACAACTTTTTTGTTTTTAAAGATTATTTTTATTTACAGCGACGCGGCACTGCCATGGGTGTGGCCTGCGCACCTTCGTACGCCTGCCTCTTCCTTGGATTTTGGGAGAGGCTGGTTTTTGGTGACGGAGGCGTGGGGGCATTGGCCCATGTGCAGTGCTGGTATCGTTTTATTGATGATATTTTTTTTGTGTGGCAGGGCCCGGCGGAGCAGCTTGAACGGTTCATGGGGCAGTTGAATAAAAATAAGTTTAACATTAAACTTACATATAAGTGCAGCACTCGCGTGATTGACTTCCTGGACGTCGAAATATCGGTTGACGACAGGGGGTCAATCCAGACGGACGTTTTTCGCAAGAAGACGTCCGTTAACGCGTTGCTGCACGCTTCGTCTGCCCATAATCCATCTACTATCCGTGCCATCCCTACCGGACAATTTCTGAGAATGAGGCGGATATGCTCCTCTGATAGTAAGTTTGAAGCTCAGTCATCCGATCTCAGGGCCCGTTTCTCTGATAGGGGTTACAGCAATAGGAACATCAAATTTGGGTACAATAGGGCCAAGAAAACCCCTAGAGCACAATTACTTGCCCACGTTCCCAAGAAACAGGACTCTTTTGACCCTTCAGTAAGATTTATAGGGACATACAATGAGAAATGGGATACTATGCGGGACATTATGAGGAAACACTGGTCGGTTTTACTAACCGATCCGGTGTTGGCCCAGAACCTTACAGACCGGCCACTAATGACACCTAGACGAGCTAAAAATCTGAAAGATTTTTTAGTACGAAGTCATTATGTCCCCCCCATATCTAATATTTTCGGCTAAACGGGGTCCATTGCAGGGATGTTTTCCCTGTGGACATTGCCTGGCCTGCGGCAATGTCCTCCGCAGTACACAGTTCTGTTCCTCAGATGGCAGGAAAAATTATAATATTCGGCAATACATCACATGTGGTTCTACACATGTGGTGTATTTTGCAACCTGCACCTGTCCCCTGATATATGTGGGGCTCACTTCACGTGAGCTCCGCATCAGGGTTAGAGAACATGTGAGGGACATTTCCGCAGCCAGGACGGCAACTGATGACACACTCCTGAAAACCTTGCCAAGGCATTTTAAGATTCACCACTCCTGTGACCCTTCCCAATTGAAAATCAGAGGTATCGACATGATAAATGGGGGGATCAGGGGTGGTGATCTTAAAAAGCGCTTGGCACAATGTGAAGTGAAATGGATTCTCACACTTAACATCATGGCCCCTCAGGGACTTAATGAGTCCATTAGTTATGCTTCCTTTCTATAATATCGTTATCATTAAAAAACTAGGTATAAAATTCTCTTATTTTAGTTGGTTTTGATATTCTCCGAGTGACCACCCTTTGCCTTACTGCAATCCTTGTCATTGTTAATATGACTTTTAAACCCTTTTTTTAACTGCTCTTATGGTCCCATCTTTTAATGCTGGCTTTATCTGTTTTTTCCCATATAGGCATCCTACTCACCTAATGATGTTATTATGGACTCTTTTGGAAAACATTGTCACCGGTGGCCTTTAATGTTTTGATGTATGTACTTCCTTTCCATTCCCGGCTCTCATGCGCGCATGCCCAGGTCCCCCTGCCTCTGTCTCCGTGACTGTCGCCGCGGTCTGGTATCGGGCGCATGCGCGGGAGCTATGGTGACGCGTCCCCGCTCCCGCGCATGCGCGGGATGATATGACGGCGGTGCATCACGCGAGACTTCGCGGGTGGATCTGCGCATGCGCCACTACGTGATTTCCGGGATTGGAAGTTTACCGCCACCATTTAAATACCAGCATTTCTGCTACGTACCCCATGGCATCCCATCTCCTGAAGAAGACTGAATACCTTCATCGAAACGTACGTTGGGCTATTTGGGGCCTCCATTCCGGATCAAAAGTCATACTACAGCACCTGTTATCGGACGTGGGCCTGGCAGATAAGGGGTATGAGTTATGGTCGGATGTGTTTTCTGCATTACGCTCGTTAAAACCCGGGACTCACTAGGAACGTTAATGATATAATGTCATGATCTGACTGCATACCCTTGGATCTGCCACTGGCTCTGGTACATCCACTTTCTATTAGGGTATAATAATGTTCCCTCTGTATTATATGTGAATATGTTTTTGTACACTCTCTATATGTTGTAAACAGAGGGACATTCCTTGGGGATGTATTGGACCCATCTATCTGACTACATACCCTCGGATCTGCCATTGGCCCTGATACAGCCATTATTGATTTGGGTATATTAATGTTCCCTCTGGATTATATATGAATACGAATTTGTACACTCTCATTTATATGTTGTAAACAGAGGGACATTTCTTATGGATGTATTGGACCTACTGTATTCGGTGCATGTAAAATCTAGTTCTTGATCCGGCTTTTAGTGTTCATCTTAACTCTTTCAAGCCCTTGTCACCATATTCACTAAATAAATTATGTATTGTTTGCACTACAAAAACTCGTGTTTCTCCTTTCCTGGATTTAATTAGGACTTTGTGCCACCTGTGTGATCCCTGGATAGACAGGGACGCCGGGTATATGACTAGTATGGTTTTCTGGAAATCTGTTATGATATTAATTTTCAAGGAATTTAGAAAAGTGTGTAGTGACCATATTGAACCCACAGGAGTTCACAAAATTTTTATTCGTTATGAAAATGAAAAATTATTGTTTTCCATAGAAATATTGCTTTAGACCCAAAACTTTTTTTCACAATAGTAACAGGAAAAAATGGACTGTACAGTTTCTTGTTCAATTTCTTCTGAGCACAATAATACTCTAAAGATGGTCAGAAACTACTGTTTGGGTGCACAGCAGGGCTCAGAAGGGAAGGAATTTGAATTTTGGAGCTTCATTTTGGCTGGAATATATTGCAGACGCCATGTTGGATTTGTAAAGCCCCAGACATGCCAAAACAGCAGAAACCCCACACAAGTGACACCATTTAAGAATCATTGCCCCTCAAGGAATTGATGTGTGGACATTGTGAGCATCTAGAACGCACAGGCACTTCATAGAACGTTGTAACTTTGGGATGTTCAAATGAAAAACTTATTTTCCCCAAAAAATTTTGCTTTAGCTGAACATTGTTCATTTTTCCAAGAGTTGAAGGCAAAAATGGATGACATAATTTTTTGTGCAATTCCTCCTAAGTACACCAGTATTCCATAAATGGGGAAAACTACTGTTTGGGTGCACAACGGAGGTTGGAAAGGAAGGAGCACCATTTGAATTTTGGAGCACCATTTTGGCTGGAACAGATTAGATTGCGGACACCTTGATGCATTCAAAGAGTCTCTGACATGACAAAACAATTGCAGACACCCTGTATAAGTGACCCCATTTTCTAAACAACACCCCTCAGAGAATTAATCTTGGGGTGCAGTGAGCATTATGAATGCACATGTGATTCATGGAATTGTATAATATTGTGCTGTGAAAATTAGTGACTCCCAATGAGGTTTAGGTCAAGTTCAGGTCCAGAACAGAACTTTATACAAACTTGGATTCAACCTGCAAAAGATGAACTTCCACAAGTGCACTCATCTCTACTCCTGAAATGCCCAAACATGAGAAACCCCCCGCAAGTAAATTCATTTTGGAAATTACTCTTCTCGAGGAATTCATCTAGGGGTGTATTGAGCATTTTTTGTCTCAATTTTGGGACTTTATTACGTGACCTCTTGCTAAGTGGTCAGTTTCCTTCCCTGCTGAGCCACAGCTTGGTCGGTCTCTGGCCAACTGCTGATGGTTCTCTTTTCTGTGCTTTTCTTTCCTTACATTGCTGCTAGTCAGTTGCTTCTCACTATCCTTATTTTGTCTCTGTCCTACCACAGCTGGGTGGGGCTATTTATACCAGTCTTCTTTCCTGGTTATATTTCTAGGTGGATTTTAGCTAAGGAGTTCCAGTGCTAAAACTAGGCAGAGAACAGTATTGTTACTGCTTTGTGCTTGCTCATTTACCTTTCCAACACCTTCCCTCGGTCCTCAATTAGGTTGGTGAGAGCTTTAAGCTGAGATATTGCAGAGGCCCATGATGAGGAACCATCTGGGGTCCCAGCTAACTGTTACGGGGGGCTGTCTGATAATAACTTAAAGGAGTATCAGACAGTCAGGGTCCACCGTGCAAAGACTCTGCTGCAGACTATGGCAGAGTGCAATACCTCTGTTAACTCACAGAAGGATATAATAAGTAAAGCAATTCCTCCCTTACTTGGAGGGTGTGTGGAATGATCTCTGTTAATAATCACAGAGATAAAGGCGATGTGTGCGAAATGGCACCTACCTAGGTCCGCTCTTCTAGTGGTGCAAAAGAGACGAACAGCAGCGTAAGCCGCACAAAGCTCCTACCTGCGTTCGCTCCACTAGTGTGCGAGGACACGAACCACTAGATATGGCACCTGCCTAGGTCCGCTCTTCTAGTGGTGCAAAAGAGACGAACAGCAGCGTAAGCCGCACAAAGCTCCTACCTCTGTTCGCTCCCCTAGTGTGCGAGGATACCAACAACTGCCAGACGCAGTATAAGGAACGTTACCCTAGCGGCAACGTCCACCTACGAGTCGAATCACAAGGCCCAGCAAGACCATGTGCCTCAGGCACCTGCCTATGTCCGCTCCCCTAAGAGGTAAGGATACGGACAGCAGCCGAAGCTGTAAGGTATAAGAACGCTACCCTGCCGGTAGCGCTCACCTAGCATAGACAGAGGAATGCCTAGAGGAATGTGCACAGGGCGTCTACCCTCATGCATGAACCAAGAGGACTGGACTGAGCGCCATGCGGCGTGTGTCAGGGTCTTATATAGACTCTGTGCCTCATCCAAGATGGAGGACACCAGAGCCAATCCGCTGCCAGAATGACAAGAGTGACATCATGCTGGCCTATCACCGAGCAAGGCGTCACAAGCACATGACCAGCGACCAATCGGCATAGAAGGTGTCAGAGACATGTGACCTCGTGTCAGCGATGATGTCACCCGCACATGTGCAATGGCTCCAAGATAGGACTTAGTCTCCAGCGCTCGCACATGTGCAGTAGCAAGAAATCTGGACTTAGTCTCCAGCGCTCGCACATGTGCAGTAGCAAGAAATCTGGACTTAGTCTCCAGCGCTCGCACATGTGCAGTAGCAAGAAATCTGGACATAGTCTCCAGTGCTCGCAGCAACCGTAACAGTACCTCCCCCTAAAGGGCCCCCCTCCCGGCGACGCAGGTAATCGGCAACTAAGTCGGGAGCATGGACAGCCTCCTCAGGCTCCCAAGAGCGATGTTCCAGGCCGTAGCCCTCCCAATCTATCAAGAAGAACCTGCGCCCTCTAACCATCTTAGAACCAACTATGGCTCGTACCTCATAGCTAGAGCGAGAAGAATCAGAAGCAGGAGAGTGCACTTCACGAGCGTGAGGTAAAATTGCCGGCTTTAGCAGTGAAACATGGAATTTGTCATGGATCCTAAGATGGACGGGTAACTTCAATTGGTAGACTACAGGATTTACCTGTCGAAGAACCTCATAAGGACCCAGGAAGCGAGGAGCAAATTTGACAGAGCTCACTCTAAGTTTCACGTTTTTTGCAGAGAGCCACACAAAGTCCCCTGGAGAAAAGACAGGAGCCGGGCGACGAAACCGATCGGACACCGTCTTCATACGGTCCTTAGCTGCTTGGATTGACTCTTGAGTCCGATCCCAAACCTCTCTGGCATTAGTTGCCCAGTCGGCCACAAGAGGAGGAGGTGCAGCAGCGGGAAACGGTACCGGTACCCTAGGGTGTTGCCCATTATTGAGTACGAACGGTGTCTGCCCAGTGGCCTCAGCCAGCGAATTGTTAAGGGCAAATTCTGCCCAGGGTAGGAGGGAGGACCAGTTATCGTGGTTCTCAGCAACAAAGTGTCGAAGGTATATAATCATGGATTGATTGGTACGCTCAACCAAACCATTGGTCTCCGGATGGTATGCCGAAGATAGATTCAACTCAATTTGCAGAAGGCTACAAAGATCTCGCCAGAAACGGGAAGCAAATTGCGGGCCTCTATCACAAATGATACGATCTAGCATCCCGTGAAGCCTAAAGACATGCTTGAGGAATAGTTTGGCTAGTACCCTGGAAGATGGGATTCTCGATAACGGTACGAGATGAACCATTCGGGAGAAATGGTCCGTAATGACCCACACAAATCTATGTCCCTGTGAACATGGAAGATCACCCACAAAGTCCATGCCTACCACCTCCCATGGTCTATCTGGCACTGGTAAAGGATGCAAGAGCCCAGCCGGTCTCTGCCGTAATGGACGGTTGCGAGCACACGAGTAGCAAGAACCGACATATCTCTTGACGTGGCTGGCTAAGTGTGGCCACCAATACCACCTCTCCAGTAACTCTCGTGTCCGCCTAATACCAAAATGCCCACCCACCTTTGAGGTGTGGGCCCATGACAGTATATCATTCTGTCGATCAGGCGGAACAAAGGTCTTGCCCGGTGGGATTTGGTCTAACGTCACAGGGGAGAGCGTATGAAAAACCCTGGAGGGAAGGATAAGACGAGGTTCGTCAATCTCTTCCTGGGTAGAAAGCATAGAGCGAGACAGGGCGTCTGCCTTGTTATTCTTACTCCCAGACAGATAGTTGATGGAGAAGTGAAAGCGGGAGAAAAACAAGGACCAGCGGGCTTGGCGAGGATTCAGACGCTGAGCGGTTTGTAAGTACGTCAGATTCTTATGGTCTGTATAGACCTGGAAAGGATGTTTCGCTCCTTCCAGCAAGTGACGCCACTCCTCCAAGGCTAATCTCAAGGCGAGCAGTTCCCTATCCCCAATGGTATAGTTTCTCTCTGCCGGTGAAAAGGTTTTAGCAAAGAAGAAACACGGCCTTTTTCTACCTGCACTGTTCTTTTGATACAAGACCGCACCAGCACCCACTGAAGAGGCATCAACCTCTACGAGGAAGGGCTTACTCTCATCGGGTCTTTGAAGAACGGGGGCAGTTGAAAAGTGTCTTTTTACTGCCTCAAAAGCCTGAGATGTCTCAGTAGACCAGGCTTTGGGATTAGCACCTTTCTTAGTCAAGGCCACCAAAGGGGCCACCAAAGTAGAATAATGGGGTATGAACTGCCTGTAATAATTTATGAATCCTAAGAAGCGTTGCACCGCCTTCAAGGAATGAGGTTCGGACCATTGCAGGACAGCAGAGAGCTTTGCAGGATCCATAGCCAGGCCCTCTTGTGAGATAATGTAACCCAAAAAAGGCAATGAGGACTGCTCGAATACACATTTCTCGAGTTTAGCAAACAATGAGTGCTCCCTTAAACGGGAAAGGACACGAACGACATCCTGACGATGAGTCTCCAGATCAGGAGAAAAAATCAGGATGTCGTCCAGATACACCACTACTGAGGATAACAGTAAATCCCTGAACACATCGTTTACGAAGTCCTGAAATACTGCGGGTGCATTACATAACCCAAAAGGCATGACGAGGTATTCATAGTGACCGTCTCGGGTGTTAAAAGCGGTCTTCCATTCGTCACCCTTTCGAATTCGTACCAAGTTATACGCACCCCGCAGATCCAACTTCGTAAAAACCTGAGCTCCTCTCAGTCTGTCAAAGAGCTCCGAAATTAAAGGTAATGGGTATTTGTTCTTTATTGTGATTGCGTTGAGACCCCTGTAATCTATGCAGGGACGCAAATCACCCTCTTTCTTCCAAACAAAGAAAAACCCAGCTCCCGCGGGAGAGACAGACTTACGAATGAACCCCTTCTCTAAACTCTCTCTTATATAGGTCGACATGGCCTCCGACTCAGGTATCGACAGGGGGTAAACCCTGCCTTTAGGTGGAACCGAACCTGGGATAAGGTCTATGGCACAGTCATACGGCCTATGGGGTGGAAGAACCTCAGCACCCTGTTTGGAGAACACGTCAGCGAAATCCAGATAGGGTGTAGGTATGGGAGAGAGATCAGTAGATGCAACCGCAATGACCTTAGGTGGTAAGGGAAGACATCGGGACTGACATTTCGAACCCCAACTAATAATGCTGTCAGACTCCCAGTCAATGTGAGGAGCATGAGTCCGAAGCCATGGAAGACCCAGAAGGACGTCGTCTATACCCTCAGGCAAAACAAGAAAAGAAATCTCCTCTATGTGACCCTGAGACAGGGAAAGGCGCAAGGGAACTGTCCTCAATGTAATGGAGTCAGACAACATAGTTCCATTAACAACACGGACAGGAATAGGCGCCTCTAACATGATAGAGGGAATATTGTGTCCCTTTACAAATCCTGAGGACACAAAAGTCCCGTCAGCTCCGGAATCCACAAAAGTCATAATAGGCCATGTATTCTCAGATAACGAGAGCTGACCTGGGATACAACACTTAGAGGGTGCAGAAGACGTCTCTAGTAACCCCCCTCTAATGGTTACTAGGCCAGGGAGTTTCCCTGACGACTAGGACACTTGTTGGCATAGTGCCCAGCCTGACGACATACGTAACATATAGGAGGACCAGACTTGCGTAGTCTGGAGGACGTATGACCTAACTCCATAGAAGTGGGAGATGTTTCAGATGCTGAGGAAGATGGTAGTGGACCCTCAACAACTGGAATAGCCCGAGGCTTAGGGCGTGAGGAAGAGACCTCGAGTCTACGTTCCTTATGGCGTACATCGATCCTCGTTGCTACTGTGATCAAGTCCTCCAGAGAAGCAGGGACCTCACGAGTAGCAAGAGCATCCTTGACATAGCCTGCCAACCCTCTCCAGAAGATAGGAATCAACACCTTCTCTGGCCAATCTAGTTCTGCCACCAGAGTTCTAAAAGCAATGGCATAAGAACTAGTGGATAACGAACCCTGAGATAGATCTAACAGTCTCAGGGCCGCATCATGGGTAACCTGCGGACCCATGAATACCGCCTTAAGAGCATCAAGAAAGTCTTGATGTCTCAGAGTAACCACATCAGAGCGCTCCCATAGGGGAGTCGCCCATTCTAAGGCTTTGTCCTGAAGTAAGGAGATGATAAAGCCTACTCTGGACCTCTCCGTAGAGAAGCGAGAAGAGTTGACCTCTAGGTGTATCTGACACTGACTAATGAAACCACGACATGATCTGGCATCGCCAGAATATCTGTTTGGCAGAGCAAGTCGAGGATCATGTGCAGATGTCACCATGGTCTGAGGTTTATCCTCTATACTCTTGAGCCGTGACTCAAGTACTTGTATGTAACGGTGTAACTGCTGATATTCTGCCATAACTGCCAGACCCTTGGCTCAGTCCTAATGTTACGGGGGGCTGTCTGATAATAACTTAAAGGAGTATCAGACAGTCAGGGTCCACCGTGCAAAGACTCTGCTGCAGACTATGGCAGAGTGCAATACCTCTGTTAACTCACAGAAGGATATAATAAGTAAAGCAATTCCTCCCTTACTTGGAGGGTGTGTGGAATGATCTCTGTTAATAATCACAGAGATAAAGGTGATGTGTGCGAAATGGCACCTACCTAGGTCCGCTCTTCTAGTGGTGCAAAAGAGACGAACAGCAGCGTAAGCCGCACAAAGCTCCTACCTGCGTTCGCTCCACTAGTGTGCGAGCACACGAACCACTAGATATGGCACCTGCCTAGGTCCGCTCTTCTAGTGGTGCAAAAGAGACGAACAGCAGCGTAAGCCGCACAAAGCTCCTACCTCTGTTCGCTCCCCTAGTGTGCGAGGATACGAACAACTGCCAGACGCAGTATAAGGAACGTTACCCTAGCGGCAACGTCCACCTACGAGTCGAATCACAAGGCCCAGCCAGACCATGTGCCTCAGGCACCTGCCTATGTCCGCTCCCCTAAGAGGTAAGGATACGGACAGCAGCCGAAGCTGTAAGGTATAAGAACGCTACCCTGCCGGTAGCGCTCACCTAGCATAGACAGAGGAATACCTAGAGGAACGTGCACAGGGCGTCTACCCTCATGCATGAACCAAAAGGACTGAGCGCCATGCGGCGTGTGTCAGGGTCTTATATAGACTCTGTGCCTCATCCAAGATGGAGGACACCAGAGCCAATCCGCTGCCAGAACGACAAGAGTGATATCATGCTGGCCTATCACCGAGCAAGACGTCAGAAGCACATGACCAGCGACCAATCGGCATAGAAGGTGTCAGAGACATGTGACCTCGTGTCAGCGATGATGTCACCCGCACATGTGCAATGGCTCCAAGATAGGACTTAGTCTCCAGCGCTCGCACATGTGCAGTAGCAAGAAATCTGGACTTAGTCTCCAGCGCTCGCACATGTGCAGTAGCAAGAAATCTGGACATAGTCTCCAGTGCTCGCAGCAACCGTAACACTAACAAGTTATTTGTCCCCCTGAATCTTTACCTTAGGGTTCGGGGGGAACATCATGATTCTGCCATGGCTGGTCACCCTGAGGTGAATCGTACTCTAGAGCTTTTATTGCATTGTGTTTGGTGGCCTAAAATGTGAAGGGATGTTTCTATGTTTCTGCCTTTGCCACCTGTGCATGTCCCAAGACATTGTACTCACATCCGTCAGGTTGTTTGCTGCCACTGAATGTCCATAGTAAACCTTGGATGGACATTTCCATGGATTTTATTACGGATCTTCCTCCCACTGCTTGTAATTTGTATTTTGGTGGATAGGTTTTCCAAAATACCACATCTTATCGCATTACTATCTTTATTCAATGCTAAAACTTTAGCTCAGGTATTTATACCTGAAATCGTCAAACTCCATGGAGTCCCATCGGATATTGTTTCTGATAGAGGTACTCAATTAATTGCCAATTTCTGGAGGGCTTTCTGCTCTCGCTTAGAGATTAAACTGTCTCATATGTCAGAGATTTGGTTTCCCCTGTTTGTCTATTTCTGTTGGCTTTATCACTACTGCCCTGGCCCTCTCCTGGGGCTGGGGGAAGGGGCTATAAGATCAGAAGGGCAAGGAAGGCAGACAAGATATCCTCACTATCAGAAAAAACTCTGGAATTAGGGATAACTATGGTCCAATAGCCTGAAGGCTAGTCTAGGAGTCCTTGTCCCCTACTTTCCACGTACACCATTACAAAAAATGGACCACAAAGTTTGTTGTGTAATTTCTCTTGTGTGCACCTGAGTAGGGACTTCCTTTTTTGTGAATTAAGTTGAAGCTTTTATTGGAAACTTTTACATAAAATGTTGGCTCACATTTATACTGTGCTCTACGCTGAACATTTACATCGGGGTTTCCAACTAAATTTTTGAATAACGTGATTCAGATGCCACCCCTGAAGGATCCATTTACTATAATGAGGCAGCAGTGTTACTTTGGACTTTTTCTGGCCTCTATTCAGTAGTGTCTCTCTTTTAAGGTGCACAAAACTGAGGCAAACCCTGGTTTTATGAGCACTGAAAAAGACAGACATCTCCAGATTATAGGCCAGAGAGAGTCCAAAATTACCCCCTGTGCCTCATTATAATGAATGTTCCATCAGGGGCATTGTCTGAATCACGTGTTATAGAAATTTACACGTAAACCCTGGGGTAAAAGCTCAGCTTGGAGACCAGGATAAATATGAGCCAAGCCTTACAGCGATCTTTAAGAGGAAGGATGAACAAACCAACAGTAGGTCAAAAACTGTTTTTATTTATTTTTACACTGTTCACCAAGCGATATTAGTGATAAGACATGTTTATTCTTTTATTCTTTCAGTCATTAGGATTACAGCAAAACCAGATTAATATTTTTTTTTGTAATGTTTGGCTACTATTACACACTAAAACAAGCTTTTTTTTTTACAAAAAGCCAAGGAGTTTGATTACTCCTCCTTAGCCTTCTTCTTTTACCAAGTCTTCTGCCAGGCGCCACCACTGACTGGGTAGCAGTGTTAGTGACGCCGCTGTGACACGTAACGAACCACCACCTTAGAAAGGAGGCAGTTCGCCGGCAACAGCGACGTCGCTAAGCATGTAAGTATAGTGTGACGGGTGTAAGCGATGTTGTGCGCCACAGGCAGCGATTTGCCCGTGACGCACAACCGACGGGGGCGGGTACGCTCACTATCGATATTGATAGCGATATCGCAGCATGTAAAGTTCCCTTTAGTCAAAAGCATCAAAAGCTTCACCAGAAGAGAGAAGACCTGTGAATGCCAGAAAAGAAAACACTCAGAAATGCCAGAAGAAAAATGACAAGGAAGCTGGAGGACCAGTCGGCAGTAGGACGGGTAGTGGGAGTGCAAGAGAGAGGCAAATATACAAATATATATATATATATATATATATATGTATATGTAGCGCCCCACGGGGCAGGTGTCTTAACCTACTCGTTGCTGAGGCGGGGGTGCAGATCCTCTGCGTTGTCAAAGGGTGGCCTGGCCCGGTTCCGTTGCCCCGAGGTGTACAGGAAGGAGGATTGGAGGGTGGCAGGGAGGATAGAGGTAGTAGTTGGAGGTTTAGGAAAGTCTATTAGGATCGTGACGCCATCTGTGGAATTCGGCCAGGGACGGGGGTCGCCGCTGCAGGGTCTCTCACAGGGGAAGATGTCGGGTGCAACCAGGATAGTGTCGCTCCCCAGAGGCAGACCAGGTTTACCCCAGGAGGATGGCAGGGTTCGTAGTGGTAGTCCCTGCTGGCATTGCAGCGCTGGGCGACAGCGCCGGTAAAGGAGAGGCAGAGACAGGAGCTGCGGTTCCAGGTGTTTTTGCTCACAAGTCTTTCAGGCGCTGCCCAGGGTACCATTCTCTGCCACAATGGGCTTCAGCTGATCCCGGATCCTTGAAAGGTCAAGTCCAATGTGTGTGTGTGTGTGTCAGCTTGTAAGCCCTTTCCTCCTTTGAAGCACTAAGTACTGGACCCCCGTGGCGTGAAGCACTTGAGGGTCCCGGTGTCAGTAAAGTGTCTCGTTCTGTATGCTGATAGTGCGGTTCCGTTATGGTGCCGGTCCTCATCCCCGGATCCAATATGCTATTTGCTGCAGACTCGTGGGACGTGTCCGGTGACTTTTCGTAGCCGTCCCCCGTGACCCTTGCAGAGTTGGTAAACAACTTGAAGTATGCCTGCCCTAGGATTCTGTATCCCAACAGCACCAGTCCTGTGGAAGCAGCTGCCCTGCTTCACTCCAGCGACTGTGTTGAATGCCTTGGCTGACAGAGCTGCGAGTGGCACTTCTGCTCTGCTCTGTGTCTGAAGCTGAACTCCTCTATGTAGTTGTGTTGTGTGTTCTGAACTGTTGCCCCCAGCCGCTGCCACCGGCTGGTTCACTACTCTCACTAGGTCTACCTGCTCTTCCCACTGTGCTCCTAACTCCCCCTGGTGCTTGCTTGTCCCTGACCCTGAGTCCCCACTCCAGTGGATCTGGGGAGCCCTGGTGCAGTGGCGTCCTGTAAACCCACCACTGTAGTGACCCCCTACTGTGATCCGACCCTGGTCCGGTCCCCATTGGGGAGGGCAACCCAGTGACTGTATGTTGGTGTATGTGTAAACCGGCCTCGACCTTCCTTGGCCCCAGAATGAGTACTACACCCTAATGGGGGTGCAGTACCCTGCGACGCCTGAAGCCACAGGGGTCGCCACATATATATATAATTTTTTTTTCCTTCTTTTAATCCTCTTGCCAGTAGATTTGATTTGGCTTGAAATCATGAAATATCAATTGAATCACCCCAACCCACTGAATTGAAGAAAACTGCCTGACACTAAGTTCGAAAAATTTGCTGAACCCTAGAAGAAAAGAAGAAAATATAGATAAAGAAAATAAAGTTTCGAAAAATTTGCTGAACCCTAGAAGAAAAGAAGAAAATATAGATAAAGAAAATAAAGTGAACCTACAAATTTACTTTACTTTTAAACAGTCATTTTTGTATGCATCTTTAGAGAATAGCAAGAATAAATGTAATGTGTCCACTGGATCATATCATAGTACACTAAATCAAAGTCGACGTGTAGAAATCATCTGATCTATGATCACAAGGAATATTTATACACTCAGGATTTCCTACGTTTTTAACAAGGCTTCTATGAATGGTTAAGCTGTGTAAAGAGCCACTGTTGCCTAGTAAATGTAATAACATCATCATCAGTTCCTGTCATACTTCTTAGCCACACATGTGAACCATCTGATGGCCCGGCCTCAGTACAAAATTATTTTACTGTATCTGCTTATTACAGCCATTCATTATTAGAATCAAACGCATAAGATGTACTTTATGTAAACAAGAGGCATTGCTCCAGCAGGCTTTAATAGCCTATAAAGACTAAGTATTTACATGACTTAACCCCTAAGTGGATGAATTATGTTTCCAAAGTTGTTGTTTTGTGTAGATATACAGTATTTATATGTATATATATATATATATATATATATATATATATATATATATCTATATATAGATATATATATATAAAACATTATATCAGGGGTGAATATATAGTATGCAACCCCCATGCAAAGGCTAGATTTTCAATTAGTCTTCATATGTGACTTTTACAATCCACTAGTAATTGAGAGTTATGCAGCGATCACTGTTTTTTGCATTGTTTACTGCAAAACTGCAGCTTTTTTTAATTATTTTTTTTGCACACAGGCGTGAGGATGAAACTGAACGAGATCAAACACAATAAATTAACCCTAAAGGATTATTTCTGATATAAGCTGCTGTCTTGAGCTCTTTTCTCTAATTGCATCCAAGAATACCAGAAATGCAGATTTTAGAACATATCTGGTATCCCATTGGTCAATGCATGATGTAAGCTAAGTTAAAGGGAGTACCAGCACAAATAGTGCTGGCAGACATCTTCAGCAAGGTAACTGTCGTTCAAGTGGATGGCAAGAAAAACATAACAGCTTTAGGGCAATCTGTGGTAAAATGAGAATGGTATATACTTCAAACCCAATTGGGCTCAATCTGTAGTTTGGCTGCTTAAAGCCAATGCTTTTAATTCAGCTTTTGTAGAAAAGTATAATTTAACATAATTGTTTTTGTGTCAACAAACAATGAGTTTCTGGGTATATAATATGCCTTTCTCAAACATATGAGCTGTTCTTTGCAATATATTTTACTTTTGTATTCATCATTGATTAACATTACATATCCTGTAAATTTAACAATGTACAGTTTGCACAATATAGCTGACCAGTGGCGGACATATCATTGGTGCAACTTGTGGAGCTCCACAGGGGCTCATTCCCACCTCCAAAACAGGTAGATTTGTACTTTATGGGTACAGTTTCCCTTGCGCATAGCTTGTGATGCGAGAGCATCGGAAGTGATATGCTAATGACCCTCTGCTGTTAGCGTCAGCCAAGGGTCATGTGACTGGGATGCAATCTTGCGATCGGATCACAGCTGTGGAGAGGAGGGATGGAGCACTTTCTCCCCATTTCCTCCACTACCTGTTTCTGCATACATTGCACTGCAGTCAGATGACATGCGAGTGCAGTGCAATGTTTCACATGCTCCCATAGTTTTGTATAGGGGTGCGTGAGCCGAGACTCGCTGCCAAACAAAGCATGCTGTGATTCATTTCTCAGGCTGATATGGCAGGAGAAATCAATCACAGATGGACACTAACCTATAGTTTTGCACTGGTGCGAGTGTTGTCCGATGTTCACTTGTCCGTGCAAAACATAAGTGGAACCGTACCCTATGATTAACTATTGGACTGCAAAAGGCCCATATATTTTTCTTGCACAGGGACCATCTTTTATTTTTCTCCGCCAGTATAGCTGGCTATAAACTTCTTGTTTTTCTTCTTGTTTTTCTTTTTCCTTCTTTTTTTTCAGTTTTCTTTCTTCTTTTTTTGTCTTTTTCCACAACAGGGCCAAGCGGCCGGTATACGGGAAAAGGGAGAATAGAGTAGGTGAGGTAAGAGCTGCCGATATTGCAGTTGTGGTACCAGTGGAGTAATTCCAGATTGTTAGCAATGCTGAGGACTTTCAAAGTCAGGGTGAGCTTGATCGGTTTAGGGAATAAGTCTAATGGAAGACACAGAAGACATTTTTAGGGAATGGGAGACAAGATGAGAGCAAAGAAAGATGTTTTTTGAGGACCTAAGAATGAGATTTAATGTTGGGACATTGTAGAAAAATAGTTCAGAAGTGTATGGAGGGGACAGGTTATGTACAGCCTTGTAAGTCATTTTTATTATTTTTTCTGATTTCTTTTAAAAGGAAACATGATTTAATCCGGCAGATTAGAGGATGGATTAATAGAGTGTCAAAGTGCAAGATGGTGGGCCTTAGAGGAGGATGTTGTGGTAGTGTAGTCGGAAGATGATGAGAGCATGTACTAACATTTTTGCTGACTCAAAAGTTAGAAAAACAAAACAAGAAACAGAGACAGAAGAGAGAGAAAGAGAGACAATAATGAATAAAAGAAAGAGGGAGGCAAAGACAGTAAAGGGTACTTTACACGCTGCGATATCAGTATCGATATCGCTAGCGAGCGTACCCGCCCCCGTCAGTTGTGCGTCACGGGCAAATCGCTGCCCGTGCCGCACAACCTCGGTTCCCCCCATCACACGGACTTCCCTTCCCTGCGACGTTGCTGTGACCAGCGATTCGCCTCCTTTCTAAGGGGGCAGTTCGTGCGGCATCACAGCGACGTCACACGGCAGCCATCCAATAGCAGAGGAGGGCCGGAGATGAGCGGCTGGAACATGCCGTCCACCTCCTTCCTTCCTTATTGCCAGTGGACGCAGGTAAGGAGATGTTCGTCGTTCCTCCAGTGTCACACATAGCGATGTGTGGTGCCGCAGGAATGACGAACAACCAGCGGCATGCACCACCAATGATATTTGGTAAAGGAGCGACGTTTCAACGATCCACGATTTTTGACGTTTTTGCGATCGTTGAATGTTGCTCCTTGGTGTCACACGCTGCGATGTCACTAACGACGCCGGATGTGCGTCACTAACACCGTGACCCCGACGATATATCGTTAGCGATGTTGCAGCGTGTAAATGGACCTTTAGAAAGAAAGGTACAATAAGAAAGAATAAGAGAGAGAGAAAGAAAGAAAAAAACAGGTAATGATGCTGTGAAATAGAAGAGCGCAATATGGTCTTACCTGGTAGGGAAAATATAAAGACAAGGATTAAGGTACACTCACCTTTTAAGGTTGTGCAAAGTCACAAACCCTATAAACCACATGCAATGATAGTATAAGCTGCAGCCCCGAGGTATAAGATGTGAGAAGATCCAATAGGAGAAGAAATAGGGTCTAAACTGCGCTAATATTCAATTTGATATTAATATAATTCCTTTATTATTCGTACAGGTCGACGCGTTTCAGAGACATCCGTCTTCTTCATCAGGACATCAAAGGAAACATATGTCAATATCAAATTGAGTATTAGCACGGTTTAGACCCAATTTCTTCTCCTATTGGATCTCACAAAAGAAATAAAAAAGAAAGTATCTGACCATCGCTCTGAGTCTTGTGCTGTTGCGAGTCGTTGGGGCCGTGGCCTAACTGTGCAAGAATTTATATCCACCCTGTCCTGTAGAGATTCGCTTCCCCGGCCTATCACCTGATAGCAGGTGATATTTCAGGCGACTCCACCCTTCTTTCCTTGCCCATTCCTTGGTTCGTAGTCAGTTTGTCTGCTAGTATCCCTTTCATGTATTTTTTTTTTTATTCTCATATTACCAGCTTGGCTTGTTATACCCGTCCTGTCTGACCTCTCTACTCCTAACCTCAGCTTTTGCTCTCTGAACTTGTACTGCCTGCCCTGATCTTGGATCGTCTATATCTTGGTCTAGCCCTCCTGTACCTCGTACATCTGCCTTGACCCGTCGTTCAGCTGCTGCAGTCCCGGAGACTGCCCTGCAAGTGGTACCTGGTGGCTACCTGTTGCACAAGCATAACCTCACCACCAGAGGCTCTAGTGAAAAACAGGTGCTTGCTTAGTCATGCTCCTTCAAGATAAGCCTGGCCCATGGTGCAGTGGGTCCACACCCATCAGTGTTGCAGTTAGTTTTCTGACACATATAGCATTTTGCATTTAGCCCAAAAAATTCTACTTTGGTCTCATGTGACCGAGCATCTTCTTCCACATTCTAGATGTGTCACCTACATGGTGTTTTGCATACTGCGAATAGTACTTCTTATGCCTTGCTTTCAAAAATGGCTTTCTTCCTGCCACTCGTCTATAATGGCCATATTTGTGGAATATTCAACTAATATCATGTTTCACTGGAAATAAGACAGTATCTTATATTCATTTTAGTTCTAAAAGATATGGTAGGGCTTATTTTAGGGGATGTCTTATTTTTCCATGAACAGCAATCTATATTTATTCTTTTTTCTGGGGCATATCCAGGCATTTATTCATGCATGTGCTTTCTATACCTAAAAAGCATTTCCAATGGTACTTTTCTGTGCATTATTCGTGAAGTTTTTCTGCATTGTGCATTGCAACTTTGCATTACTATAGAGATTACAGCTGACTATTCAGAGCTTTTCTAATTTTTTGTTGGAGTTGTCATATATTGACTACAATTGATTTTAATGTTTTTAGCATGTTGATTTGTTATCAATAAAGTGTTACAATTTAGTAAATCTTGGTGTTACTACTAATTCTTGAATTCTTGGGATACGCATCCATTATTTATTGTTCGTGTTTCAGACAGGTTGCAGCACCCAAAATATTGACATATATCGTCATTATAGCTGTGGACCCTTTCATCCCAGGTTGTTAGACTCATAAAATCTGGCGCAAATCATTATTTGTCTCATGTGACCACACCTCCCTCCTGGCACTTTCCCTGCGCCGAGGGGAGAATCTTGGGAGAAGCCAATAACTGAGAGTAAATATCACTGTTTGGAAGGGAGGTAGTGTCATCGTGGTCAGATCCTGACCTCACTGGTCATTTCATTTAGGACAAAACTGTGGGCGTCTACATTTTCCTACCTATGGATGTAGCCTGTTTATGACTGGACAGCATCATAGTGGGATGAAAATACACAGTTACAGAGCTGAATGAAATGAAACACCTAGTACATAGACAATAATAAATATAAGTAGATAATTTAAACTTTTGTAAATTTGGTATGTACCCTCCACTATAGGACTGGTTCTGCACCATGAGAATAGCAGATCAGATAAGAAAATATGCATCTGAACCAGTAATAAGATTAACACAAAATGTTGATGTTCCAGAATGTGACGACATGATTATATTTGAATAGATATTGATTTTTTTTGTTCAAAAAGAAATGTTGATTGTTGTTCATAGGAAAATATAAGACATACCGTGAATATAAGCCCTAGTGCATCTTTCGGAGTAAAAAATAATAAAAGACCCCGTCTTATTTTCGGGGGAAACACAGTATAATCAATAGCCCAGTCAGCTCATGCATCCAAATTCCATTTTGCTGGGTTGGACGTATGCCCTGACGAGAGTGAGCGTAAGAACGCAGTGTGAAAGAGCCCTAAAAATGGATCAGACTGTTGCATGTTTGAAGGAAGATGAGAGGATGCTAGTGGTTAGTGATGGGTTTAGGAGGTGGGCTAGAGCTGATATAAACCCAGCAGTAACATTAGGACTGACATAAGGTGGTATAAGAACGATTGGCAGGTGGTAAGATTAGATTTGCAAAGTAGAGTGGAGAACTCTTCGGTGATGGTGGAAAACCATATTAAGGGAAAGAAGACTGGGCAGTTGCGTAAAGGTGTGATGGGGACTGTAGGCTGAAGCTTTCACCCAATTTTTTCTTTGAAGAAGATGGCAACATCTGTAGCTAATATGAGAGATTTCAGAAAGGGCAGCAGGGAACAGAGCAGTGATATCGAAGTGTTCAATTATTGTTTAGGTTTATGAGACAGAAAAGATATGAGGGTCATGAAGTAATCCTGGTTAGCAGAGGTGAGTGCAGACTTGAAGTTGAGAACTGCTTGTTTGCACGTGACAAAGTGTTCCTTGGAGCGGGTTTTCTTCCAACACTGCTCTTCAAGCCTGGAAGTTGCCTCAGTTTTTTATGTCAGGTTAGTGCGTCACAGCTGCTTATTGAAATGTCAGGTTTCAATGTTTGCAATGGGAGCAACAGAGTTCAGAGCTGATGTAATTATGTCATTATACAAAGCAAACGCTGCTTCTGTGTCAATAGTTGAGAGTATAATACAGAGTAGTTAAAGAAAAAATTTAAATTTCAATGTGTGTATGGTCTCTGAAAATGTCTGAACTAAGGGGGCATAGTTACATAGTTACTAAGGTTGAAAAAAGACCTAGGTCCATCTAGTTCAACCTTCCTCCACCAGTTCTACATTTGGTCACTAAGTCATTTATAACCAACAATGTTGTGTGTACTGAGGAAATCATCCAGCCCTTTTTTGAAAGCTGTTATAGTATCTGCCATTACTACCTCTTGTGGTAGGGCATTCCACAGTCTGACTGCTCTAACTGTAAAGAACCCTTTCCTATTTAGCTGTTGGAATCACTTTTTTTCCACTCGCAGTGTATGCCCCCTAGTCCTTAGTATTGTCTTCGGAAGAAATAAGTCATGTGCCAGTCCTTTATATTGACCACACATGTATTTATACATATAAATGAGATCTCCTCTGAGACGTCTTTTTTCTAAGCTAAACATATCTAACTTTTTCAACCTGTCATCATATGGGCGGCCTTCCATTCCTTGTAGTAGTCTAGTTGCCTGCCTTTGAACTGACTCTAACTTCTGAATGTCCTTTTTAAAATGTGGAGCCCAAAACTGAATCCCATATTCCAGATGTGGCCTTACAAGTGATTTATAGAGGGGTAACAATACGTTGGGATCACGGGATCTAATCTCTCTTTTTATACACCCTAGAATCTTGTTTGCTTTTGCAGCTGCTGCTTGACATTGAGTGCTGCTGCTCAGCTTATTTGTAATGAGAATACCCAAGTCCTTCTCCTGTTCTGTAGTCCCGAGTTTACTTCCATTTAATGTATACGCAGTTATAGGATTACTCCATCCTAGGTGCATTACTTTACATTTATCAACATTAAATCTCATTTGCCAAGTATCTGCCCATTCTGACATCTTATCCAGATCTTTTTGTAATATTATACTATCAAGGTCAGTTTTTAATATCCTATATAGTTTGGTGTCATCAGCAAAGACTGACACTTTACTATCAATCCCATCCACAAGGTCATTAATAAAGAGATTAAAAAGAATTGGTCCTAGCACAGATCCCTGCGGCACCCCACTGCTGACTATGGCCCATTTAGAGAATGTTCCATTTATGACTACTCTTTGTTTCCTATCTTTTAGCCAATTCCTTACCCAGTTGCATATAGTTTCCCCTAGTCCTTGCTTCTGGAGCTTTAGTATAAGGCTATTATGTGGTAAAGTATCAAATGCCTTTGCAAAGTCCAAAAAAATCACATCAGCTGCAATACCAATATCCAGGTTTGCACTTACTCCCTCATAGAACCCCAACAGGTTGGTTAGACACGATTTATCTTTCATGAATCCATGCTGTCTGTCAGTTATTATATTATTTTCTGCAACATATTTTTGCATGTCATCCCTTAAAATGCCCTCAAAAACTTTGCATACTACTGATGTCAGGCTTACTGGACGGTAGTTGCCTGGATCTACCCTCTTACCTTTCTTAAATATGGGTACCACATCAGCAATCCTCCAATCCTGAGGCACCAACCCTGTTACAAGCGAGTCTAAAACGATAAGATACAACGGTCTGTCAATTACGGAGCTCAATTCCCTCAATATTCGTGGATGAATGCCATCTGGCCATGGGGATTTGTCAATGTTTAATTTACTCAGATGTAGGCGTACTTCTTCTTGTGTTAAATTAATTATATCGGGTAGTGAACTTTGATTTTTCACTTGTTGAATGATGCCTGGTACAGTCAGTTCCTTGGTGAACACAGAAGAGAAATGCCTGTTTAATATCTCAGTCTTTTGTTTGTCCTCTATAACTAACTTGTTATTATATTTTAAGGGGCCAATACTATCCTTTGTTTTCCTTTTGGCATTAATGTATTTATAAAAGATTTTGGGATTTATTTTAATGTCATTGGCGATTTTTGTTTCAGTAGCTAGTTTTGCTTGTTTGATTTCTTTTTTGCATTGCCTATTGATATCTTAATACTCCTGAAATGCTATTTCTGTATTCTCAGCCTTAAATATTTTAAACGCCCTTTGTTTTTGTTTTATTATACTTTGTACAGTTGAAGAAAAAAGAGAAGACAATGTAAATAGATTGTGGAGAGCTAAAGAGAAGAGTTTGAAAAATTAGGTAGTGAAAAGAGACGGGAAAAGTTGTGGTCTAGTGAATATCCATCTTTGTGGGCAGGGTTGGTCTGTCCTGCCGGGCTATCAGAGGGCCCTTGTCTCAGTTGTCTCAGGCAGGCCATCCACATGCTAGTGACTACTGTGACGACATGGACTCTCATGGGTTAAAGTTTCTTAAAATTCAGCCAGACAGCATGATAGATTGCTTATAGACGGGGGAGAAGTCCCTCATTGTTTTTACAAGACTCTTGTTGACTCAATGTAATTGTGTTGGCCACTGAAAGCCAGACGTATTGTTCTCCAGAATTTTCCAGTAACCATTGTATTGTAGTTGTGTATTGCTAATGTGATTACCTTAGTAGCCATTGTTGAGTCTGTGACTTGCAAACTCCATGTAAATATCTTCAGTCTTTCTATGCACATCATTTGGATGAACATTGTCCATGCAGCTTGAGATTCAT
This sequence comes from Anomaloglossus baeobatrachus, assembly GCF_048569485.1. Taxonomy (NCBI): domain Eukaryota; kingdom Metazoa; phylum Chordata; class Amphibia; order Anura; family Aromobatidae; genus Anomaloglossus; species Anomaloglossus baeobatrachus. Next base: position 524,213,440 of record NC_134355.1, on the reverse strand, counting down.
CCAATGGGAGAGGCGATCTTGTCCAACCAATCGATGAGGACGCAGTGTATCCAAGTGGAAGGCTGGGGCTATAAGAGAGGACTTCTTTAAGCCACCAGGTGGATGTTGGTTGATGGATGCTGATGGATTCAGTCTAAGCTCTCCGGAGCTGACTAGAGGATCAGGATATCTTATGGCTTCAATCTAGGGGCTCCGGTTCTGGTTGGAGACCATATCCACAGCCTAGGGATTTCGACTCCGGCTGCCAGGATTGTAACATCATACAGGACTACCTAAGGAGGACACTCAGGTTGGGACAGTTCAGTCACCTGGAACAGACTTTGCAGACCTCAGCCAGCTTCCTAAATCTGGCGCTATTCCTTTCTCGGTGGGTGCCCGCCAAAAGCGGGGTGCTGCTGGATTGGAGTAAGTGGCCCTGGAACCTCTGAGGCAAGGACATTCTAAATCCCTGGTGAGCCAGCGGAAGGGTGAGACTCTGTTGCCTGTTACATGTGTGTGTTTTGCTGGTTATGTGTTATGTGCCATTAATTGTTTGGGGATCCAATAAAGTCTAATTATTGTGGTTCCCTCACAATAATTGTGTTGTCTGAGTAGTGTTACGCCCACGGTTAAGGAGGCCGGCGTTAGGTGCATACCTCAATGTCCAGTATTAAGGGATTAAGTAGTAAAGTGGAGAGGTATGGCGTTTGCTGGGAATACCTTTGCCTCTATGCAGGCATACTAGGAGAAAAGGACAAGAATATAAAATGGCATTTACCAACCAAAGACATAGGGGTATGTGGGGAAGTGACTTACCGTGGAAGAGGTGAACCGTGTGTGGCTCCCTTGCATCTGGTGAGGTGCTCAGCTGTGTTGTGAACCGCGTTTAAAAGCGCTGGGTAAGTGGACGTCATATTCGGTATATGACATGCTGAGGTGAGGGGAAGAGACGTGTAGTGCACGCTGCGCATGCGCTCTGTGCACAGAGGGAGGACAGTGTCTGGGCACGTGTATCCTGTCAGTGGAACGCGGAAGTAAGCACACTTTGCTGTGGAGCGCAAAGCGCGCATGGGCAGAGGAGATCAGACGTTCTAATGCAGGAACTGTGTCTGGAATGCCAGAGGGGAACGTGATCACAGTGATTTGTCTAAAAGTGGTGATTGGCAACAATCTGGTGCTGACAGGTTGTGCTGGTCTGTGTGAGGGATTAGTTCTGAAAAAAATGGGGAAAGAAAATTAGAATCAAGGCAATGTATAAATATACAAGCAGTAAATAACATAAGTGCTGACCTAAATCAATTAACTGATATATGGCTATATGATGCCAATGTGGTGGGACCATTACAGGTTTCGAAAAAGGGCACATTAATGGATATTAATTAATGTGATTACATGCTAGAATATACAATCATTGTGAATATCCAGAGTCTCTCTAACATAGTGAAGACCATCATTAAAAGGGATATATAAGACCAACATGAGTATGCATATTTATTGTATTTGTGTGCTTATACACACATCTATCTCGCAACCAAAGATGAAGTGCAAAGAGATGAACAACCATAGTGTAGAGATATAAACCGGAAAGAGAAGTGATTAAAAACTTTTTTCATCTTTCCGGTTCAGTCCATGGGGTTCCATGGTTCCCAATGTGTGAATCCATCTTGCCTCTTTATCAAGAAGGCACTTGATCCTGTTCCCACCTCTGCGATGGGTTTCGGCGGAATCAATGACTTGAAATCTCAGCTGGGAAATCTTGTGCCCAGCTGTGATAAAATGACTAGGAATGGGTAACAACATACGTCTGTACCTGATGTCGGATTTATGTTTGTTTATGCGGTCTCGGATATGCTGGGTGGTTTCTCCAACATATCCGAGACCGCAAGGACATTTAATGTAGTAAACGACAAATGTACTGTCGCACATGAAGAATTGTTTAATCTGAAAGACCTTGCCAGATCTGGGATGAGTAAAGGTGTTTCCCCTAGTGACATTAGAGCACTGGGCACAACCCAAACATGGGAAGGTGCCCAGTTGGGGAGTGCCCAAAAATTTCTGGTGTGGGATACTGATGGCAGAACCAATGTCTGCTCGATCAATTTGTTCTTGAGATTAGGTGATCGCTTATGGCAAATCAGAGGTGGGCTTTGGAACTCTTTAATGTGGGGGTATGAGGTCCCCAATGAATCGTAAATGATAAGCCGGGTAAGTAGGTGTTAATCATTTCAAAAAATGAAAGGAGTGATGTAGTGTCACCCGACCAGATCATAAAGACATCATCGATGTAGCGACGCCAGAGAAGAGCATGTTGGATGATGAATGGATGGGAATGAATGAATCTATCTTCAAAAAATGTCATAAAGATGTTGGCATATGGGGGCGCAACGTTAGATCCCATCGCGGTCCCTTTGCGTTGAATGTAAAACTGATCTTGAAAGAGTGCTGATCAGTGTGCTAACTGCACCAATTTGATTCAGATCTTCATTAGCCACACTGCATACAGATCTGGTCCCATATTGCCAATTTATATACAGGTACATTTCTTTATGTATTCGTCCCACATTTGTACACTGTGATGTACTTATTTCATGTGAAAGAATATGATATGACACTAATTATGCACAATATTGATTAGATTGGTATCCTGCCTTACTTTGTAGGACACATAACGTGCTCATAAGCAGAGGCTGTAAGCCCTTTCTCACATACAGGTAGAATTTTTCCTTCTCAGTGAATTCCACTTTACTGCAAAGTAATATAGTCCTTAACGGATACATCATATATACATATATTTACATATGTTATCCCCAGAATCATGACAACTGTGAAGAATTTCTATTATTAACTCCTAATTGATTATCTGTCTTCATCACTAGGTACGTTGCATTCTTCACTATTGACTATTTTCATAATATTTCTCTGACATTTTCTCTGACATCTTACTCTTTCCTTCCTTTGATATAATCATTCAAGACAACTCCACACCGAGATATTTTTGCTCATACCAGTATTTTGTCTTCGTGGATCTCCCACGTATTTAGGTGAGCCTCACTTACTTCCGCCTGTCATGTCATCTCCCCATTTCACCTTGGCACTTATGCACTTATTTCACATTTCTACTCACCATCCCTCTTACCCCACCGGCTCACACCAGTGATCCACCAATTCACTATTGTTTTCTCCTCCCGTCTCCTTTCATTGAATATAAGCGTTAATTGTCGCTTTATACAAAATGTGTAGTTATTTACTTTATTATTCTCTACTGGTGTATATTTTATGTTTCTGTCATGTTTGTCGATTCATTCAGTCAGTCTGTCCGACCAGATTAAGGCCGAGATTTGGCTGAAACGTTTTTTAGGCGGACTCCCTGCAATTGTACAAAAAATCCCTTTTTCTGCAAATATAAGATCGAAATCAATACCAAGACTTTTTCAATTATTCCTGGACTTGGGAAACATAACAGTGTGCCGATGTTGGGGCTAACACTTGTGTCCGCTGTTTAAGAGAATGCATATTCACCGTTCACCTCTTTGCACTGAACCCAGTGCTGAGAGGTGGGCGTAATTATGGGTGTGGGGAGCAGCGATATGCCGGCAGCAGATCTTGGTGTAAGTGGGTGTGCATGACAGTGATATTTACATGCTGAAGCCAATTGCCGGAATCAGAAGATGACACTGAGAACACTGGGATCGTAAGTATAATCATTTCTTTTTTACTGTGGGTAGTGTGATGGGGCTATATAATACCAGGATGGGGCCATATAACAGCATAGGCCCAGGATGTGGACATTTATAATAGTATGGAGGACAAACATAGGAAAGGAAAGCTGGGTTCTGAGGGAAAGATGTAAAGCAGAGGATAGGAAAGCTGGGTGCTGATAGAAAGAGGGATATCAGTACCTGTACCTCAAATGTCAGTGCCACTATCCTGTACCACAAGTGTCAGTGCCACTATCCTGTGCACAGTATTTCAGCAGCACTATCTTGTACCAGGAGTGTCAGCATCATTTTTCTGTACCCCAAGTGTCAGCATCATTATCATGTACCCCCAGTGTCAGCATCATTATCCTGAACCCAGTGTTTCAGCACCACTATCCTGTGCCACAAGTGTCAGCATCATTAGCCTGTACCCAAGTGTCAGAACCACTATCATATACTCCCAGTGTCAGTGTCATTATCCCATACCCCGAGTGTCAGTGTCATTATCATGTACCCCCAGTGTTAGCATCATTATCCTGTACCCCAACCTGTTCCCCAAGTTTCATTGTCATTATCCTGTACTCTGCGTGTCAGTGTCATTATCCTGTACCACGAATGTCAGCACCACTATCTTGTACCCCGAGTTTCAGCATCATTATCCTGTACCCCAAGTGTTAGCACCACTATCCTCTTCCCAGGGCATCAGAGCCACTATTCTGTACCCCAACTGTCAGCGCCACTATTCTGTGCCTCAAGTGTCCTAAAATGTCAGGGCCACTTATCCTCTGCCTCAAGTGTCAATGCCACTATCCTGTACCCCAAGTTTTATTGTCATTATCTTGTACCTCGAGTGTCAGTGCTACTATCCTGTTCCAGAGTATTAGTATCATTATTCTGGAAGGGACCAGGATGAAGGAAATAATCAGCAACATACATTATTAGTTTTTGGTGGCAATTGGGGGACATAATTACTATAGGGGCCAATTAAGGGACATCATTACTGCTGTGATATACTATATATGCAAAGATGCAAAGAGGTGACGTCGCTGTATGATGTCACCTCCTTGCAACTGATTGGTCGGCGCGGCCATTGCTATAGTGCACAGAGCAACCCTGCGCGGCACCACAAATGATTTAACTGTAGTAAAGCTCTGCCAGCGCCGATCCCCGGAAAAGAGCTGCAATCATCACGGGGTCTACGGGCCGTAGCAAGCAGGTAAGGTACGTGTCCTCGATCAGGAAACGATGTGTCGTGACGTGGCAGGTCCTGACCTGCGGGGCCACAAGTGTCTTCCACAGGAGACTGCAGCTGCCTGTGCCCATGATCAGGGTTCGAAGCGCTGCGGTGTCCTTGCTATGCTCTCTCTAGGGAGGGCGCATGCCACTCCGTAGCAAACAATTGACATGCTGCGGCCTCTGAAAGACGCATCGCAGATCAGTTTTGTCTGTGTGCCGAAATCCCATCCACTCTGCTTGTACTGTACATCGCAGTGTTTTGGACGCAGCTGAAACATACTGCATCTAAAACGCTGCGAACACTGATCATGGGTACGCACCCTAACAAGAGGGAATGGAGTGAAGTTGAGGAGAATTTTTTTTTGCGTATTACTAAAGGATGGGCACAATACTACTGGGCACAAGGATGGGCACAATACTACTGGACATAATACCACAAGGATGGGCTCAATACTACTGGGCACAATATCAATAGCAAGAACAATTACCCAAATAGAGAGGAATAGATAAAATAGCAGGGTAATGATAAAATATAACTTTTAATATTTTCTTTTAAAATCAGGGGAAAATAACAGACAATTTACACATGTAGTGATGATCCGAAACTGAAGAAAATTGTCAGAAACCAGAAGGTCAACTGACCTGTATCGGAAAAGACAACAAGGGACCACTACACAGAATGCACTGCAGAGGCTCAAAGTAAGGGTGCCAAAGAAGCCCTCTTGTGTAAGGCAAATACATGGAAAAATCTCACCGGTATCTCTTATGCTCAATTTCCTTGTGATAAAAGGATCTCAGAGGGTTAGCCACTTAATACATAGCTACCAAAAACCCCTCAAATGACGATCCATTGGTGGCGTACTCTAGTCTCCATACGCGTTTCGTCGTACAGCACTCATCAGGGGAGCTTTTCTGGATTAGAGTCAAGAGTAACACACCTCTTGTGCAGAGGTAGACGCCATCTACCTTACACAAGAGGGCTTCTTTGGCACCCTAACTTTGAGCCTCTGCAGTGCATTCTGTGTAGTGGGCCCTTGTTGTCTTTTCCGATACAGGTCAGTTGACCTTCCGGTTTCTGACAATTTTCTTCAGTATCGGATTATCACTATATGTGTAAATTGTCTGTTATTTTACCCTGATTTTAAAAGAAAATATTAAAAGTTATATTTTATCATTGTCCTGCTATTTTATCTACTGGGCACAATACCACAAGGATGGGCACAATACTAGAAGGCTGAGAACAATACTACTGGCACAATACTACAAGGAGGAGCACAATACTACAGGGCACAAGGATCAGCACAATACTACAGGGCACAAGAATGGGCACAATACTACTGGGCACAATACCACAAGGATGAGCACAATACTACTGGACACAAGGATGGGCACAATACTACAAGGATGGGCACAATACTACAGGCCACAAGGATGGTCACAATACTACATGGATGGGCACAATACTAAAGGGCACAAGAATGGGCACAATACTACAAGGGTGGGAACAATACTACGGGGCACAAGAATGGGCACAATACTACAAGTATGGGAACAATTCTACTAGGCACAAGATTGTAAAACAATATTACAAGAAGGTGATAAAATGTATAAAAAAAATCTAAATAAAGCATGACTTTTTTGCCATTAAAAATGCTTTTTTTTATATAGAAACTTAACTAAACAAAAAATTGTAGGTTTGTCATAATAAACAAGCAAAAATTGTTCAAAAAGGTTATCAGATGGTGTACAGAAAAAAACATGGATTCATTAAAAATGTCACTTTGTCCTGCAAAGAATGCGGCCCCTCTCAATTTTTTTTATGTGCGGCCCATACACCCAGCTGAGTTTGAGACCCCTGATCTACATCTTTTATTTTGATGCATAATTATGTAGCTGAAAGTATGGTTTCTAGGTGTAATATTATATAACACGGCTCAGACAGAGCTCTATGTCATCATCTTCACATAGAAGAGCAAATCCAAAATAAATAAGCACAAAAATCTAACAATAATAAAATAAGCATAACTTCCAGGCTACAGTCCCCTGGTGGGTAGGCAGCATTAGTCAGTGCAGTTTTATGAGGTGACATATGACTGCATACACCAATGACTTATTTAGCAATAGCTTCAAATGTATGTTTACAATGAAAAAAAAACTCTTTGAAGGTGTATATGTGTACATATGTGTGTATGTGTGTGTGTACATGTGTGCATGCAACTGTGTGCCCTGAAATGACTGATGCTAAAGTATCATACATTGTTAAACCATATCTAAGCATTTTATTTAAAAAAACAAAACAATATTATGTAATAATTATGTCTTCTATACCATACTCATGACAATTATAGCCCCCATAGCGATGTCACTATGGGTACCATCACCATGGCAACCAGTTGAGTGCTTAACCTGACCTTGTCTAAAAAAGAGGTTATTGCACTGCAACGACCAGGTGTAAAAGAGAGAGCAATATGTGTGGGGCCATGTTTATTATATACTGTATGAGCAATATCCATTTCCTAATAAAAAATAGAAAAATGCTGTATCAATAGGAGAACATTATTAACCTGGCGGTCTGACACACAACTAGGTAGTGAATAGAGAATAATGCATCCAGTCAATAACATTAAGGAAGATCTGTATTTTATGTGGTGACCCTAAGAGCCAACAGGGCAGTTTTGGACCACCGCCTATGCTGTGTACCTGCTCTTATTGCAATTACTGTTGAGCCCACTACACTGAGTGTTCTGTGATCAGAGACAGTCATAGAATTGCATGTGCTTGTAGACCACTTCCAGGATTAATATACTTTATTTATTATGCTTTGCTCATATAGCGCCATTATATTCCACAACATTTTGCAGACATTATCATCCCTGTCCACATTGGGGCTCACAATCTAAATTCCCTATCAGTTTGTCTTTGGAGTGTGGGAGGAAACTGGAGAACCCTGAGGAAACCCACACAAACATGGGGAGAACATACAAACTCCTTGCAGATTTTGTTTTTAGTGGGAATTGAACCCTGACCCCAATGCTGCAAAGCAACGGTGCTAACCACTGAGCTCATCTTGTTTCTTCAAGAGTGTACTGCACCTCTGCCTCCCACGTTCCTGATTGCCAGGGATGGTGATCTCCTGAAGACTGCCAGTTCAGACCAGTGACATAGTCATCCTGCTGCCAGAACTGTGCACTCCCCCATGCTTCCAGCAGAGGCACCTTTGCATAGGTTTTTTAGCACAACAATCCTCAAGAAACACCGGTGGTTTTGGCAGTGTTTTTAGAACACTACAAGAAAAGCCAAGTGTCTTCTCTTTGTGTTTTTTGTCCTTCTTTAGTTAGTTTGTTGTGTCTTCGAAGAGGAAGATGCCGGAAGAACGGTCAGGTCATTTTGTTTTACCGCTTGGTAACTTTTAAAACCTAAAGAACTTAAAACATGATTTAAAAACTAAACATTTGAACAACAAGTTGTTTTTACATTGCCATTCATATGTTTGATATTTTGAACATTTTTTAGGCACTTTTACATAGAGGATCCACCTTGAAAAAGAAATTGTGCACATACCCTTAAGCTGGTCAGAACCAGCTTGCAAACTGTATAGTAAGGGTGTGCACCTTGTTTAGGAGATGAGCTAAAAAAAACCTAAAGCAATGTGTGAAGAAACTGGCTAAGAACCACACTGGATTATTTAGGCTATCCCTATAGCTCGTGGTTGAATATTCAAACTACCAGGGTGACAGGTTCCCTTTAACTGCTTGGTTAATGAGCATCTTCAGTGCACTCCTCTCCAATCCACTAAGGTAGATATAGCCTGAATCACATTCAAATTTAGAAACAATGCCGCTTGACATGCAGCATTCTTTTGGGCATCCACAAGAATTCAGGAGTAGTGGCACCATCATGGCAGCAGCTGGGATTTTTAAGGGCTTCTGTGTTGTATCAGTAGGAGCTTGGTCTTATGTCCGCTTTCAGATGTTCTTCTCTGGACACGCCGTCCTTTCTTTAACTTGATAAGCAAATGCTGCAGTCCGATGTAGGCTGTTTAGTACTTCTGTCTCTGTTCTGATTGGCCCTCCTGAATTTGCACATGCATGGGAAATATACTTAGTATTTACCCTTCTCTCCCTGTGCTCAAGGACTTAATCTTTTGATTGGCATCTTTGTTTTCTTGACTAGTTCGGACATTGGATGTTGGTTGAAATAGCATAATCCAATTTAACAATCTGAAAGCTAATTTATCAAATGGTTTTCCATTCCACAATTTATACTTATACAATTTTTTCCCATATCCATGCCACAATATTCATGCATATCACCATCCACTATGTTCCTATGAATTGTGCGCGCATAAAACGCTCATAAACCTACTTTAAACTTAAAATTACAATTAACCTGCTGGTAACAAAATACTAGAAACCTTTAAAACACCAGCTGGTCTGTACACAGCACCAATGCTCCTGAAGATACACAAAAGGGCAAAACATAACAGGGGCATTGATTCTAAATTTTATTGTACAGATGCCTCAGCTGACTTAGCAGGAATTGGGGAAATGCGCACTGCAGGAGCTGTGTTCTATAATAGTGATGGGCGATCTAGAACTGTAAAGATCAGGGATTATACCGACCACATAGTGATCGTGTACACAATCCCGATCACGAGCTTTCCTGGGAAGCTCGTGTTACAGTTCAGGTCCAGTTTGGGTCCAGGGACTGTAAAAAAAGAAAGCACATTATTAAATAAAAATTATGATCATACTTACAGGTCCCGCGACGCGTCCAGCAGACTCTGTCTCCCGGCCGCTTCTGCATCTGTGTCCGATCATTGCTGTGCTGCCCAGTAAGCACCACTGCCTAAAGGACCTTCCATGACGTCTTAGCCATGTGACCAGTCTAGTGTGAATGTTGTACAGACATTGGCTTACAGACTGGTCACATGAGTATGACATCATCGAAGGTCCTGTTAACTGAACTTTGACTGTCACTGTGGGAATGTTATTTCTTAAAATGCCATCAAAAACCTTGCACACCACTGAGGTCAGACTTACCGGACGGTAGTTGCCTGGATCCACCCTCTTACCATTCTTAAATATTGGTACCATATCAACAGTTCTCCAAATCTTAGGTACCAACCCATTGCAAGAAAGTCTAAGAAGATAAGATTATTATTATTATTATTATTATTATTTATTATTATAGCGCCATTTATTCCATGGCGCTTTACAAGTGAAAGAGGGTATACGTACAACAATCATTAACAGTACAAGACAGACTGGTATAGGAGGAGAGAGGACCCTGCCCGCGAGGGCTCACAGTCTACAGGGAATGGGTGATGGTACAATAGGTGAGGACAGAGCTGGTTGCGCAGTGGTCTACTGGGCTGAGGGCTATTGTAGGTTGTAGGCTTGTTGGAAGAGGTGGGTCTTGAGGTTCCTCTTGAAGCTTTCCACGGTAGGGGAGAGTCTGATGTGCTGAGGTAGAGCGTTCCAGAGTATGGGGGATGCACGGGAGAAATCTTGTACACGATTGTGGGAAGAGGAAATAAGAGAGGAGCAGAGAAGGAGATCTTGTGAGGATCTAAGGTTGCGTGCAGGTAGGTACTGGGAGACTAGGTCACAGATGTAGGGAGGAGACAGGTTGTGCATGGCTTTGTATGTCATGGTTAATGTTTTGAACTGGAGTCGTTGGGCGATGGGAAGCCAGTGAAGGGATTGGCAGAGTGGCGAGGCTGGGGAGTAGCTGTCTATCAATTACTGAGCTCAGTTCCCTCACTATCCATGGATGTGTGCCATCTGGCCTGGAGGATTTGTCAATGTTTAATTTACTCAGATGCAGGCATACCTCTATTTGTGTTAAATTAGTTATATCAGGGGGACTTTGATCTTTGCCTTGTTGAATGATTCCTGGAACAGACAGTTCTTCGGTGAACAAGGATGAAAAGTGCCTGTGTAATATCTCAGCCTTTTCTTTGTCCTCTATAAGTATCTTGTTATAATCTTTTATGGGGCATATACCATCCTTTTGTTTCCTTTTGGCATTGATGTATTTATAAAATTTTGGAGGGGTTATTATAATGTCTTTAGCGATTTTTGTTTCAGTAGCTAATTTTGCTAGCTTGAATTCTTTTTTACATTTCCTATTGAGAAATGTATACTTCTGGAATGCTATTTCTGTATTCTCAGCCTTCAATATTTTGAATGCCTTTTGTTTTTGTTTTATTACACTTTGTACTGTCCTATTTATTCATAGTGGTTGATTTTTAATCCTGGACATTTTATTACCAAAGGGTATAAGTTTTTTACAGGACTCTAGTAGTATATCCTTAAACTTGCTCTATTTATGTTTGGATGTTTGGTATCCCCAGTTACCCTAACATTGTCCCAATCTGCACAATTAAAGGGAACCTGTCAGGTAATTTGTGTTCAAACCTAGAAGCAGGGTGATGTGTGGCCTAGTAACACCTTCCTACCCATCCCTGTGTTGTAATAGTGTGTAATATAAATGTATAAAAATGTTTTAATAATTATGTGTTCCCTATGTAAATGATTAGAGGCTCTAGTCCCCTGGGCATCGCGTTTGCATGGTTCCTGTGGTATCACGTTCCTGTGGGCGTGATATCATGGATTTACATGAGCGACGTCACTGTCGCTCCTTGAGATCCCGCGCGTGCGCACTTACCATTCCCACAGCCTTATTATCCGGATGCTTGCTTCTCGGCTTCAGACGCGCTCTGCGCATGGTCCGAACCGCAGGAGTCTTCTGACCCTAGGGGACTAGAGCCTCTGATTATTTACATAGGGAATATGTAAGGAATAAAACATATTTTTATACATTCATATTACATACTATTATAACATCTTCTAGATTAGGACGCATATGGGACCTGACAGGTTCCCTTTAAGCTCTTCCTTCCTAAAATTCCAGGTGTTACTATTTCACCTTTCAAATGTTCTATTGAATATTACATTGTAACTAACCATATTATACTCACTGCTGCCCAGCTGCTCGAAATGTATTATGTAAATGTATTTTCTATACGTATCTTCAGCATTAACTGAATATAGACATATAGGAAGATTATGGTCACATTAACTATTTCTGTTTATTTACTTAGAAGAGGCACACATAACATATAGTAAGTAGAGCAGCCCAGATTATTAGTATGACAGTCATAAAAGGTAAGGAAAAACAAATTTACACAAACGCATATTGTTAATTCTATTAAAGCTGATGCTACATGGTTTAAATTGAATGAGATTAGATGGAGCAGGTGTAATCCTGGTGTGAAGTCATACACGTCATGCTAAGACATGTTTCATTCACATAGGTTTTAATTGTTGCTGCCTTAATGCCTATGATTCGAGAAAAATGCAAAACAGTCCCATCTGAGCAGAGAAATGTAATTTCAATTCTGTGCTTTAAGAAGTATTTTGTACAGCATGACATGAAGATTATTGAATCTAAGCGATGCTGTGTACAGCTGCTGCTGTTTATGTTGCAGAGATAACTGCTATCTATCATCAGACACATAGCTTAGAACTGGAAACAATTAGGACTTTGCAAGTTTAAATCACTGCAGCAGTATGTTTATATCAATTGTGCAGCCACAAGGAATAATAAAGCCGCCCATTAGGAAGGCGTTCTGTTACCACTACTTAAGCAAAGTTCACACCGCTTGGAAGGTTTTTGTCCCTGCCTTAAAGGGTTTTTGTTACATAATCTAAGAGCATGATTTAGGGGCAGGCACCCTAAAGGCCGCTTTACATGCAGCGATGTCGCTAGCGATAGCACCCGCCCCCGACATGCGTGCGTCACGGGCAATTCGCTGCCCGTGGCGAAAAATATCGCAGGTACGCGTCACATGAACTTACCTTTCTAACGACATCACTGTGGTCAGTGAACAACCTCTTTTTTAAGGGGACGGTTCGTGCGGCATCACAGCGACGTCACACTGCAGGCCACCAATAGAAGAGGAGGGGCGGAGAGCAGCCGCATGAACGTCACTCCCACCTCGTTGCCGGAGGACGCAGGAAAGCTGTTGTTCGTCGTTACCGGGTGTCACACGTAGCGATGTGTGCTGCATCAGGAACGACTAATAGCCTGCATCCAGAAAGAGCAACAATATTTGGAAAATGAACGACGTGTCAACAATCAACGATTTTGTGAGTATTTGGGATCATTAGCGGTCGCTCGTAAGTGTCACACGCAACGACGTCGCTAACGAGGCCGGATGTGCAGCACGAATTCCGTGACCCTGGCGATAACTCGTTAGCGATGTCGCTGTGTGTAAAGCGGCCTTAATTCATTGCAGCAATATAACACTTACTGGGATGCTTGCTGTAGTTTTGATAAAATCACTGTTCCATCTGCTGCAAAGCTAGAGAAGTATATCTAGACAGCTGTATAACCCCGCCCACACCACTAATGTGCAGTTTTCTGTGTATACTGTGCATACGCAAAAAGATGCCAATCAAAAGTAGGTGAATTCATGAATATGGAGGACTACGTGACAGTAGGTTTACTAGTCCTCTAGTGATAATCTCCAGTTAATGAAGCAGTCATATTATCAAAACTCTATAAACCTACAATAACTACTCCAAAATTCATAATAAAATATAATCTTTACTGGAACATACCAAAAATATTAAATGCACACAACTAATCTACAAAACAATGTACAGTAATGGGGAATGACATAAAAGGAACAGCAAGACTGCTAAAATAATTGGTATAAGAAAATGATGTGGCAAATATTCTGAAAACATAATAAATAGTGAATATCCAGGTATACCAAAAATCTGTCCCTGAAAAATGAAAAGTGTACAAAATTGAAATATAATTTAACAATCAACCTAAGTGATAAATAGTACCCACAGGAGTAACCAGATAATATAAAGGTGATTGAAAGAGGAAGAGATTATAAATATACCAAGATAAAAAAACTTTTTTACAAAAATAAATCTGCCACATACATGAAACACCCTGACGTGTTTCGTGTGTTTCTTCCCACACTCCAAAGACATACAGATAGGGACTGTAGATTGTGAGCACTAATGTGAACAGTGTTGCTAATGTATGTAAAGTGCTGTGGAATTAATGGCCCTACATAAGTGAATAAATATTATTATTATTATTATTATTATTATTACAGTTGAGCCAGTATGATAAATGACACCTTTGGTACCAGACATATCTGTATATGGTTGGTCATTAAAGAGTTCTGAATTGGGTATCTTGAGAATAGTCACAGCAAAAAAGAGGGCAACCAGTCCAGTTAGCCCAGGCCAACACATCTAATGCACCAACAGGATGCAGACAAACCTCTCAACATGATGGACACTTCACAGGTGCAAGGTAAATTGCACACTAGTGGCACGCATAGGGCACTGTTCACACTCGTATGCGCATGGTATCCAGCCAGCAACCTATTATCACGCCCTTACTATTAGGTTAGGCGGGTTACCCGGACACTACTCACTGCAGCACACAAAGGACAGAGACTCCACTATGCACGGCCGTATTAAGAGGCCCAGCTGCACCCCGTGTTAAAAAAGGTGCAAAAAATATATTTCAAATATATATGAGGTATTAGTTAGTAAATTGGCCAATGTACATAAGCCCACAATCCTCATCACGGATCCTCACGCTTGCAGGTCCCTACACTAATAAATATGAAAAAATAGCAACAGAAAGAGGAGATAAAAACTCCTCCAAAAATGTAATATACTCACAGCAAAAAAGAGGGCAACCAGTCCAGTTAGCCCAGGCTTATGTACATTGGCCAATTTACTAACTAATACCTCATATATATTTGAAATATATTTTTTGCACCTTTTTTTAACACGGGGTGCAGCCGGGCCTCTTAATACGGCCGTGCATAGTGGAGTCTCTGTCCCTTGTGTGCTGCAGTGAGTAGTGTCCGGGTAACCCGCCTAACCTAATAGTAAGGGCGTGATAATAGGTTGCTGGCTGGACACCATGCGCATACGAGTGTGAACAGTGCCCTATGCGCGCCACTAGTGTGCAATTTACCTTGCACCTGTGAAGTGTCCATCATGTTGAGAGGTTTGTCTGCATCCTGTTGGTGCATTAGATGTGTTGGCCTGGGCTAACTGGACTGGTTGCCCTCTTTTTTGCTGTGAGTATATTACATTTTTGGAGGAGTTTTTATCTCCTCTTTCTGTTGCTATATCTTGAGAATAGGTGATAAAATACCGACAGCTGGGAGTCAAACTCATAGGAAACTACCAATCCCAAAAACAAGGCTTTGAAATACCCCATGAGAATAGATTGTTTGCCCAACATTTTTTAAAGGGCACCTGTCAGGTTCCCACTAGCAGTTCTGGGTGAATATCTATAATACCTGCCTAACAGTCCCAGCATATAGCAGCATACATAAACAGATCTTTAGTAAAAGTATTTCTAAAGATCATTTATTAGATACTAATGAGGGCTGTGTCGGCCAACTAGTAAATCATTTTTAAAAACTACACAGCTGACATCAACCTCAAAAAATATTATCCCGATTGCCACCGCAACAGGATAATAAGGAAGAGCTGGGCAAAGTGCCAGAATTGGCACATCTAATGGATAGTTTACAGCCTCCAGATGTCCCAGTAGATGGGAACACAAGGAGCGTTAAAGGCTCTCTTAAAGGCTCCCTTAAAGTTATCAGGTTAACAGCTGCCATGAGAGCCGGTGGCTGTGAGCTGTGGTAACCTAAAGTTTCCTGGAGCTTTCAGCCAGCAGGTCTTCGGGGAGCTGTGAGGCCCGTAAACTTTAAAAGAGCCTTTACGAAAGTCTTTAAGTTTCTTGGAGTTTCTAGCTGTTGGGACGCCCAATGGCTGTGCGCTCTTAACAGTTTACAGCCTCCAGATGTCCCAGCAGCTGGGACCTCACAGAACATTAAACGCTCTCTTAAAAACTCCCTTAAAGTTACCGGGTTGACTGCTGTCATGAAACCTGGTGGCTGTGAACTCTGGTAACCTAAAGTTATCAGAGCTCATAGTCAATGGGTCTCCCAAAAGCTGTGAGGTTCGGACACCTTAAAGAGCCGTTAAGAGAGTCTTTAAGAGAGCCTTTAATGTTGCTTGAGTTCCTAATTGCTGGGACATCTGGAAGCTGTGATCTGTTATCAGAGTTCACAGCCTCCATGTGTCCCAATAGCTAGGAACTACAAAAAACTTAAAGGCTCTCTTAAAGGCATGGCAATCTGACAGTGGGTTCCACTTTTGTGACGCCCCTGGACTAGTCAGGTCGTCACAGGGTACTGCACGCTATTTATCTCCCAGTGCAGGACTCAACCCCCCATGGTTCTGGGTTCCTAACTTGCGGCACTTCCTCCATCAGCATCCAAAATCCACCCTGTCAGGCACACCAGTGAGCTGCTGAGCTGCAATAGGGCCGGCCACATAGGGGTCAGGCAGGGAGGTGGGAGGTGACAAGTCAGAACAGTGGTAGCCCTCGAGCAGTGAGGAGCTCGAGGAAGCTGAGAGTTGGAGCTCCCAGGGGAGAAGCAGATTGGGTTGCAGATGGTGGTCTGGACCCGGAGGAGTCGGAGACCCAGTCGCGGGATATTGTGACTGAGTGCCTGGCTTAGTCGAGGAGGACGGTCGGCAGCTCCTTTCCAATAGCCGATCTGGGGACGAAAGGACGTTGGGGTACTGGACCCTAGGTCAGGGAGAGGCTTCAAGCAACCCGGCAATTAACCTGCGGAGGACAGGGCCTTTATGGAATGTTCACACGAAGCTCAGAGATCAGGGGCACTAGCGCAACAAGGGTGATAGGGCTTTCCAAACAAAGCAGCCCACTGAAATCCCAAGCGTGAGTTCCTGAGAGCAAGCTCCTCTCCTTTACTACCCATAGTAGGGAGCGGGGCCCGGACAGCTCCAAGCTTATGGCCACTAAGACACTTCTAAAATTCTGTGCATGGAGACAGGCTCCGGACCATCAGGCAGTACTGCACGGGATGGAACCCGGACAAGCTCCCCCAAGAGGGCAGCGGCACCCAGAGACTTGGTTTACCATGTTGTCAGCGTCTGCTTTCCTTCTCAGTGAGTACCTCATTAACCCCTGCTACCAGCGAGTCTGCGCTCCCCCTGCAATCCATCCCACCATCCAGGGTCCCGGGGCCCTTCCCTACCCGTGGAGGGTAACATCATCTGGCTGCCCCACTCCATCACCCCGGGTACTCCCAATGGCAGCGGCGGTACTCCATATTACCGCACACCACAGGTGGCGTCACAAACTATATCTCTCCCCTGTAAATAACCCCCATCATGTTTTGGAGTGTCCCTGAACCCCCGGGTGCAGAGACCCTTGAGCCACGAGTAGTGACATCTGGATCCGAGCGGTTTTACCGCTGCTGGGGTGGTACACGTCCAAAACTCTTTCACTAAGGGCAACGGGGAGCCCCAAGTGGGACTTCCGGTGACCTCACTGACATCACTGTGTCTCACCGCTTGGTTGCTCTGCTGCCGTTAATGTTTACTGGAGTCTATTTTTAGGTTTTGGGGGCCCAAAAACCATTGGCCCCCAGCCTGAGAGTACTAGCCCCCAGGTGTTGGCTTTATCTCAGCTAGGTATCAAAATTGGGGGGATTGCATGCTTTCTAAAAAAAGAAAATATTTATTTAAATAATTTAAAAAAATATATGTGGTCCCTCTTGTTTTGATATACAGCCAAGAAAACGCGTACAGCTGTGCACTGCAGCCTATAGACGTTGGCTTTATCTGTGCTGGATATCTACATATGGGGGACCCTAAGCCAATTTATTTATTTATTTTTATACTGTATTAGGCGAGCCAGACAGCTACTGACTGCAGCCAATCACAGACACTGGCAGAGAAGGTAGGTGGGGGAAGCGGTGCACATGTATGAGATCTAATGACTGGACCCGGAAGTATTGTGACAGCTGAAGAGAATTAATACTTTGTAATATTATTCCCAGAAACCAAATGTTAGTCAGAAATGCATCCAGGTATCTTCGCCATGCTGTTCACATTCAGTTTCAACACTTTTCCATCCCTTGTAGCATTGTTACAGCCCTCCCAGACCTACTTCCAAGGTCCTCCTGAAAATTATTCAAGTTTCCCATTGATTTGCCTTGGGTTCGATAGTCATGATGAATACATGAATAGAAATTATTTGACTTGAATAATCCGAACACGAATATTTCACTATTCGCCCATCTCTACTGGTTATCAAAAATAGGGATGACCCAAAGCAGATTTCATATATCTAATACACAAGATTATTATTTGTTTTTCCTGACTAAAATGGAAAACTCCTGTGTTTTTGGCAATAGTAGCATGTCAACTCTTTCAGTGTTTTTGCACCTTTTATGCAGCATTTTTTCAACATTGAAAGCAATGAGAAATTGGCAAAAATGCAGCAAAAATGAACATAGCCTTTTAATTTTGCCATGTATGCAAGTCATTATGTAGGAAAGAATGTTTCTTAACATTTTTTCTTGTAATCTTCGGTTTTGTATATTTTATTGTCAGTCCGTAAAAGTGGCATAATACTCTCACAATATTGTTTCTTGCAGTGACCTGGTAGTTAGAGACACATCCAAGTGTCTTACCCATGCTGTTCCCATTCCATTTGCACACTATTTCCAACCATTTCAGCAATTTTCCTGCCCCCATTGCCCTCCTGGTATTGTCTTCCTGAGAAATGCTTGAGTTTCCCATTGACTTTCATTATACTCGTTACTTAAATGGAGCCCATCTGACCATCCAATCTGCTCGATTTGAGTATCGAGCACTTGAGCATTTTAGTGCTCACTCATCACTATTGACTGCCTTATGATTATTTCGTCTTATAATGGTTACGAATACTGCCTATTAAGAAACGATTACTTCAACAAATTCTCACTCGTGACCCCGACCAGCAACCAGACGGCTGTACATGCTGTTATTTGGGCGAAATGGCTGAGAGATCACTGTACAGGAACTTGACCCAGAGGAGGACAATACTAGAAGCAGTACAGGTACATGGGTGTAAAAACATTGGCATCAGTTTTAGACACTAAGGCAACTGATATAATAGACATTTTGGGAGCTGGACCATTCAGATGTAACCCTACTGCAGGAAGTGGGGATTGGGTAATGCTATGGGCTGGGTGTCCCAAGAACAAGTTAGATTAATGATGGGAAGCATCTCCCCACCAAGTTTTAGGAGGGTTCATCCCAATAACTCAGTTTATCAAGTCTGACCTGAAGGAGAGGTAGAGACAACCATCCAAGTATTACACTAGAACAGGGTTCCCCAACTCCAGTCCTCAAGGGCCACCAACAGTGCATGTTTTCAGGATTTCCTTAGCATTGCATGGGTGTTGAAATCATCACCTGTGCAGGTGATTAAATTATCACCTGTGTAATACTAAGGAGACCCTGTAAACATGCACTGTTGGTGGCCCTTGATGACTGGAGTTGGGGACCCCTGCACTAGAACATGCTCTGCCCCTGTGTTTCTGAAGGAGAAGAGCAAAGGCAGAACCCTTAAAAGAACAGTGAACTGCTGGGTCAAGAGGGGCTGCTGATGATGAAGAAGAGTGCTTTGTGCTACCCACAGAAGCCCGTAAAGTGGTGTTTCTGTTTACACTTGAATAAGAAAATGGGCCTGACGCTGAACCTCCACATGAAACAGCTGAAGTCACGAGTGCCCCTGCCAAGTCCCTTCAAGAGGAGATTCGTAGAACTGAGTGTGCCAATGCTGGTGTCACACCAATGAAGTACGTACAGGATGACTTTATTGCACTGTTGTATACTTCGATCCTGTGTACACATGCAAATGGCAAAGTGAAGTAGCATTCAAGTTGTATCAAATACATTTCCTGACAAAATTAGATAAAACTTCAGCAGATTCTTTCATTACTACTGAAGACATGACATCACCACTAGAGATGAGCAAACCCGTGCAAGTTCAGTTCGGTGAATTCAGCCGGACCTTAGATAAAGTTCGGTTTGGGACCTGGACTTGGCCTGAACCTCAATGGAAGTTACTAATTGGGCAGTTCGGGTCTCCGCCCACATGCAGCCAGCCATAAGCAACATTGGGACAAGTGGCCAGAGTTTTTCCATTTTATTTGTTTGGTGCACACTATATCTGATCATGCTGTTATTACCGCCAGTGCGAGTCATTCAAACACTGCAAACGGCTCGCACTGGGCTGAGCACAGAGTGTACCTGAGCACAGCGATGCTCAAACAAGTGGATTGCATACGTAAAGCATCCGAACTCCGAACTCGAATTTTAATTTTTTTTGTAAAATCTGTGTTTGGTACAAATGCCAAACTTCCAGTTTGTGCATCCCTAATCACCACTGCAGCCAATTAAAGAACAACACGCACCATAGGTGTAGAGATATCCCTGCACACAGATGATCTTAACAACTTAATATGCTATTTTACCAGTCTCTGAGCCGATGGAGTAATAAAAGTAAAAAGGGTTGTCTCAAAATAAATCTTCAGAGCACTTTGCTTCTCTGCTTCATGGTTGCTGAGACAATGTGCTCTTGAAGATTGATAGTTCAGTCCAGAGGCATGGTCCGAACTGCACTCTTTCACAGGGTGCTAGCAGAGGCAGTTTAAGGCTGGTTTCACACTACGTCTTTTTAACATCCGTTGAAAACGTTATTTTAGCGGAAGTACGGATCCAGTGCAAATGCGTTTTCATTTCAATGCATTTGCAATGGACTCGCGTTAACATGCGTTCACCTGCGTTTGCGTGCGTTATAGTGCGGATCCGGTGACTTGCAGTTTTTTAACATGTTTCAAAAACGCTACTTGTAGCGTTTTTGAGCTGCGTCAAAATACTGCAAGTCACCGGATCCTGACTAAACAGCACGCGAACGCAGGTGAACGCTGGCGTGCTGATAGACAGGATCCTGCTTTTGTACTGAGCATGCCCAGAAAGTACTGAGCATGCCCAGAACCAGTCTCGCGTGATCTGTCTATCTCTCTACTCCCTCCCTCACCCTCTCTCTCTCTATCTCTGTCTTTCCCCCTTCCTCCCCTTCCTCTCTCCCCCACCTGAGAGCTGCGGACACTCGTAACCAAGGTAAATATCGGGTAACCACTTCTCTTAGTTACCCGATGTTTACGTTGGTTACGCGTGCAGGCAGCCCTGCTCCTAGCAGCTGCAGACACTCGTAACCAAGATAAATATCGGGTATCCAAGGCCGATGTTTACCTTGGTTACCAGCGTCTGCAGCTGTCAGAAGCCGGCTCCCAGTCTAGTTCCCCTCACTCCCGATCACATGACTCCAATGCCCGCCCCTAAACATCCAGTGCAGGATCCTGCAAAATAACAGATGCGTTTGCATACGTTATTTGCTGTAAAAGCAGGATCCGTACTTCCGCTAAAATAACGTTTTCAACGGATGTTAAAAAGACGTAGTGTGAAACCAGCCTTATCTCTGCAGCATGGGACAAGCGCATAGGAACTGAAGCTGGCAAGATCTGGCCTGTATGAGGGCAAGTTGTAAAGGCATACAGCCTACTCATGTCATGTGCTTATTGCTTAGATAACAATGTACAGGTGTGATTTATCTGAAGAAGGAGATGTGATCTATGAAACGCATAATATACGGTAATCACGATTTAACCATTATTGCTGACCATCTTACGACAGCGTGGGAGTCCATTTCTATTTTATCTTTTGATGCTTAGATAACTGGACACTCTGAGCCTGCAGGGTGACTGTCAAAGAGGGCAACAAGCTGTACACAATAACATGAAAAATCCCTCTGTTCTTGAGAACAGAGAGGAATCTTAATAAGGAGTAAATTGAAATGTTGCTTGTTTTTTTACACATGCAAATTGCCGCTTGAGAGAGGAACACTTAAAACACTACTCCAGAGGGGTTTTTAATTTCAATGCTGGTGTTGTGGTGTTTTAAATGAAAGTCCCCTGCTCACCATCTTATACACACCTACCACCGTCTTCATCTGTTTTCAGCATTGCTCCGGGCAGAGACCAGTGATTTGTGACCTATTGGCAGCTCCAGTTTCTACTGTAGCAAGCTGGAGGTCACAAATCAATGGAACTCTATGAGAACCTCGTTCTGGCTCTCATAGAGTTGCATTGAGCACTTGTGAATTAACTTCTGGCTTCCAGCCAGTCAGACGTTACGTGCACAAGATGGCATCTCAGGACAGGAGAGGCACTGAAAAAGGATAAAAATGCTGGAGGGTAAGTACAGGGGGCACAGGACTAAAGGGTGCTCTACACGCTGCGACATCGCTAGCGATATATCGTCAGTGTCACATCGTTAGTGACGCACATCCGGCGCCATTAGCGACATCGCAGCGTGTGACAGCTAGGAGCGACGATCAACGATCGCAAAAACGTAAAAAATCGTTGATCGTTGACACGTCGCTCATTTTCATAATACCGTTGGTGGGGCATGCCGCTGGTTGTTCGTCGTTCCTGCGGCGCCACACATCACTATGTGTGACACCGCAGGAACGACGAATATCTCCTTACCTGCATGCACCGGCAATGCGGAAGGAAGGAGGTGGACGGCATGTTCCTGTCGCTCATCTCTGCCCCTCCTCTGCTATTGGGCGGCCGCTTAGTGTCGCCGCAGTGACGTCGCTATGGCGCCGAACGCACCTCCCCCTTGAAGGAGGGATTGCTCGGCGGTCACAGCGACGTCGCTGAAAAGGTATGTGCATGTGACGCTGCTGAAGCAATAGTGTTCGCTACGGCAACGATCATCAAATGTCGCACGAATGACTGGGGCGGGTGCTATCGCTAGCGATGTCGCAGCGTGTAAAGCACCCTTTAGGTTTAAAGCACCACTCCAGCACTGAAAGGAAAATCCCTTGAGTGGTTCTTTAAACTCTAATGCCATCTCTTGGTGATAGCAATCCTAAAAGTCAATATCAACCCTCCAGTCAGACCTAAGATAAATGCAAAATTTTCAATCAACTTCCATACCTGTGATCATATGCCAACTAGACTTCCACAATACAAGTGTGCGGGCCTGATACATGTAATCAGAATGTGACTGGAAGTATGCAAATTGCATACATACAGTCACATGATCGCCTGCTCCTGGCGCCATCACACCAAATCATCCTGACAGTGCACACACTGCGCACTGTGAGGATTCACAAGTCTGTAGTCAGATAGAATGACTGCAAACTTATATCCCAAGGCCGGACAATCCTTTTAAATATGCAAAGTGCCTCTTGAGAAAGAAAGAAGACTTTATCTCTGGTGCCACGTAATGGAAGTAGCAATCCTAAAAGTTAATATCAACACTTTAACGAGCCTTGCCACATGACTTAGGGTAAAAGCTAAACCAGATTCTCAACTTGTTTTTTACCATCACTTTGCAATTTTACCTATTTATGAACTTGAGACAAGTCTTTAAAAACAGAACAACCCTTGTAAGTGGGAATATGTGTAATTGTGGCAGAAGTTCTTTAAACAAGGGGTCATTTTCATATTTCCCATCTGCAGTTTTACATTTTCTGCATTTTTCTTGTGAATGTCTTTTTTGTATTGTGACTGTGGGGCATCGCAGCCATGTTTGTGATGCTGCCCCCTGACTGCCGGCCCTAATATGGTTAATAAAGTGATGTCCCCTTTAAGAAGGAAACATCTCATTAGTTATGCAGTGATGCGCAGGTGATGTCACTGGCCCCGCCCCCTGAAGTATATATACCTTAGCACGTCCCAGGGGCGGCCTCTCTCTGAAGGACCCAGACCTGTCTGGTCAGCCGGAACGATGGACCCGCTTCAGGAAGCGGTAAGAGAGCGTATCGGCAGGGAAGGGAGCAACTGGCTCACGGCGCTTTTAGCCGCGGGTGACTCAGTTCCTGCCGAGGTTCAAACAATAAAGACCGGGGGGCGGAGATCTAAAAGGATTGCCCGCCCTCCGGTGCGTTTGAGCCCACATTTACAGTCAAAAAAGAGCGGGAGGAAATTTACCTCAGGCTCTGTCCGGGAAGCCACGCCCACTCGCGTCTCTGAGGTCACCACTGCGGCTGTGGGAATCCCAGTGGGAGTTTATCAACACAGGCCAGTCATTCAGGGGGACAGGAGTTTTATTGAGTCCGGGCGCTGTTTCACCTCAGAAGGGGCTATTCAAGTGCAGCCGGGTTTGGAATTTTTGGCTCCCATTGCTGGTGGCTGCAATTTAAGGGAGGGTATAAACGCTCAGCAGGGTAATTTAGTTATTGTTCCCACATATACTGGCCTGGGGAGACCCATAATGGGAAATAACCAGAGTGTGAGTCAGGGTTCCTCAGGATCCACTGGTGACCCTGCGCCCAGGAGAGATAGCCGAGGCACTATAACAGAATCTCAGAGGGAGGTAGGGAGAGGGGGTGGGAGGACCCCTACCATATTACAATATGCAGCAAGCCAGCAAACAGAGTGGGTTCCTGGAATTGTAACTCCCCCTACATCTCAGGCCACTCTGCCAATGCTTCCCGCCCCTGTAGGGTCTGCGACAGTGCCTCAGGGCAATAATACCCATGCCCAGGTACTTGCTCAACCGGCTCCTCAAGCATTAGGGGAAATATTTAACCCATCTTTAATGGTACAGAGCGGGGTACAGCAGGTTGCAGCAGCGGCGGTTCATAGTACAGAGCGGCAGTCGCAGCGGTCATGCGCAGGAACCCTGGCCGGTGCTATGTCACACGGTGCAGGCAGCCGCCATGACTTCTCGTCATCCTCATCATCAAGTGAATGGTACGGGCATCGTCATTCAGGGCATTACGGGCATCGTCGGCATAGTAGACGTAATAGGAGGTCGAGATCCAGACGGCGTAGTAGACGATCAAGATCATCGCGCTGGCATTCTCCCTCTTCTTCGGAAGATTCACTAGCTGAGTCAAGGATCAGCAGAAGGTCAACAAGGGAGCAATCGGTCAGGACGGTCGCCCAACCTCCAACACAGAGCGAACCTTTGCAAGAGCTGGTTTCAATGACATCGCCACATGGTGAGTACCCTTATGTGGGTATATGGAAAGGTGGTTCGTCACAGGGGACAGGGAGTATAGAGCCTTCCGGTCATAAAGTTTTTATAAATCCTAAATTGCTTCATACTGATGGAGTCCCTCCATTGCCCACCCCTTTACGCCCGGATTTATACAAAGAGGGCTTATTTTGTGGAGTCCCTCCATTGGGAGCCCATTTGGACGAACAAGTAAAAGAAGCTATATGGGCTAATAAATATGTGGACATTTGGTCTTTTATATCTACCGAACAGCATGCAGTAGATAAAGAACGGCGTTTCGGGGAGAAGTCTTACGATCGTAAACCTAAGGTCGCTAAGACTATCAACAATTGGTTACATGCTTTCGCAGTAATGGGTTGTGTTATGGGCCAACGGCATCTGGAAAGGTGTTCAGAACTCTTTATTTATATGGATGTTATCTACAATTCATATAAGTCACATGGTGGTTCAGCCTGGTGGAAATACGATGAGGATTTCCGCCGGCGCTTGGATATTCAGCCGCACTTAGGTTGGGGTGTAAAAGCCACGGATTCATGGCTGAGACTGATGATGGCGCAAAAAACCTTGCAGCCCTTTCCAGGTTCGGCCGCTGGACACGGGAACCAACATACAGGTCCAGTGGCCGTCCGCCGTCCCGGAACATGTTGGGCTTTTAACGAGGGGTTCTGCAAATTTTATGGGCTGTGTAAGTTCAAACATGAATGTTCAGCATGTGGAGCCCTCCACCCGGTTTCAAAGTGCCACAAACCAGGACACAAAGTTCCAGGACAAATACCCATAGTGAACACCGCGACCCCGGTGAGCGTAATCAGGATGGGGCCGTGGCTAGACAGGTACCCCAATAAACCGGCAGCTGCACAGCTTAGGTTTGGTTTTTCTTTTGTTTTTTTCATCCCGTTTGTTTACTCTAGGTCTCCATCTTCTTCCCCCAATTTGAAATCTGCGGAGGAACATCCGGAGGTTATTCGGAAAAAACTGGATAAGGAAGTTGCGCTTGGTCATTTTAAAGGCCCTTTAGAGTACGGCCTTTTCGCAATTTAAGGGTATCCCCATTGGGGGTTGTGCCCAAAAAAGACCAAGGCCAATTTTGTTTAATTCATCATCTGTCTTATCCAAGGGGCACTTCGGTGAACGATGGTATTCCGGAAGAGGAATCTGCGGTGAAATACGTGTCTTTCGATAAGGCAGTGGAATTAGTTAAGGAGGCAAGTCCAGGTGCCCTTTTAGCAAAATCTGATATTGAATCCGCTTTTCGGTTGCTACCAGTACATCCTGATTGTTATCACCATTTGGGTGCTATGCTAGAAGGTGCATATTATTTCGACACCTGCCTTCCGATGGGTTGCTCCATTTCTTGTCAGTATTTTGAAACTTTTAGTACATTCCTGGAATGGGTAGTGCGGAAGGAAACAGGATTTTCTTCAATCACTCATTATTTAGATGATTTTTTATTTGTTGGCCCCGGGAATTCGCCTATATGCGCAAATATTTTGGTTCAATTTAAACAACTCATGAAAGATTTTGGGGTTCCACTGTCACAAGAAAAGACCATAGGCCTAGTGACAGAATTGGCATTTTTAGGGATAGTGATCGACTCCAAGGCAATGGAATTCAGGCTCCCACAGGACCAAATATCTGGTTTACTGCACCTTATTCTGGGTTTTTTGTCCGTTAACAAGGTCACGTTAGTTCAAATGCAATCGTTATTGGGATCCTTGAATTTTGCGTGCAAAGTTATGCCTATGGGTAGAATATTTTCAAGGCGCCTTTCTTTGTCCACCCGCGGGTAAGATTGTCTCACCATAAAATCAGGTTAACTGTTCCTTTGAAGGAGGATTTATTGGTATGGCGGTCCTTCTTGGAAAATTATAATGGCGGCACATGTTTCCAGGAAAACATGCAATCAAATGACGAGGCGGAACTGTATTCCGATGCGGCCGGGTCAGCTGGATTTGGAGTAATTTTTGGTAACCAATGGTGTTCAGAGAAATGGCCTCAAGATTGGGAAGAGCGGGCATGGATTAAGAACCTGACTTTGCTTGGGCTGTTCCCTATAGTGGTCGCTACGGAATTGTGGGGTGAGGCTTTGAAAAACAGGCGTATAACTTTTTGGTGCGATAACGCCAGCGTCGTACACACTATTAATCATTTGTCCGCTTCCTCTCCTCCGGTCATCAAGTTAATTAGGTTGATGGTTTTAAAATGCTTACATTTAAATGCGTGGTTTAGAGCAAAATTTGTACCTGGTTATAGTAATAAGATGGCTGATGCGCTCTCACGTTTCAATTTCCAGAGATTTCGAGAGCTCCACCCTTCGGCACAGGAGGAAGGCCTGGTATGCTCGGCATGGTTGTGGGATGTCCCCCTGCACTAACATCCATGGTTCAAGGATCGGTGGCCCCATCAACCTGGCGTGCTTATGGTAAAGCATGGAGTGAGTGGTGTGACTCGGGAGGTGTGGCTGAGGGCAAGCCCTCAAGTGATGTTTTATTACAGCAAACATTGCATTATTTAACATATCTGAATAACCGGAACACATCTGGGACGGTCGCTCATCACCGATTATCGGGTCTGGCTTTTCATTTTAAATTGCGGAACTGGCCGGATGTGACAAAGGCTTTTTTAGTGACCCAGGTATTAAAGGGCTGGTTGAAGAGTGCCAAGCGAAAGGATCCTAGAAGGCCCATTTCATTCCTTTTGCTGGCAGAGTTAATAAAGGGCGCGGGAACGGTTTGTTATTCACAATATGAGTCCATTTTGTTTTCGGCCGTTTTTGCAATTGCGTTTTTTGGTGCGTTGCGAATTTCGGAGCTTATTCCAAAGACACTGGGGTCAGATGGGGGCTTGCGCCAAGATGACGTGCTGATATGTGGAAATGGGTTACGTATCAGGCTGCGTAAGTCAAAAACAGATCAGTCAGGTAGAGGCACATGGTTCCCATTGTTTTCTATGGACGGCCCAGTATGCCCGAAGTCATGGGTTACGGCCTTCTTAGGGGTTAGGAGCAATGGCGAACAATTTTTCATTCATGAGGATGGTTCACCTCTTTTGTCGGGACAATTTTTGGCGGTAATGCGAAAAATTTTAAGCTCATTGGGTTTACCCGCGTCGGAATTCGGCACCCATTCCTTTAGGATCGGGGCGGCTACGGAGGCATCGCGGGCTGGCATGCAAGAACTGGAAATCCAGAGGGTAGGAAGGTGGCAATCGAAATGTTTCATGAGATATATAAGACCTGATTTGATTCTAAGTCCAGTTTTCTCTACAAACGTTGTTTAGTTCCCCGGAAAACGATGTATATATGGATATATAAAAAAAAAAAAAAAAAAAGGGGATTGTCGGACAGATATGACATTCGGTGGTAGGTTTGTAGTTCTGGTATTAACACAGTTTTTATTACAGGTGAAAACCGGCCTAGCGTTTGGATTTTGAGACATTCGTTTGTATATTGGGCCGCAAGGAGAGCCGATTCCTGTCCCGGTAGTCGAAGTCTAGGATTTCTGGAAGAGGACATCAATTGGAGGGGTTATAGGGGCCTGTCATGGCCACAGGTCCTACCGGACGTCGTGAAGATTGCAAATAGTGTGGCAGCGCCAGTTGTCTTGGTCATTCATGCAGGGGGAAATGACTTAGCCTCTTTTCCCTTGGCAGAACTTTTAACGTTAATGAGGTCAGACATGGATAAGTTTCCATGTTTCTTCCCGGTTTTCAAGCTAGTCTGGTCTGAGGTGATCCCCAGGCTTACGTGGCACGGGGCTAGAGAGGGTAGCACCATGGAGAGAACCAGGCGCACGCTTAATCAGCGAATTTCGAGGTTTGTCCGTTTCAAGAACGGTGTAGTGGTTCGCCACCATCGCCTAGAAGGGGACAACTCCTTTTGCTTGCGTCCGGATGGAGTTCATTTAAATGATTCTGGTTTGGATATTTTTCTGGAAGGGATTCGTGAAGGTATTGCCCAGGCTCTTATGGGCTTGGGGGGGGTCACAGCTCATCAGGATTTCGCTGTTCCTTGGCGGAAGGGGTTGTTAGAGGTGGCTGGAGACACCCGCACCGGACGGCCGGTTTAGGCGGTAAATATCCCAAAAAAACATTTTTTTGTGTGTTGGCCTTGTAAGGCCTCCTGTTGAGTTTATAAGCTGTGACCTTTAAATTTTTGCCACTGGAAAAAAAGATGAGAGCTTCTAATTATCAGTCTCTCCTTTACATAATAAAATGATATTTAATAAAAAAGTTGGATTTAAAAGAAAAAAGACTTGTTGTGGTGTTTTCTTTTTGAAGGGGACGGTTTGGTGGTGGGTCTGGGCAGTCTGTGGGGCATCGCAGCCATGTTTGTGATGCTGCCCCCTGACTGCCGGCCCTAATATGGTTAATAAAGTGATGTCCCCTTTAAGAAGGAA